>NC_084768.1:5320163-5645163 GCF_028858725.1 Colius striatus
ATCTGACTTGTGGATTGTGAAAAGCTACCACAGGGAAAAACAAATCGTTGGATACATATCACATTGAAGGTTTGTATGATCTGTCACTCAGCATGGAGCCTGGTTTGATTTACCTCACACCCAAGCAAAAGACACTGAAACAAAAATCGGACTTTTCTGTTCCTTATATTCCCTGCAATACTCTGCCATCCTTCACAAGGTAAAGCGTGTCATGAAGTTCCTGTAGGTCTGCATTCAATAACTGATGGCAGGATAAAGCCTTGCTCTCTAGCTGGATGATACGTGGTGGCACAGGTAGAACTAAATGTCTCATTTCTCAGTTCAGATCCAATTCAGAAGGGATTGTGGTTCCTCCTGTCATGGAGAAGAGATTAGAGAGCTGAGGGGTAGAATGCACTAACCTATGCACTAACCCCTGCTCTGGTTTAGAGGCACCAAGGACCTGCTGTGATTCAGTTGCAAGTGTAACAAGGACTACAGTACTAGGCAAATCACTCACTGTCTGACATTTGGGAGCTTATAAAATGTTAGAGAATATTTTAAACTATGCAAATGCATATTTTGATACAACATATTTGGCTGTATTCCTGGCCTGTGTTATTTTCCCGGGTTGGATACCTCCATCTCTAGCAGATACTCCATCTTTAAAAGGGGTTAGCTTTTATTTTATTCTATTTATTCTTCTGCCATCTATTACTCTAAAGAGATGTAATGGATCAGCCCAGATACGTTTCACGTTGTGAGGAGAGAGAAAGAGCGAGCCTGAAAATCATCTACAGTTCAACTTTGAGCTGATATTTCTAGAGATGAAAACTTACTCCACAGCATTTTTACCTTGTGATTTGGATTCCACAGGGTAACAATCAGCTTCGAAAATCTCATCGTGACACTGTTTTCAAAGTCAAATAAGGAGTGTCAATGAGAACACACCACCCCCCAAGTGGCTCCCCTCCAGCTTCATAACCCCAATTTATTTTTGACATCGCACCATAAGACTGAAATGATTAATCTATAATAGATTATCTCAGAAATCTGCTACAGAAGAACAGAGGATGTGATTTGCTCAGGATTTGGCACACTGGCAATGGCATGGCACAGCAAAGGGCTTAATGAATACTGTACAACAGAAAAACAGAAAGGGGAGAAGCTTGGGCTGCTGGGGAGAGACTTTGACATGCTGCAAGGGAACCCACTTCCCAACAGTCACATTGACCACTGACCACTTGACTTACCACTAATATTTGAGCAAATAATTCCTATCAGTTGTCCAAAAAAATTTCTCTGGGCTTAGATGATCAACACAACCTGCCTTGAGCTTGCACTTCAGAAGTGCTAAGTACCTATAAAATACAAGTAGAGGTGTTTACCCCACCTTGGTTGCCCTGTGGGGTCACAGACTGTGTGTTACAGAAGTGCAAAGTGTAGTTATTTGTGAGAAGTGTTGAATGCCTGTGGGAAACACCAAGAGCTGGACGGCTACACCATGGACTTGTGCTACTGAGCGCTCACCTTCATTTCAGAGAGTAAAGGATGTTTGTGTGGAACCCGATGCATAATTTGCCAACTGTGAGACATTTCCCACGGATAATTTACAGCCTATGGAATCCAGTTACAAAGGCTAAGCACATTTTCTGCTGCAACATGGGCACCTCTTGTACCAAACTTAGAAGCCAAAAGCTATCAAAACAAAGTCAGAGTAATGTCCAAGTTGACAGGCAGCACTTTCTGGTGGCACTGAAAACATATTTGTCAGTTAACAACAACAATAACAAAAGTTATTGTCCTTTTCTCTCATTTTAAAAGTTGCTTAAGAACACAAAAAAACTGGACAAAAAATTCTCTCATCTGACTGACCTTGGCCAACTGCTGAAGAGCAATCACCCACCTAAGAGTGGGACACTGCAAATGGAAGGCACAGTAAGGCATGGTTCTACTGTTACTGCCATTCAATGACACCTTCCTGCTGCTAAAGCTCCAATTCTCTCTTTGCAGTATCTCACTATTTACTAAAGTAGCCTGAGATAAATATGCTGCTCTAACCTTTATTTCCTCTGTCTTCAGGGAGATTTAGCTGCCAGTCCAGGCTGTCCTTTCTGGCACCAGAAGTTAACAAAGTTCTCACGGTAGTGGAGCTTATTAGCCTGCAACACCCCTTCCCTTGACCTGTTGGGACTGCTCTTTTGCTAGTGCTTCTGTCAGTCCTTGTCCTTTTGTGTGGGGCCACCAAAGGTCTCAGTCTCCAGACTGAGAACCAAGGCTAATAATTTCTTTTGTGTGCACCATCAAGCAGCAGTTGTCTAAGCTGTTGACCTAAGGCAAAGGTGTAGGTCAATAGTATCTCTCATGGAAGTACAGGAGGATGGCAGCAGTCTGTAAGAATGGGCAGTAAGCTAGGAGGTGTCTGAAATGGCTCTGGGGCCAGGAAATCTCCCCCGAGGCAGCACTGTTGATGGACAGCTGTGACAGACAACATCAAGACACCTGTATGCCATTATCTTCACACACCATCAAAAGGAGATGTTAATAGCTTCATATTAGCTGGTGGGGTTGTATAAAAAAAGCTGTGGGCTTTCTTTGGTTTTTTTTTGTCTTGGGGAGAGGTGTGATGGCAACTTCTCCCCTTTTATCTAACAACCTAACAGACTGAAGCTTGCCTGGGTAGTGCTGACACAACTCAGCTTCTGTAACAATGCACAATACAGCAAAGCACAACACAGGAAAGTAAACAACCCAGGAAAACAGTGATGGTGCCATCACAAATCTTGGGGACTTTGAGTTTAAATCCCTCCCCCTCAGAGGTCAGAAACTGAGTCTTCCCCTGACACTCATCCAAGACCCGGGAATGAGTTTCACTTCTCTCTCTGGGCCACACGAGCCCTAAAGTGAGCTACACATTGAGTTACGTGTGATGTTTGACTTGCAAAGGCAGCATTAACAGATAAAATTTAGAGAGGAAAATATTTGTCTACCAAACAGTGCTTGAAGCTTTTGTGGGGTTGATGCAAGTGGCTCAGCTTGATGCAAATTTAGTTCTAGGCCATTTAACGAGCATTGCCACTTATATTGTTTCCATCTCCACCTCTAGGCACTCCTGACCACAAGCTGAGGTCTCACCTGCAGTCTAGGGATGGTGGGGTGCCCAAGGGCAGTGATTATCACGAAGCCTAAATTTACTAGAGGGTTTTACATATCCAGTGGGAAGTATTGGGGTCTTATCATTGTGGAAGGATGAAGTAATCTGCCTCAAAAAAGGAGCCAGGCCAGGTCTAGGTCAAGGATCTGGCTCAGAAAGTGAAGAGTTTCACTCCTGGCTACGCAAAGCTCTGAAATCACTCCCTGCCTTGTGCCTCCCTTTCCACCTGTGGCACCATGGAAGAGCTATTGTGGTTACTAGATGCCTAACTCCTCTCATGCTTTGGGGTCCCATAAATGCCAGGAAAAGCCAAACCCACAGAAGTGCACACGACAGAAGGCAGACCCTGGTCCCAGCTGGCCTGAGAGCCTACTGCTCTACCACTGCCACTTGGGGCTCAGGAGTGCAGGCAAGAGGCAGCGCTGGTCACCCTCTGCAATACATTTCCTTGAGCCTGTGTGTCCATGAACTTCGAGGGTCCTGGCAGTAAGATGTGCAATGTAAAGAAGGATGGTCTGGGGTCTTTCCAGAGTCTTTACTGTCCTTTTTTTTTTTTTTGGTAAAAGTTGATAATCATAGAAATAAAGCAGTTGGATGAACCATAATTTACTACCATGGACTCTCCTCTCCTGTGTATTTCTAACGGTGTCATGGTTTAGGTCCATCAGGGAACAAAAGACCATGATTAGCCTCAAGTACCAAAGACCTGAGAATTGCAAAGGGCAGGGAGGGCTTAATTGCTGCTTATGGTCCAGAACAAAACAGAGCAGGCTACTGGCTTGGGGAAGAAAACAGAGAATAACTTAATCCAGCACCAAGTAAAGCATAGCCATAAAACCCCAAAACATAACCAACACAAAACTACACAGAACGGCACAAAGATGAAGAGCACAACCAGCCCTTTAAGACCACCTTCTCCCCACCCCTCCCCTCGGGCTCAGAACCCTGATCCCGGTGTCTATCTCCTCCCCCGCTGAACGGCTCAGGAGGGCAGGGAATGGGGGTTTCAGTCAGTCTGTTCCTGATGGTTTCTGCCGTTTGTCTCTCCTCAGGGCAGGTGGCTCCACACCAGTCCTCCCTGCACCTCCGCGGGGTCCCTCACACACCCGGCAGCCCTGCACGGGCAGCTCCAATGTGCGTTCATCCCAAAGGCTGCAGCTCCTCTCTGCCTCTCGTGTGGGGCTGCTCTGGGGCCCACAGGCTCCAGCACAGCCTGCACCAATGCCGCTGCCTCACACAGTCTCTGCCCGTCCGGGCGCACTCACCCGGAGCTGCTGGTGGCTCTGAGTCCTGCCATTGCCCTACGTGGGTTGCAGGGGCACAGCTGCGCTCTTACCACGGGTTGCAGAGGGTCTCTGGCCAGGTGCTCCTCCTTCCTTCCTCCTTCTCTGACTGCGGGGGCTGCTACATAGTGATGGCAAGCGCCAGATTGGCCCAGCCGGGCCGGAGGTTGGTCTGAACCCAAGAGCCGGGGGAGAGTCCGAGGACTCGTTAGCAGATCTTCACTGCAACCCGCTCCTCCTGGTACCAAGCAAAAAGAACTCCTTGTTAAACCAGGACAAACGGTAACAGCCAGAGATGCTGAGATGGCTGCACTTTGGACAAAACAAATGCAAATAGCAGGATGTAGCTGTAACAAACCTGCCAAAATTCATAAACAAACACTGATGTGTTTAATCACTAATTATTAATTTAATTCTGATCTTCAGTTACTCAAAATGAGCTGTTTTTAGAAAAAAGTGAGATTTGTTAGTCTAAAGCAATGTTAAAACATGTGTCCAAAAGTAAAGCATTGGTTTACCGTGGAACAATCCATCTGTTATTACAAGAAAATTAGGACAGGAAAAATAAACTTTATCCCATGAAATCAGCCATATGAGAATCCCTTTGAAACTTCCTCCCAGAAATCCCAACCTGAGTGCTGAAGGAGGCAGATGAGCACTAATGAGCTGGAGTGCAGCCTTCACCATATTCCTGCCTCTGTAAAGCAGCAGAATTACAAAATGGATGGGCATGAAAGAAATTGCAGATTTGCTGCAGATAGATGCTGCTTAGTGCCTAAAAAATTAGTTTAAGGGGCCTCTCAATCTGTGTATGGAAATGAGTCAACAGCTGAAGCACTCCTGACCTGTTTGAAGGTTTTTAGCATCATCTCAACTCTTCCAGAAATTAAACCCTTTCCCAGATAATAATTTTGTATTCCTGGATTTTAGGTATTTTTTAAATCCAAATTGTCTCTACTTTAAATTTGTCAAATGACTGGACAAAGCAGTGTTAAAAATTCAACTGCACTAATTACTAGCTGAGCAGCATAAAAACCTCTGAATAAATGTCAGTCTAGGAGATAAGCTCTTATCTTAATCTAATGACTCCACAGACTTAATTTGTCAGGCCAGCCTAGTTGATGAAAAACAGGTTTCTATTCTCCAGTGTTAGCAGCCGCATCTTTCCAAATCTTTGAAGCTGGATAGCAATACCATCAGTGTCATCCTGCAAAAATCTTGTGACCAAGCCAATTTCATTGCTATTGTCCTGTTACACTAATTAAAGTTGGTTTACCTACATTGGTCTGCAATAGCTGAAAATGAAGCCAATTTGTTACATTTTTGGACAATGTTTCTTGCTTTTTTTTTTCCCCCCCTCACCCTCAACAATGTGTTAATATTTGCAGTGCTCTTTTGGTATCAGAAAGCCAACCAATTTAGCAGGGCTCCACAGACAGCACAGTGCTATCCCAGGACAATTCCTGCAGTGCAGACAAAGTATGGAAGTGAGTGTGCATGTGTTTATTTGTGCAGAGAATAGTAGTTTTGAGCTCAGGCAATGAATTTCATCTTAAGAGATGATTTTAGGTTTTGGAAGTTCTTTCCTAAAGGAGCATCTGACATATTTAGAGCTAACTAAATTCATATTGTTTGGACAAAGTTGATTAACAAATAGAAAAAAAAAAGAAATTGGCTGCAGTCAGTGTTTCCAGTCCCCCAGTCTTCAGCTGACCCTTCTGACGGGAACCTGGCAGGCCTTTTTATGCACAGTGCCCCTGTTCAAAGAAAGCCATTGAAGCATGGTATTCTTTATCCCAATCCCAATATTTAAAGAGGAATATGCTTGGGTTTGAGGAGGTACTTGGGAGGCAAACTTTATTCTGATGACATCCCAGAAGATTACAAGGTAAAAAACCTTGAGAAAAATAATAGTGTTGTGATCTGCTGAGGCAAATGAGAGGCCAGGAGTCGACCCTGCCTTCTGCTCTGAACTCTGTTGACATTAATATCATTAACTTTATTGACATTAAATGTATCGAGGTGGATACTTGCTCTGCTGTAGAGGGGTTTGTGGCAGTGCAACTCCACTGAATTCAACTGTGTTTCACTGGCATACAGGCAGTAAAGCAGAGTGGAGAATCAGCCATCTCTTTCTAGTATTACTTTGAAATCTCTGATGCCAGAGATGATGGCTTCAAAGCCTACTCTTGTCCCTGAGCTGGCAGGAGTGCCAGGTCAGAGGCAGCATCATGTATGCACAGCACAGGTCTTTCTGGGATTTGTCCTTTAGAAGCATTTCATTGTCTGGCTGTGATCACCCTCCTGGATAATAAAAAGTTAATCAGTTAGATCAAAAGTGTCCATCCTCCTGGGTGAGAAAACTGACTCCTCTCAAATCTAGCTTGGGTAGGACTGCAAGGGCCATGTGCTGACACATCTACAAAAGCATTCAGAAACCGTCCCACTTACATTTTCTGTTTCTAAGGCTCATGGATGATTGTGGATATCCAGTTTGGCATCTAGGTCATCCTGGATGTAATATGAGTTCATTGTCAATGTTGTGGCAGTCAGAGCCTTTGAGCCTGTGCGTGTAGGGCTTCTTTACCTGCAGCACTGCAGATCCTCGACAGGGGACACACAGAGGCAGGGTGGTGAGCTTCACATCTGCAAAACCTTTAAATCAGAAAATGTAATTACCTCAGCTTGATTGGGTTCTGATGTATACAGTGACATCCTCTAACATCCTGACTAGCACATCACTGCTTATGGCATTTTCCTGTCAGTTGAAGTCAATGATACATTTTTCCTTCCTTTTCTACCCACAACTAAGCAAAGGGGCAGAGTTTGCAGAGTAGTGCCCTGTAAAGGGCTCTGGTTTTGCTTTCTGTCTGTTCTGTTTCTAGTTGGTGTTAGATTAAATTGTTCTTGTTTTCTTCCCTAAGTTGAGTAGTTGAGTCTGTTTTGCCTGGAACCATAATTGGCAGTGAGCCCTCCCTACCTTTGTCTCCATCCACAAGGCCCCTGGTTATCTCTTCTCCTCCCATCTTGCTGGGGCCTCCAACATCACACAGGAGGTGGGAGGGTGTGGGGATTGAGTGAGCAGCTCTATGGTGGTTCATTACTGGATAGGCTTAAACCATGACAGGTTCCAAATGAAATCCAAATGAAATCTAGGGCTGCTGGATAAGTTAGAGGCAGATTTCCACAGATATTTGAGCACTCTGGATACAGATCAATGCCTACTTCAGACTTTCAAAGTTTCCAGGCAACTTAGTGCCACTGGGAGCTGAGAACACACAGGCTTTTGAAAATCCCAGAGCCTGAAACATATGTAAGCACTGTTGCCTGTTGCTTCCTTGGACCAAGACAACCAAACTCTTTGAAAGCACTGGGCTGCAGTCGGTACCCATCTGACCTTCTAAACACTAATAAACATTTGGTGCACGGTTTGCAAGCTTGAGGCCACATCTGACCAAAGCTTAAATTATATCCAATGATTTCATCATGGAAGTGATGGTCCACTTCCAAATATGCCAGATTCATTTATCTTAGAATGGCAGCTTGGAATAATGGGTTTTTTTCCATAAGAATTAATGGATCCTCAGTTCTCCTGCTCTGAGTCAGAGTTTAAATCTACAAGCCACTCCTGACACAGCTGAAACAGAAAATGAAGTGGAATTTCCAAAGTGACTTTTCAATCCCTGCTCTCTGATGAAATCCCACCTATTGATCCAGCCAAATGACTGCAGGCTCCGTGGGTCCATCCTGCAAAACCTCCGTGACTGGTTTATTGCTGCAGTTCTTCAGGTGCGCTGTGACTGTCAGATGCCAGCTAATCAAGTGCAACAGTGAAAAATCCCAGAGATTAAATCCCAGTCCTGGTGAAAGCTATGGCAAAATTCCCATGCAAATCAGTGCCTATCTGTGTCTTAGGACATTATGTCAAGTTTGGATTTCTACTTGAATACTGCCTTCCTGATTTATGCAGTGGGTTTGCCTTGGAGTAAACAAATTTATTGGCCTTTCCCAATGCTTGAGAGCATTGAAGGGACCGATTTACATGGAAGCCATTCCCCTAGGGATGGTGCAAGGGGATCCAGCTGGATTAGATCAGACTGTATGTTCTCTGGAAGACTTTGTGGTTTCATGTCTCCCTTTGCTCCTTGCATATCCTCCACCACTTGGTCTCATCATCCTGCTACAAAAACTGTACCTGCTCTGGTCTGCAGAGACCCCTGCTATTTCTGGACTGCTGCCTACAAGAACAATTTGGGGTGCTGAGGAAAACTGAATCCTTGTGAAAGAACAAAATTGAGTCCTTTGTGGAAAAATGTTGCGACTGTGCATTGGAAGGCTATGGATTCAGATCAATTTTCCTAGCAAAAGAGAACAACTCTAAATACAAAAAGAAGTCTGTCACAGTGAGATAGAAAACTATAGGGTTGTCTCTCAGGCTCAAGATTGATCTTGATGAAGCACAGTGCCGACAAGCCAATAATGAGCTAAGGCCATGGTGAGGCAGCCACAAGCTGGGCTAGTTGGCTTAGCTAACTGAATCATAGAATCATGATGGTTGAAAAAGACCTTTAAGATCACTGAGTCCAGCCACTAACCTCACACTGCCAAGCCCAGCACTAAACTAAACCATATCCCTGAGCATCTCATTTATGCATCATCTGAGTATCTCCAGGGATGGTGACTTCACCACCTCCCTGGGCAGCCCCTTCCAATGTTGAATAACCTTCTTTGTGGAAAAGTTCTTCCTAATGTCCAATCTAAACCCCTCCCAGCACAACTTGAACCCATTTCGTCCCGTCATTCATTACCTGAGAGCAGAAGTTGATCCCCTCTTCCGAGCTTCTTCTTCTCTAGGCTAAATAACCCCATTTCCCTCAGCTGCTCCTCGTCACACTTGAGTCCAAATGCTGGCACCATTGCTGGAGGCAGGATGAGCATAGTCAAAAGGAGCAGGATTTCTTTCTTGATTTGCAGATAATCACAGTTCATATGCCTTGTGTGTGGGTGCATGGCACTGTGTGGTAATGCACATGCCTTGCCTTGGCTTTAAATGCTTTCTGACTATTAAAAGTTAATAGCTTTGATGCAGCAATCCTGAAAGGAAGTTTTTGTCAATTTTGCTGTAAGTATTTGAGTGCAACAGTCTTAATTCAATGCGTCAGATAAGAGAAAATCATGTTGGCTTATATTTATGATTTCTCACTTCTATCTTAGCACTAGAGATGTTTGGAGAGCAAACTAACTCTTCAGTTTGTGTTTTGTTTTGCTCTGTTTTTTTTTATCCAAGACTTGCCAGGCAAATCCACAAAACTTCTATACCAGTGTAAAATCTGCTGAGGAATCAGTGGGGAGACACATTTAGAATGCACTGAGATGGTAGTTTTGATGTCACAGCTTATGTGACATAAGGGAAAGGCAGAGATTTGAAGATAGTCAAGAATCAAAGACAAGTTCCTGATGGATAGTTGAGGTCAATGCTTCTGCAAGTCAGGGGAGGAGCACCAATACCTGCTATATCATGTGGCCCTTGGGCTTATTCAGGATTCTTGAGTTTGAGATTACAAAAAGGATAAGCCTGGACCCTCATGTGACTAACAGAACCACAAAAACACAAAGAAACTTGTAGTGAATAGAGAAAAGGCTAGAATGTAATCTATTTGTTCCAAGGTAAAAGGGACCATATCATCTCAGGAATTTGGGTGCTTAAGTGTCCTAAATGCCCTACATGCCTTTGAAGATCTGGGCCAATATGGGTGGAGAGGTGTCTGTTTTACCTACAGGTTGTTACCAAGTCTTCAAAAGAAACAGAAGAATGGGATGTACTGTCTTGTTAATTCTACCATCTTGTCATGATTGCTTTTTGAGACTGTTACATGCATGGGGCTAAAGTGTGTAGAAAACTATTTGGGTTAATTGCAGTTGGTCCAAAACATGCCCCATGGTGGTTTAGAATGGCTGCTGAAGTGCCTCAGATAGGCTCTTGCTTATATAGTAAAGCCTTGCCATACAGAGACTGAACAGCTTTGAGGAGTTGGCTTCTCCCATGTGAGATGCTCTCTCCCATTTCACTTTGGCCTCAGCAAGTGCACACCAAAGATTATCCACTTCTGTTTCAAAGGGAATCTCCACCCACCCACAAGCACTATTAACTGTTTCCTCTTATGGACTTCCCTGCACTGTTTGTGAGAAGAGGCAGATAATACAGGGAGTGGTAGAGCTACCCTGACTCTTGGGACTGACAGTAAAGGTAAACAGTTAAAAGACATAGTGGGGGGCCTTGGATTTGCTCTCTCGCTGAGTCCTGTGTGTCTTTTCTGGATCAAAGTAACTGTGAGCAACAGTGGTTTTGCATATGGGAGAGGATGGCTTTGTGCAATGGCTGTTTAAAAATACTTCAAAAGAACTTGAATCAGTCCATGGCTGCACAATATACAAATTAAAATAATTGATTTTTGGCAGCCTTTTAGGAGATCTATAAATTAAAGGGATCAGGTTTCTGATACATTTTGGGGGACTTTATTTTATGTTGACTTTCAGAGTACCCTCCCTCCCAGAGCTGGAAGTCAGCCACCAAACCAGAGAGAGCTTCTCGCTTTCATTTGCTCTGTTCTCTTGTTGGAGTCACTGGGTCTCCTTCAGGAGTGCCCATGGTCACAGTGGGTCCTGGACTCATGCCAGCTCTGCACCCCTCCCTTTCATTTCTGCTTTAAGGACTTCAGGTTGAGAAATAGAAACTGCCCCAAACCCAACAAGAATCAGCCCTCTGGGGAGTTGGTTTCTCTCCCTTTTTCTGCATCAGTAGAAACTGATACCCTCACCCAGTTTGTGTTGCACCTGGGCTGTCCCCATTCTGTGTGCTGATGGCAATGGGTTCAGCTCTATCTGTGATGACCTAAAAATAGCACTCAATTAACATTGCATTTCAAGAATTGGAAAATTTCCCAGAAGTCCATTCTTTTTTTTTCTTTTTCTGTTTCATTACATTTTACAGTAATAATACACAAGCCAGTAGAAAACATGACGGGTAATGAAAAAATGTAATTAATATAAGCAGTGTAAAGCATTTTTTTTTTCTCTCTGTTGTCCTTGCAGAAAATTACTGCTTTAAACTGAGCAGGATGTGAAAATGCATAAAGCAAACAGTAATATGCTGTGGTTTGTAAATATCTTATGTGAAATAGTTAAGTCAACTGCTGTTTATTTTTCTTACTTTGTGTCACAAGCTCTTACTTTCTTTTGTTCATTATTTTTTCCATTTGTTCTCTTTTAGGGGCTTGCTCTCTTTCGTCTTAAGGAAGCCACTGGTTTAACTATGGGTTTTTTTCTGCTGCAGCTAATTCAATCAAACATACAGGACAGGCCATTCTGTCTCTTCTTACTGTCCCCTGTTTGTTGGCTCTGAAATGCAACATACACTGCAAAAGTACAGTGAGCCAGGTCCTCCCTATACTGAGGATCTACTCTCACTGTTTTGGGCTTAAAAAAAGGAAAAAAAAAAAAACAAGCATCTTTTTATCCTAAAAACAAACAAGTGATTATCTCAAATCCTGCAATAGCTATATGACAAACTGTAGCATTCCTGACTGTTACTGTAGGATTCTGCAGTGCTTTACGAGGCTGCCTGGTCACAGTTCCGGATTGGGCTGTGAGCAATATGCAGTCAACATTAACTAGGATGGCATGGTATATGCCAGCTCTCCTTGGGATATTTCTCTCTGGCTATCTGTAGAACTTGTAATACCCAGCGATATCTGAAGGTCACAGCAGAGTTTCTGAGCTGAAATACAAAACAGCATTCCAAACACATCTTCTGTGGCCAGACAAGAAACTGCTTATGGTTTATTTTCCCTCCCCCCCTTTACGCAGCTGACATCCAGCATTAGTTATTGTTTATTTTTGTCTTGTTCCCGATTCTAAAGGTTTCCCTTATGGCCCTGGTTTATGTGAACTTTCAGATATCACTCGGGGCTTCTCTGCCTCATCCCTTCTGATGTAGCTGGTTCCCCTGTGAAGGTAGGTTTCCCCAGCTGAAGATCTGTGCCTCTCTCCTGTGGCATTCTGTGCAGCCATTTGGAGTCCCAGATGTAGGAAATGAAATAATCCACGCTCATACAGTCATGAAAGTGCCCATCTGGCACACAGGAACATCACGCATTGGAAGCACACAAGCGTGAGCTCACTTTTGTTATGGCATTTCATAAACAGAGATGCAGCGAGCCAGCAAGTAAGGTCCTTTGGATAATAACAATCGTTTCCACCACACGTTGTGTTTAAAAAATAGGGAAAGAAAAAAAATCAAGACAAACTGGAAAAGATTTGCTCTGAGGCTTCCGAGGAGAAATTTCTACTTATAAACGTTTTGGGTTTGTTTTTTTCCCAATGGCCTGCTGTACTTACAAGTCTCTGTCTCTCTCCTGCTTTCTATGTAGATGTAAGACAATGGTGACAGTTGAAATGTAGCCAGTTAACTCTTAGCTCACTCTGAAAGCTCTTCTTCCTCAGTTCTCAGTTAAAAAAAGGAAATATTAGATCATACGTACAAAAGTGAGTTCTATAAAAACAAATTGCATGTTCCTGCTTTCTTATCACTACATAAAACTCACAGAAACAGCCTAATAAATGACCTCAGCACTCAATTTTGAAGTATACAAATTAAAGACAGCAACAGATAAGCCAAGAGAGATTAATGTACAGCGTGTGTGCCTGTGTGTGTGTGTTTGCATGCCTCTATGAGGATATACCCATATGCTGTTGACATTCAACCTCTGGAATTATAATTAGAGGAAAAAGCAGATGTGTAAATTCATCTTGCTGGGCAGCATATATATGTTGCACTAGTCCCTTGATTAATTCAGGACTTGAACACTATTTACTCCAAGACACAAGGTTTCTGTTGGGATACGTTGGGTAATAAAGGGGTGGAATATGAGGAAACAATGAACGGCCCAAAATGACAGACTAAGTTCAATACCAGTAAGAATAAAGCAAGGTTATTCATATTATTTTAGCTTCGTAAAGTAACTGAAAAAAGGACTCCCTAGGCATTTTGTTGGATATCATTGCATACTGCAAGGAAATCTTGGGATGTGTTAAACTTCTTAAAAACCCCACCATTAGCTCTTCTGACAGTCCTGGATCTTCAGAGGGATTGCTCCTCAAAGGGGTGAGACTTTTAATGTCAGGAAAGAGTAGAGAAAGGTGGCAGGTCTCCTGAACCATTACTGGAAAACTATGCCCATTCCAAAGCAAGGGCCTGGGTCTGCCAGGGGCAGGGGCATGGCACGTCGTTCCACAGCTTGTGAACATTATAAATTATGGATAATAGCAAAAGAAAATAGTCCCTGCATTTTACATGAGCCATTTTTGTATTGTATTTGGCAAACAATATCTGGTCCAGTATATTTTAAATACTAAGTGCTAAGTCGGGGAAACAATGAGATGTTTGTAAATATGATGGACCATTATCATATACTGCTTCTCATTTGAAAAGTCATTTGTGTAAGAAATGATTATTGACCCATGATATGTAAATGATTGAAATGCAGAAATTAATATTTGGGTCAACTCATGTATTTTTCAACCATGAAATGAAAAGCTCAATATTCACATTCCAATTCATACATGAAAGCATTACAGCATTATTACTTGACTATTGTATTAATGTATTATTGTCTTTGTCAATGATATACAGAGTTGTATCTCTACTTTCAAGTGAGGAAAAGGTACTCCTATGCCACAGTAATGTTTCAGTCCAGGAATGTCCCTTTTTCTGGACTCTCCTGGTACTGGTGACAGCTGTGATGGAAAGAAATAAACAGCACTGATTGCATTAAAGAGGCCTTGGCCCTAACATACCTTAAATGTTGCACAGGTAGGACTGGCTCCTGCAGCTCTTCTCTTCCCTCTGAGCTTGATTCTCATCTTCACATACGTTTGACAACTGTGATGTGCCTTATTTACTGCAATTAATCCAGAAATACAAATCAGTACAGGAGTTGTGCATATAGTACTGTCAAGTAGCTGTCTTTAGGTTCTTATTCTAAAGAGGTTTATTTCTACTCCCTCCTCCTCTTTCCCTGAGCCACAAGGAAATCGGTAGGAGTGTGGAGCTTCTAACAGCATTGGTGGGAGTGAATATTTGTCCTGCTGGAGCTGCAACAAGCCCCTCAGCCCAAGGTGACTTTTGTTACAATGGATTTAATGCTCCTCAGGCATGCCAAGTTGTTAGCCCCAGAGACGCAGATGCTCTCTTTCTCCCTAGAAGGAGTGTCTCAAGATCTGGAGCAGTGGCTCATCCTTAGTCCATGCTATGCTCTGTCCCCGAGGTGGCAAGAAGGGCAGCCCTGTTACCCTGCAATCAGGTACTTCATCAGCCACTCAGTGCAAAGGTATTTGGCTGAAGTTGTCAGTAAGGGACAAGCTGGACCTACAACATGATTGGCTCTTGGGCTATTATCGATTACATTTCACTTCCATTGGGTTCCAAGCTTAGCTGGATTGAGTCTGATTTAAGATCCAACATCCGAATAATTCATTAATATCCTATAAACTGTCTGCTCCATCTTCATGGCTTTTTATGCAAAAGTAAACAATGCCTCATTCTTTCTGCCACGGGGGTATTGCATCACTTGATGGGTCTGTCTCCTTAAAGAGATGCATAATTTAAATACAAATAAATGTACGAGTGAAACCCATGTAGGATGATATTTGTGATGGAGAAAATGAATGAAGTAGAGATGGGCAAAACAATTTAGATAATACCCAAAAGCAAAGCATCACAGCTAAATCAGGATTAACCCATGGAGCATGATGTGTTTCACGAAATGACTTTGGTACAGTCTAAGAACTGAAGTGACTCAAATTCGGCAGGACATTATTTCACTGAGGTTGTTCCAGTGTTCATATCTGTTACACACATATTGGGTCATACCTATGAGAATGGATCTGATTTTTTTTAAAGTTAAAATGAGATATAACTATATTTTCAGATATTTTAATAGAGAAAACATTTCAAAAATGGTTTCTCATAAAACAATTTTCTATTTCATAAATAAGTTATTTTAAGCAGCTTTCAATGGTAACAGACCCAGCTCTACATGGCTGGCAAGATAAGGAAATCCCAGTATAAGAGCATGTTTGTGTGGAGAACAAATGTTGCTAACCCAGCACTATGTAAAATTTTGATGGAGATGAAGCAGAGGTGGTGGTGGTGTTCAGCAATATAGCCACTGCCCTCAGGGTGTGATTTAGAAACTGCCCACACCAGCCAGCTGTAAGGGAGGGATGAGATCCTCTTAGTCTTGCCCAATTAATCATCCTCTGTTTTTCTTACCCTCTGGTGCAAAAGGCAGACCCATATGACTAATACTGGCAATAGAGGCCCCACTTGTCAATGAGACCTCCCCTTGATAGAGGCGTGATTTGGTTTTAATTTTCTTGCAGCCCATTCATTTCTTTGAGGCTAATGGCTGACATGAATCACAGCGTTAGGAGGGAGAAGCACGACTTGTACTAGCGGCTTAAAAAGAAGATGGCGTGTCCACTAGGGATGGCAGGAACAAAGAGAGGAGTCTCTTGATGCTCTGACCACAGGGGAAGAGAACAATTGTCAGAGCCTCTCCTCAAAACCCAGTTACCTTCCCCCTGCTCCTTTGGAGGGCAGCAGCAGCAATGTGGAGCACAGCCAAGGCAGATGAGGAAGAATATGTGCTATTTTGCAACAGATTCACGTGGGAGTCTCAAACCAGCAAGGTGATGATTAGTATGGCCCCAGTCAAGCATGGCCTTTGTTTAACTTTACTGGTATGAGTAAGCTAATTGGCATCACTGGGCCTGTGTCTGTGCTTAAAAGTTATGGCTACGTTAAAATGCTTTGGTGGGTCAGGGAATACTTGGGTGTTAAGTCTCTTGCAGGACACAGCCCTAGGAGCAAGCCTTGGCCTGACCTTCTGCAAAGCAGGGCTGTGCTCCCAGGGCCTGACTTTGCTCAGCCTGGGGTTGCACTGCCCCACACGCTCCACAGCCACATAATGCCGGGGATTGTCTGAAGCATGAAACAACACGTTGTACCAGGGCAGCCAAAAACAACAATAAAATTAGCAGGAGCCAGTCCAGCTGACTCTATGAGAAGCTGCAGAGTTTCAAAATTAATCTTAAATTTACCTCTAACCCTGAAAACAAAACTAAGTGCAGAATGAAAGGCTCCCTGAACATGTTAGAGAACTTGATGGCAGTACCTCAGAAAAAAACACAAACACTTTAGATAAAGGCCCCATTTTAATTGTATCAATTCTGCCAATTAATGATAATGGAAGAGCAGTCCAATTAGCTAAATAGCTAATAGTTTTATCAAGCAGAGGCTGGCAATTTAAAGCAAACAAATTCTTTCTAATTTTATCCCCTCGCACACCAAGATGTTTAAAGGATAATGGGGGATCCAATAAAGGATATTGCTCAAATAGAGCTACATTTAAATTGCCTAATGCCTTTAAGAGTTTTACCCCAATTAACAAAGAAGAAACATGAACACTCCGTGACTTCCAGCATAATATCAAAAAATCTTCATTAAAAAAATAGCATGTTCTCCAACTAAGGGCGGAATGGATAACATTGCTGACTTCTACCTTAAAAACACTGATTAGTCCTAAAACAAAGGCTCCTCTGTAACAGAAAAAGTATCAGAGGAAAAGGACTCTCCTGTATAAGCCCCAGTATATAAATCATCTTCAAACTACGGTCATTAGTTTTAACATAACTGTGGATTTGAATAAAGGAGATTGACCTATCTAACATATTTAAGACCAAATCCTACTGTTACCTAAATCTGAAATAAGTTAAGGCTATTGAAGAGAATCAAAAGCCTTTTCAAAATCAATAGCCAGAACAAATTCCTCATGGTCATAATTTTGAGGATAAAAAATCCATTAAAGTGATGTCTTTGATTGCTATTAATGAAGCAATCTGGAATAAATCCAGAGTGATCCATATGGATAATCGAATCTCTCATTTTCTCACATTTTACAGGGCTCAGATTTGGGGCTTGATTTATATGACAGTGATGAGCAAAAGGCTCCTTTCCTTTTGACACTGGGTTGCCCAGCCTGGGCAGTCAATGGCACAGTCTCTAAAGGGAGCTAGAGGAGCAAGGCACTTGATGCTCAGAGAAATAGCTCAAATAAATCAGCTTCCAGCCTTTACCACAGATCCCCAAATACCTCTCCTTTCACTGCAGGTCTCGTGGAGGTTACTGTGGGCTGCAGAAACCACTAAAGTGCTGCTGCTAATTAACTGGCACAAACCTTCCTCCCTGATATCCCCCCCCCAACACTCAGAGGTGCTTGGCACTCCTACCACCCGGCCAGGATCAAGCAGAGCAGGGATGTCACCCATGGGGCAGAGGTGGCCTCCAGGAAAACCTCAAGTAAAACATTTGGCTGGAACTTAGCTGATTTGCAGGGAGAGGTATAAGGATTTTTTCTTCACTGTTAAGCTCCTGTTTCCCCAGTTAAACAGTGAGAGATTTAGGCTTCTCTCACATTTTTTTCTTTAAACAATGCCACGAACCCAGAGGCAATGCTCGCTCTCAGTCCTGGTGCCATGGCCAGGTTACCTTACCCCAGGGTGGGGTGGGTGCAGAAGGAGCCCTGCTCCCTGCTGTGTCCCTCTCACCAGTGCCACCCCAGGAGCTTTACTGCTCTCTTCACCCACTATCAGTCTTCTGCTTCCCTGCACACCCTGCTGCCAGCCAGGCCATCTCCCTGGGACAGCCTGTCTTCCTTAATCCTCTTGCCCCTGCATTTCTTCTTCTCCCACTTGGCTACTGTCTGCAAGGGTGCTTGGTTTCTCATTGCAAAGCTGACTATTCCTATTTTGGATCCCTTGGAGCGGATGAAAATTTTGCCAGTCATCCCAGCAACAGATTTTGAAAATTGCAGCAGAAAACCACTAGTTCTAGAAAGGAATACATAATTTCTATTTGCAACTGCTTTTTTGCTGCCTGTAACATCTCTGTATGGTAGGTGCTCTCCACTTTAAAGTCGGAGCTGCCTGTGGTCTAGAAACTGTCATATCCCTTAGAACTCTCCTGGCCCCCTTTAACAAGGCCAAGACTTAGCCCTCAGTCTCTGAGCAACACTGTTCAGAATTCAGTAAAGTACCCACATGGTATGAACCTGGTGGGAATGGATTCTTATTGGAATCCAAATTTTAGGTTTCAAGGAAGCAGGGAAAAGTTAGACAGCAGGTCAATATGCTGTGTACGAGTATCACACTAGGTCAGAAAGGCTCTAAACCTTCACCTCTATTATCACTCTAACTTATCTTTGAGTCAAGTTTAATTTCACAGGTGTAACAGCTCCTTTTCCTTTTAATCTACTGACTGCATATTGAAGGCTAAGGCTAGGGGCTTTTTATATATTTTTATCCAAAGCAGATGCAAAAAGGTGTTTAGAAGACTGAACTATAAGTAAGGAATAGCTATTAACAGAACCATCTGCCTCTCCAACAGCTGAAATTATATAGAAAAGCTTTCACTCCTACTTTGCAATCAACTGATAATCTCCTGTTGCTCCCAGCCCTGCAAGTCCTCTCTGCATTTAGTTGCCACTAAAACCAACGTAACTCTGAGCTGGGTTCTGCTACAAGTGCTGTTTCTATCATGTCAGCCAAGGCAATGGATCCACGTGTCAGAGGTGCCTCTTTGTAAAAGAACGCCCTTGGGCGACCAGGATCAGTATAAATTGCTGCTTTTCCATATTACAGTGCAATTAAGATAGAAACTGTCTACTTTCCACTCTTACTAAAGATGATGTAAACATAAAAACCTAAACCCAAGCACACTAGGTTGAACAAAAATCCAACAATTCTGACATTTTATGTCCGTCAGTTACCAGTGGTGGATGTTCAGAAGTAGAAATATAACAACAGGTCAAAGGCTGCAGTTTTGTTGGTAATATGTTCCCTTCCAGAAATCTGTGGCTTAGGCAATCTTGTCCAGACCTGCTGGTGGCTAGTGGGGTTACCAAAATCTTCAAGATAGAGTGGAGGGTGGTTTTTGACAATGGTTCTGACTACCTAGAGATTGTTGTTATCATTTCAGAGTACATTTTTCCCCCCTCTACTTTTTAGACTTCTGAAAGGATACCTGCAACTCATGTAACTGCATCACATTTGTTCTTCATTGCTCACAGCACTGAATAGTTTTCCTCAAATCCTTTAATAGGCTTGGAATTGAGAGGTGAAAGCAGACACTTTATCACCAGCTCTCTGGAACTTGTGCAGACATAGTAGTGCTGAAAACACCTGTGAAATATTAGAATTGTTGAGTAAATTGAGAAAATTCAAGGAACCTGAACCAGTACTGGAGACATCAACGTTTTCTGCTGGTGATGAGAGAGAATAAGTATTCACTACCAACACTTGTCCTTGCAGAAGGTGTTTCCAAGAGCATAAGTGCTAAGCTCTGGCATTCTAAAAATGGTTTGGAGACTGTGGAGCAGGCTTCAGGAAGCTTGCCAGACCCAGCCTAAACAGGTGACAATCTAAAAAGACCACAGAGCAGCTCCTATGTAAGCTAAACGTCTCATCTGATTGAAGGGGCATCCTTGGACAAATATTTGTCAGATTCAGTAGGGAAATTTAACATGGAAAGTGAAGGGTCTTTCATGTGTACAGAGGCAGTGCCTAATATAGAATAAGGAGGGAATGGGCCAAGGGTACAGGCGCATTGGGGGTGGAGTGATTTAACCTGTTGAGCCTGCCTGTCAGTGCCTTGACATAGAAGAACTCTTCCACCAGGAAGGAAAGCTATCAAAAGCAAGAGGATTTCTTTACAGCTATCCAGGGTAAAAGAAGGGATAGATGAAGTTTACTTCCCAATGTTGTTAAGCATCTTTAGAGACAACTAATGGGCAACACAGTAAATCACAGCCACAGCATTTTCCTTAAACCCCTTTGTCACTAGTAAGCTCAGGGACACAGACTGAAAAATACAAATACAGTTAAGAATTCCACCAGCTTTTCTGAAGCCAAAGGAAATTTACCACCAGAGGGGAACAAATTCTGCTTCTAGTTACAGTGGTGTAATTCCAGGGAAACTGACAGAGTATCAGTAACTCAGGTATGGGAAGAATCTGCTCTGAGCTCTTAGAATGCACGTTAGGCTGTGCTGAAGAGATGTAACAATCCCACTACACTGAGCAAGAGCAGGAGAGAGAAAAACCTTTTGTGACGTTCTGTGTGTAGAAGAGAAACGCAAACACATAGCTTATTTTTATAAATAAATGTGTTACCTGAAGAATAGTTGCACACACTCATTTGCATAGGATTTGGTATACATCTGTGCTCTTCAATAGATTATTCTAAACATTATTTCATATAATTAATGTTAACATGCTTGGCTTATTTGTTATAAAGGAAAAGCATTTCTAATTAGTCTTTTTGATGTGTAAAACTTCAGTATTTCTCCCTAGTGTTTTCCAAATCAGGTTCCTTTTTCTACACTCATGCATGGATTGAGAGTATGAAGTTTACACACTACTCATTCTGAAGATAGTTTAAATTGCATGTATGTGATAACTAGGCTTTGAGCTGCTCCTCTGCAAGGGGTGAGTTTCAGCTACCATAAGCAATGTCAAAAGTCCACATAGCATAAACTGGCCTTTTGACTAGCCAAACATTCCAATTTCCTACTAAATTCAACCAACACTTTGCATACTTCCATTTATTATAGTGACACATACAATTTACTTTTCAACCCAAGCAAACCCTACTTGCCTTCACTAAACCTCTGGAGAGTCTTTGGAAAGAACAAAACCTTCACAGCAGCGACATTCAGAGGCTTATCACAACACACCAGGGACACAAGTAAATCTCACGCAGTAAAAGACAGTACAACTGTGGTGAGCTGTCTAGGTGGAGTAATAAAGAAGGTCAAGGTGAGCAGTTTTTTGTATCATTCAACCCTGCAGAAAGGTCAGACAATTAAGAAGCTTTTGCCAAGCCAAAGGATTGGTCCTACAGCAGCAAGTGGCAGGAGGGTGGAAAGCTGAGTGAACAGACTCCCGTCTCTTAGCACTTACTCCTCTTTTTTTTGGGTGGGAGCAAGGGGGAGAAATTCAGCACTGAATTTATGTCTAAGTAAAACTATGGTACAAGACTGGTCAGATGCCTGTTGGAAGAAATGAGAATACTTTTGATTTACTTTGAGTCTTGGATTAAGCTCTAAATAAGATCAGAGCTAGACCTGATCTGTGGAGGTATGTGGGAAAAAGGAATTGTGCTTTCCTACTAAATTGGACAAGCAAAGTGCTTTGTTGACTGGTTAAATAAGTTTGAGATTGCATGACAAGCTCAGGTTGTTGTTTTTTTTTTTCCCATGTAGCTCTCATTTAACACAAAGAAGCTTATTTTCCATATCATGAGGCCCCTGATCCTGAGCAATAAATATAGTATCTTCCCTAGAAACATAAAGGCCCAGCTTTATAGCCTTGGCAAGAGAGTGTACATCATTCTTGTTGGTTGATTAGTTAATTCAAACAAGAATAGCAAATTCCTAAAACTTTGGCCAAATTAACATTTTTTTGGCTGCTCCAATGATCTAATATTGTTGTGGAAACCTGGAAGCAGTAGTCAAGTCTTTGATGATTTATTTAGTAGGAGTCCTCTAGCAGCTAATTGTCTGCAATTTTTAACCTCATTCATGTGCACTGCTGGTGCTTCTTCCAGCATCTGCAGTTTTCTCCTGAAGCTTTCTTACATCTCTGTATGTAGCATTACCAGACGGCACTTCAACTTTATCACAATATATTTTTATGAACTTGCCAAACCACATCCAAGACCTTCAGACTCAAAAATAAAAGATAAAATCATCCTCAGAGGGCACCTCACCCTTCTCCACCCAGGCACATGAAAAAACCCGGCTCTAGGCTCCAACATTTTACATTTATAATGAGTCACAGCTTAATGCTGGGGGTTTTTTTTTGTGTTGGCATTTTCACCTCTCCGTTCTTCTCCTTCATTTTTCACCTTGGATCTCTATCAAAGGAGAGAAAATACTGGTAAACCATGTAAAAGAACCATCCACCTTTTCTGTCTGTGCTGCAGATCTTCCCACCTCTGTCGTGCCGCCCCTGGTAAAGTGTGTGCCTTTCAGTCACTTCAGATGTACCATAGGAAGAATAAGTGATGAGTAGGCAGGGAGGTTTTGCCTGGGAGTGTGCAGAACACTTTTGCACCATACTGGCAGTAAATTTTAGCAGAGATCAGAGTTAACTCAAATGCTCAAGACATTTGACGGCTGTAACCTAGATCTTTCTGAGTAAGTTCAAAGAATGAATCTGATTGACTGTGTGGTTCTGTTTCCACCATGGTTTAAGGATGGTCCTGATGTCTGGTAAATCATAAAAATACAACAGCCCTAGTCAGATTTCTGTTTAATCTGATGTGATTCTTCATGAGATAAAAAGTTCTTCCTGTTCATTTTCTGCATTCAATTATTCTGGTGCATGATTCAGTAATTGTCACATGTCCATTTTGGGGTGGCTTCATGCCATGAGTGGATGAAGGGCTCTTTATGCCTGGTTTCTGTCTCCTATTTGTATGTTTATGAAGAAGCCTGGGTCCCTTGGGAGATGGAAGCTATGCTATTTGGGCAATATTATCACCATCATCTACTGTGATCCATGCCTGCGGGAAGATGTTTTTAGAAAGAATGAGTTCTATTTTGCTAATGTAGCCATTGTTTAAATGTAAAATATAATTAGAGTACCCACCCAGAGTGTATGTTGTTGTGTAAGTTTATAACACTGTGTCTAGATGAGCATTGGCACCCTACCTACATACTAAACCACACCCAGGAACGCCAGTATTACACAATTGCACACATCCTGTTGACTAATTACATAATAATTAGTATTTTTAATATTCAAAGATGCACTCAAATTGGTTATGCAAGATTTTATGTCACTGGAAATTAAAAACAAAGCATAACAAATATATGTAGTGAAAGATGCTGTTCGGATAGCTTACTGAGCACGGACTTATCTTGCAAGAGACAGCACATAATACTTCATAGTTCATACATTTTAAACACGTGTTTGGCAGACCCTCCCTCCCTCCCTGTTACTTTGGGTTACACCTGCTTTATAAAACTGTTAAAGCAATTTTGTATTCAGCACAGTTAGAATTTCTGTAGTCTGCTCGCCTCTGAGTTATGATCACTTATGACGACCAGAGATAATTTTTGGCTGAAAAAGCACTGTGACGTGCCTGGGGAAGGAAGATTGTTCTTTACAATGACAATTCTCGAAGGTATCTGGAAAATCCACTTTAAGTTAGCAATTATCTACAAAAATACCCCAAATACTGTTGTTTTAAGAAAGAGCTACTGGTGGGCCTGAGCCGCTTGGATTTGGAACAGACTTTCCACAGCTTGAGTGGAGTGTCTTGATCTGGCTTTTGGTTCTCACGATGGTGATGAGAGGCCAGATGCAAAGTCCGGCCCACCATTTGGATTTGGGGTCTTTAAGATCACACGTTGCAGCCATGTTTTACATGCACTCTAAAAATTGTTTATGTACCATAAACTTGTTGTTAATTCAGTCAACATTCACAGGAGGCACACAGGCTGAGCCCTGTGTCCTTCCCAGGGCATAGTTTTATTAGCTACTGTACATCAAGTGGATTGTGTCTAATGTTTCAGTGGTGTTTCTGGCTTGCCATTGTTAGTTTCTCTGGAGTTGCCAGTTGTGCACATAGACCTTCATCGTGGAAAAGATAGAAAATATGGACCATGCTTCTACCTCAAACTATGTGTTTGCTACGCAACAGTAAAGAGCAGCAAGCATTTTGGACATGATTGCATTTTGTTTCTCGTCGTGGATTTGGTTTTTAAGTTACTGTGGTGGCGAGTGATTTTTCAAGGCCATGAGAAAAAAATCACTGCCTGGGAGTTTCTTACTGGACTGTTTTGTGGGGCAAGAAGTTATTGTGCAAGATCAGCTTCTTTACCAAAGAGTAACTTTTCACTGCCCTGGTAAGTTAAAAATTGGCATTTTAGTCTAAACATTTGCCTCTGCCAGGCAATTATTTTTCAGCAAACCAAATCCTCTATGAAAGCAAACTGAAGCTGTTTGGAAGGAGCAGGATGTGAGACTGCTAAGCAAACAATTCTGATCAGTTCAGGGATCCATGCAGGTTAGCTTCACAACTGTCCCCTCCCCAAAGCCTCCACAACTCCTCTTTTCTGCCCCAAATATCAGCAATAAAGTCAGTACAGTACCAAAAAAGAGGCCAGCTTTTTGAATTTGTAGCTGGGGCTTCTGTTTCTTTTAAAAGCTCCTTTTTCATGTTCACTGCTTTCTTACCTGATGTGCTTTGCCATGACTCTGGCAGACAAGAAACGTCTGAGGGACAGAAGAACCATCCTCACCTGGATACCTTGGTCACTGCTATGCCAAGCACGCAGCAACCTGATTTCACGTTGAGAACCAAGGTTTCTTCTGATAGCAGTTGCTTGAGAAGCTGTTCTTGAAATGTGAAGCCCCAGTTGACAATTGGTCAAATTACTCTGTTCCCTTCTTTCCTAAAGAAAAACAAAGCCACAATGATCTTATGCACTTTGCTGTTTCCCCTCCACAGAAATGCTGTTGCTCATTTGCATGTATGATGAATAGTATTTCATTAGTGAAAATAATCCAAAACAAAAAATTGCACCTGGCCGACAACATAAGACCAACTTGCTTCCTGATGTGATTTTAAATGGCTGAGATATTAAAACACTGAAAAACGGGGTTTATAATGGAAATACTGACAGACTATTAACTATAGCAGCACTGCTCTAATAAATGGAATAGCCTGTCGTAATCTCTAGTTCATAAATATGCAAATACAAGGCAGAGGATTTGCTCCAAAGGATGTCTCTATAATTTTAACTGACCTTTACTGATACTAAATGAGCCTGTTGCTTCTGGTTTTGAGCATTAAATAGAAAAGACAGGGAATCCTGTCTCTCTGCATTCAAGGCCCACTCCAGTCCCCATCAGTGCCAATGGCAAAATCCTCGCTACCTTCAGCAGGAAAAAATCTGGCCCCAGAACACCTAGAATGTGAGATCCCTGGCATTAAACTGAACTCTTGACTGTACTTGATTTTAATTCTGTTCTCATCTGTGTTAATTATTATTACATTAATTCTTCTGTTTGGGAGAAATTAAGCACACATTCGCCCCATGTGTCAAAGAGCTTGACCTGCCAAAAGGCACTTACTAGTTAAGTGATAAACAGACCATCAACACAATGATATAAATGTTGAATTTTAGCCAGTTTCCTGTTCTGGACCAAATGGAAGTAAATCCACTGACTTAATATTTAATAACCTAAATGTAATTTCTTTTTTGTGCCTCACATTGCACAGTAAAGAATTGGATGGCTAGCAGTTTTGCAGATTCCCAACCCCTAATTATTTTAAGCTATTCATCCTGGTATCTGTCCATTGATGCTCAGCCAAATTGCCAGCAGGGGAGAGATCTGTCCAATCCAGGAGCTAAATGAGTCACTGAGAGTCAATCTGTTTTTTTCCCTTGCTGCTGGGATTTCCTTGGGTCCTGGCCTCTCTCTGCTCCAATCACATACACACAGCTCCAGGCGTGGGTCCTCTTTGGCTTCAGCTGCCTCCTGTCTCCCCATGTCTGCTCTGCTCATCACAGCTGCTGATGGGTTCTCGTCAGCTGGCCACAGAAGACCAATACTTCCATCACACTGCTCTTATAGCTCTTACTCTGAGGGAAAATGAAGACATCTTGGCCTTGTTGAATTTCCTGCTGAAATAATACATCAGGTATCTAGATGGAAAGCAAACCACATGAATAAAATGTGTCATCTGGGTTAGATACTAATTTATTTGCCTTAAGTTCCGGGAACAATATTTGCACTTTTTCCAGAGAACTTGGTTAAGTTCCATAGAAACTGAATACTAATACGATTTCTGCAGCATGGAAAACAAATATGAAGCCGAGAAAAAATAGACTCATCATAAATATTAGCTGCTCAGTATTAAAATATCTGACAATGCTGCAAATACAGTTTATAAACAGGGACATTTAGAGCCTAAGTATTCACTAAAAAGCAAATTCCTTGCTTCCTCCCTTTTAGGGTCAGGATTCAATTACATAAAAATATGCAGCAGACTTAAGGACTGCATGTAAGATTAAGATAACTGGTATTTCATGGTAAATGATTAAATTAGCTGACACAGTTTTATCCTGAACTTTGCCATTAAAACTGACATTTTTGTGCCACGCACATTGTAGGCTGCTGGTAATCTAAACTGCCTTTCTTCTTTCAAAGACTTTAAATAGCTGAAGAACTCTTGTTCTTTACTCTATTTGCAAATGTGTGGAAAATATATCTACATCATAACAAGATGAACTAAGCACAGGGTTTTGGTTTTTTTTTCCCCCCTCATCTATCATACAAATACCTTAAGAAAACAGCAAGGAAGTTCCAAATGCCCAGATTCAGCTCTGCAACATGCACTTTAATCAAGTCATTTATGTGACTCCAAAGAGATGAGAACATGCTGTCCTTCTCATGGTGAGTAAAATAGAGAAATGACAGAAGCCTCTTACTAAAAGTTTAATTATTCCTAGTATACACTTTTAAGCCTCTTCTTTTGAAGCTTGCTTTTTTATGATGGCAGAAAGTTGTGGCAATAGCTTTGACAGAAAACAGAGTTAGGGCTAGATGGATGAAATGCTGTCAGAGCTAGAGGTTGTAGTCAATGCCCTTCAGCTGAAAAGGAGCAACTCCTCTGTGAAGACACTTGGCCTTCAACACAAGGTGCAGGCATGTGTTGCTGCACACAGCAAATGCAAGGCCAATCTCATCAGAGACCTGATGTGTACCTTCTGAGTATTGCACTGAGGCCACCAGAGCTGGGTGGGACAAAAGCCCCAGATGCGCTGCAGGAATGAAGAGAGACAGAGGGATATGCAGACAGTATATCCCTACGAAAGGCCAAGGGTGAGCATAAGAAATGGGCTGTGGCTGAAAGAGATCTCAAAGGAAATGGGGTAAAACTCTTCTGTTTTTCTAGTTGTTTGCCTTGTCCTGTGGTCAGAAAACCAGACCTTTGTCCTTTTTTGTAAATACGTAGAGTTACATAAAAGCAGTATGTGACCCTCACCAACAATTTCTCCTCTTAATGATAATAATCTAGAATATCTCAACATTTTATGTAGCCATAAAGTTCAAAAGAAGTAGCTCTAACAACACAAAAGCACAGGGACTGAAACGGTGGTCCAGAACAGTAGTTGAGCATGTCTGGTCTTTCACAGTCACGAGCTTTACCCACTTGTGAAAATGATGCAACAGGAGTAACATGTTTATGATAAAATAACCTACATAAACAGGACACTCTACTATCCACTCACAGGCTCCAAAAGTTGCAGCTTTATGAAGTAAAGCATGCATCATATACTACTTTCTGTGCACTGGCACAAAGATAGAAAAAGTCTCCAAACAGTGACTATACAGTTTGGAGGGGTCAAGACTCGTCTCTCTACTTCACCTTTTAGTAACCAATGTCTCTGCTGAAATAGGTAGTGGAAGCTCAACAGACAACAAAGAAATTTTTATTCCAGCAGAGAATTTGGCCCTTTATTCTTAGTGCAGACTTATCAGAGATGTGTACATAAGAGGAACGCTGTGGCAAAGTTTCTGGATTCTTTGTGATCCATAAACAGTTCAGAAAGACTTTGGACTCTTTTTCACAGTTTGGATCTTCTATCAGTTCTAATTAAGAGGAAGAAGAAACAGCTTTTTACACAGCACCTTCCCCAGGAGTTAAAAATTGCAGTTATACAACACTCACACAGTCACACCACTGTCATCAAAGGAAGACTTTCAGTGAAAAGAAATGTCCACAAAGACAGTTTCATTGTTTGAGAACTCATGTAAATGCTGAACAATGAAACCCAATCTGATTATCAAAAAATCAAACCTGTATGACCATCTCACAATCTGTGTTATTCAATTAAAACTTCTCAGCTCTCCTACATAATTTTTTTAGCTTTTATACATTGTGCAAAAGATACAGCTACTTTTACTTCTCTTTGTGTGTTTTAAACTTTGAAAACCTTTCACAGCAGAGGTTATATGAATCATCCAGCTTTTCCTATTTCAAAATGTTTCACTGATCATTCATTATTAACTGAGTAAAATGAGGATGGCTATGATAAATTTTGATCTATCTCAAAGTATTATAAAGGATAAAAAAACATCTTGTCCATAGTACTAACTTTTAGATGACATATGAGGGTACAACCCCAGTTTTTTCACTGTCACATACAACAAGGCTCTTAATTACCCAATCACTTATTTTTCCCCATTTTTTCCCCGTTCCTGGGCACTAATAGCTTCAGCCTGGTCTGCCATTTAGTAGAAATGTATTCAAACAATATTACTATGAAGGGACTGGATGTTGGTGTCAGGAAGCCTGTCCATGTCACTAACTAAAGTCCATTTTTTTTTTTTCTAACTAATGTATATTCTCTGAACAGTTCTACATGTGTTGATGTGAATGCTCTTAGATCTAAGAGTGACATTTTTCAACACATCTCAGTAAATGGTGCTCTTTTACTAAATATAATGCAGGTGTACACATGAGAAAACAATCCTTTTCAAGTGGCTCAACACAAGAATGAAACATAACCTAGAGAACTAGACTCATCCAGAAAAAAAAGAACTGTCTCATTTTAGTGAGTTGAAATCCTGGGTCCTTGCTGCTTGTCACTTGGCTGTCCAGACAGATGCACTAGACTGAAGTTAGGGGAGGCTGTTTGAGATGTACATCTGAATACACTTGGAAAAAGGCATCTTATTATTTTACTCGTCTACCTCTTAAAATGCTTCCAGTGTCATTACAATTCAGGTTCTCCAGGATCAGAGAGGGTCAGATCTACATGTAATGGAAGCAGACAGGGACAGAAGTTGTGCAAAGCTGGTCATGGACTTAATAAGGGCTTGATTCTGTACCAATGAAATCAACAGGAGTTTGGCTCATGTTTGCGATGGGAGGTGGATCAACGCTTTATGCCAGCTGTTCCCTGCTGGGTAGGGATAATCCTTTTGAAACAAAATATTTAACTTATTCTCACTCTGTTGCTGTAAGAAGGCTTCCCATGATAATGCTTTCATGAGAATTAAAAGGTGTGTCCCATTTTTTTCTTCCAGATATCCCCCAGTCCTGTAGTACCTATCTGCCAATCAAACAAAAAAACAACCCTAAAAAGGGAAAACCTGCTTCTAACCATGTGGGTTTACAAAAAAAAATGCTAGAGCAATGAGTTACAGGGTGGATCATCTGCTCTGCTTACCGTGACAGCACTTCTTGCAGTTTCCTCAGACAGAAGATGCAGCAAGGATGTGTGTTAATTCAAACAGCTACACTGGGGCAGGATCCAATGGGCAGAAGTAAAATAGCTGAGGTCTCTGCAGGTAAATAAGACAATGACAGGAAAAATAAACTGCCAACAGTCATGAAGGAAGTAATAAGAAGCTGAGTGTGGGAAGAGTATCAGAAAGACAGGAGCTAAGGGAGGAGAGTATAATAAAATCAGATATGAGTGTCCTGCAGTCTGGATCAGCATTTAGCATTTATCTCAGTTGCTGTTTCTGTGTTTTGTTTTGATGTTTTACGGAGAAAATGAGGTTCTGAAGATGCCCAGGTTGCTCTAACAGACCAGCAGCACACTGTGGCTACTTCTAACCCTGCGTGTGTTAGTCAAGTTCAAGAAACAGTGTGAAAGTTGGGTCCATTTACCCCAGCTTTCAGTTTGGTTTACTCCCTCTCACCCTTTTGGCTGAGATCCATTTGGCTAACAGATCTGGAACACAAAGTCTGCTAAGTTTTATAAAGCAATTATTTAATTTTAAAAGTCCCTTTGATTACATTCTAATGAAATTTCCATAAAATATGGAGCTCTCCACATCCTCCTGGGAACTTTTGTTTACTCCATAAACCATGACACTTTTTGAAACACTCTCGAAGGCTTCAAGAGGAGAAACTTCCAGTGACAGGGTTGTTTGGTCTCACAACTGGGAACTGAGCTTTCCATGGAGTTACATCCTCCAGAAGCTGAAAATGTATGGAATCGTTTCAGCTTAAGAGGCTGTGACATTTTTATAGGCTGAAAGAAGGAACTGAGAGATACAATGACAGAGCCAGGAGCTGCAGCTGGCTGGCTGTTCCACAGAGCCTTCTCCTTATGGATTTTTATGGCTCTCCTAGCCCTAATATTAAACACTTGACCTTTTTGTCAAATACTATTTCAGATTATTAGGTTGAATGATTAGTTACTAAATATATCATCTATAGTAAATAGGAAATTGTGTAGTCTGATGTCTCAGTCTCAGACCTTTCAGGTATTGCTCCCTTGGCATTTAACATTAGAACACTGAGCCCTCTTACATTAACTTAAGCCACTTTGTAAGCCAAGAAGCACAGAGCATTTTCACACAGGGTACAGGGATTTTTGAGTTACCACTACTAGAATGGGGATGTCTCCTTTCCCTTGCCTCCCGCTGCTAAACTGGTACCTTTAAGGAGAGTGCTGTAAATGTTGTGAAGTATAACCAGGAGCCAGCTCATGCCAGACAATACAGTCTACTGCCTACAAATAAGTGCATTTACCCTTTGAAGTTCTGTACACTAGCACTTTGAAAACGACTCTGCCTTGTACCTCCCTCCCCAGTAAACTCTTACATTCATTCTCCCCTTCCCTGGTACAATGTTCCCATGTTGGAGGCAGAATTAATCATTTGCTTTTTCACCCCTCCCTTCCAGCACCTTCATACCCCTGTTTAGGAAACTCTGCTGTAAACTTAACACCTCCCTCCCATAAATCCCACCTCAAATATTTGGATTTAAAGGTATGTGGTTACAGACAGCATGACCCTGAACTTGTGGATATTCATAATAGTTTCAGAAGAGAAAAAAAATTCTTCCTGGAACTTAAAATGGTTTTAACAGGAGCGGAACAAAATGCTAGTACAGAAACTTCCATCACTCTTAGAGGACAATCTGCATGAAGAAGAAAAAAGAGCCTTAGTAGTAAACACTATGGAGCACATTTAAAAGAGCGCCCCACAGAGTTCATGTTTACAGTGTACAAATTCAGCTTAGGCATAGAGAGATTTAAGGTTTGGGTAGCTGATTCCCCACTACTGGCAAGCAACAGAACTGCTTTATTTCTCAGCAGACTGGATGGGGTTCTGATCTCCGTCCTGAAATGTAAGACTGGTACAGCTCCAGTCATTTCAGGAGAATCATTCCTGCCTGATATCAAGGTTACAGTTGGTCTGTTAGATTTAATAAAACCAGCTGCTCTAAATCCTAGCATAGATTTCCTCTGTTATTACAGGATGGTACTTGCTAGCCAAGCAAAAGCTGAGGACTCACCCCTTCGTGTGAGCAGTGGATGAACAGACTCGACTGCAGGATTGGGCCTCGAACTGGTGGAGCTGTAATTATGTTTTCTTTGATTATGCACTAGTGTGGTGGAGGCAGCCTATGCACAAACCAGATGACACTACTCTTTTTCCTGAAGTTTAATTTCTTGGCAATTAAAATGGACATCTTTGAGAGCAACAGGAATTAGGAAAAAATACAGTGTCTAAAATGACACAGTGTCGGAATGGTTAATGAACAGTGAATCTTAGCTAGGAGCACCACCGTGCTACTATAACCGTTTTACACTGTTTTTAACTGTCTTTAATAATAATAATAATAAAATATTACTGAAGCTGGAGATACTCCACTGCAGCTAAAGTATGGTTATTTAGCAAACAATTACTTCCAAAATAAACTGCTGAAAGCCTGCTGTGCTTCGGCATCTGCCAAATTGAGTTCCTCCTGTCTCCCCTCTTTCCAGATGCCCTCTGTGTTACCGACTTTATCTTTTGGAACATGCCAGTGTAGTGATGCGTGATGAGATGAGGCTTATAGCAGTTTCTAGTCATTGCTTCCAGAACCAGAAAGAGTTTGGTCTCCTCTACAGTCCCAAAAAAACAGCACCCAGCAAAGGTGGAGCTGCAGCAGCCGAGAATTTGCTCTCCAGGCATTGTACTGATACTTCCCGATCCCAGTAAGACCCACAACGAGAAAGCCTGGTTGAAGGCACAGCAATCCCACCTGTTAGGTGTTGCATTACTGAAGTGTGTGTTGGAAGATTTGGATGTTCACTTCTTGATTACAAGAGATGTCTCTACAAAACAGGGCAACACCGAGAAAGGTTTTCTGGCCTAATCACAGGAACGAGCAGATGCCTGTTTACTTCAGTGCTCTGCTCCCAGCTGCTACACCTATCTCATTGAATCCACCTGCTTCAGCTGCCTTTATACTTCAAACAAGTTGACATCTGCCCTAGCTGGAGATCTAACTTCTGAAATCCAAAGGCAAAGTAGTGATTGATTCAACTGCCCTTTTATATATGTATCTTGATGTAAGCATAATTAATCTTTGGCCATGTTCAGCTCCTATAAAAGTAGGTGCAGAAATGCTCATGAAGCAGGAAAAGCAATTCACAAGAAAAGACAAAATAAAATAGTTATGCCACATATAAGGTCTTTGATAGTTGTTTTTATTGCTGCCACTCCAACCCTTTTGTCTAAGCTATTGACACAGAGATCAGAAAAGTTCAGAGCACAGCAAGTATATTGGTACCATTTAAGAATTTGGCTCAAGAAGTAAGTTTATGCCACAGCTGGCCTTGCTCCATAGGTTTTGCTGTGATACCAAATCCTTTTGCTAAAGAAAAAGAATTCTACTTTTGTGTAATTGTAGTATTGCCTTCAAGTCCATGGAGCTCTTCCAGGACTACATGAATGCAGAGCAGAGCAACTGTGATGATATTGGTACTTGAAATAGAGTGCTATAATGCTTTGGACTGAAGATAAAAAAAGTGATATATGCAGAAATTAGTTTCAAACACATGATGAAATCTGCTATCTTACCCACTTACGTTCTAAATTAGTAATTTTCTAGCCTGTATGGCTTATCAGAGAACTTCTGGGGCAGCATTTTACTTGCATAAATTCCATTAGCTGTATCCATGAGAAGCTGCTTCTAAACACAGTGTTATATAGATGAGTTTTTCCCAAATAGGTTAAATAATGGACGTAAAATACAATGTCCATAGCAGAAAGTCAGTATCAGAGCTGCAAAGAGCATGCCAAGGTTCCTGGCTCCAAGATGCAGCAGACCAGACCATAAGAACTCCACCAGCTGAAAACCGCTCTAATTAGTCAGCTGTCAATCACAAAGGAGGACATGAAGTTCTCAGCAGTTAGTGAACATTGGCCAGTTATCTGTGGAAAATTATGTGATTCCTTCTCAGAATTGAAATTAGGAGAAAAATGGATTTCACTGAAGCAGTCTGTGGTCCCAGATACTCCAAAGCATGCCATGTCTACTCACCCTCTCCTGTCTGAAGGACTGTGTTTCTCAATGCACCCAACATCATCTACTGACTCCCAAAGAAGCCTCAATGCAAAATCTCTCTCTTGAGAGCAAGGGAACCATTCCACATTTACAAATGACTCTAAGAAGAAATAAAAATTTGGATTCCATCTCTAAAAGACCATTTCTGAATGACACCTTTTCAGATTTTGTTCTCACGCTGCACAGTTTTCAAGCACAATTTACCATTTGTGATATATTGTATAACCTCCCAGAGTCAACCAAACTTGTGGATGAATGCCCTCTTCGATATTTCCCAAGGAGTTTAAATAGTTATAGTTGGTATGGAATGAACACACATGGATATCTGACTGATATAAAAACATAATGGCCTTTAGCCAAAACATATATTCTAGCTGTGGGCTTGTTTTCCTATGGCTAATCATCTTTTTCCATTACATCTAGAAGAAAGGATAACACAGGCTACATTTGCTGAGAAGCAGTTTTCTTGTAAGTCAGGCCAAAACACAGTAGCTCGGATTCCTTAACTAGGATCTTCAGGTCTACGCTGCAACCAGACATGTCCCAGGCACCATCTGCCCGTCTGTGCAAATGTCAGCACAGTCACTCCACTGTAGCCAGGACAGTTAGTCATGCTGAGGAAGTCTCATCTTCTCGGTCACAAAGTTCTAATGGTAATTATAATGTGCCACATAGCTCAGAAAACTAAAAACGTACATATATAAGGATAGAAAACTGACACATGGGAAGTGTAAGGTGCTATAAATATAGTTACTGGCATTAACACAATGTGTTATATTCTGAAAAGCAAAGCAGAGCAAATATGTCTTTTTAAAAAACAAAAGCAAAAACTTTCTTTACCCACTGATGTTTCTAAGATATTTATGCTCAGTCCAGCTCCTGTCAGCTTATCATAAGCTGCATGTTTTCATTGCAATCTACTGCACAGCATCACTCCAGCTCAGCTGGCATTTGTGTTAGGAGAAAACAAGATATATTTCACTAATTTGCTTCATTCTTACCCTACGTCAATTCCTGTACATAGAACCCCCTTTTCCCTCTGTAACATTGGTGGGATGGTAGTAATGGGCTGACTTTCACATTTCACTCATCCAGCAACTCCTCTGCTTAGGCACCTGTCAGTCCCTGTGGTTTTGGTGCAAAACACACCATTTTTCAAGCCTGAACATGTCACTGCAATGGTTTATGTTATGTCCACCAAATGTCACAACAGGCAAAGGAGAAAGGTCAGTTGGCCTTACTGATAGAGCTTAATTTTGAAAAGCCTTCCAGTGGTGCATCTGGGGCCTTCAGGACACTCTTGCTGTGGTTATGTTGAAATGGTTGAGGAAGGTGAGCTAACCAGATTCTGAGTACTTATTTTACTTCTATTATTACAGTTGAGACACGAGAAAAACATATCTTGTCATTTCAGTGTGGTTTTCTCATCACTGATGTTAGCAAAGAAAGAATACGAAACCTGAACAATACAATGATGTTTTTAAACTAAGAAGCAAAGACTGTTCAAGACTTGAACCATATGAATTTCTATTAGCAAATCTGTATACCACCCAAAGATGTCCACCAATGATACACTCCAAAAAAAAACCAATGGCTGGGCATTCAAGCTAAATCTTGCTTGGCACACGGCAGGTTGGAGCTCCAGATAGACATAAACCTGGGGGGAGAGATAGGTCTGTCTACAGAGTAATTGTTAATACTGAAGTGAGATTTTATAACTTCTTCCTCCGTTCTGCATCTTTATCGCTGTGTTCTACCTTCCCTTTTTCATTCAGAGGTCACGTCATTTCACCTGTTACTTTCACTGGTTGATTAAACCAACCAGCCGATTACCTCTTTGTCTGCTTGATGTATTAGGGCAGGTCTCATTGTAAGACCTTTGCAGATGATCAACTGTGCAGAACTTTCTTACTCTACAGCTCTCAGGACCAACATTTCTAAACTACATGTAAATTTATTCTTCCCATTAACAGCCAGATTGTATGTTCTGATTAGTGACATTCTCTGTGTTACACGAAAGCTGGAAAGTTTCTGTCACGATAGGATTTTGTGACTTCATACAGACCCACATACATACACCTACATTCTTTAATACATTATTTTAACTTAATATTACTATCTCTGAGTCAGACCAAAATCCAGACATGATGCCTGCTTCCTGTTTGCTGTTACACCACCGCTATGGCAAAATGGTTGAGAAGAGAGAAGAAAGTCTTTGGAAGTGTCCTGACAATCTCTGTCAAGAAGATCCCAGAAGCATAGATAAACATTTTTTCTCTCCCAGGCCTTACAGCTTAAAGTACCAAAGGGTTCACTGCTGTTATCCTTCTTATTCAAATCCCATATGAAACCACTAGAGGATATTGTGAAATGGCATAGACTACAATGTCATCAATATCCTGATGACACCAAGCTCTACGTCTCCTTTTCATTGAAGCCATATGCTACAGCTTCCTTGTGTCTGGCAGAGATAAAACATGGATGAAAGCCAGTTGGCTGAGGCTTCCTCTAGATAAGATGAAGGTAGTGTATGGGTTTGGCAAGGGAAAAGTGTTTGAGTTGACAGAAATCTGTTTTCAAAGTTGAGGGAGATTCCCATTGTCAAAATGCACAAGGGTTTTACCACCTCCTATTTCACCCTGGAGTCCTGGCTGCAAAAGCAACCAAAATCCATTTTTTTCTGCTCACTCACAGGGCACTCTGTGGGTTTCAATCGATGAGTCTGTTGTTGACCAGACTCACAAGGTCAATGCAGGCCTTATGTCTTTGTCATTACTTTCAAATGTTTATCCCATTCATGAAGATGTTCAGTGATGCCAACTCTACCCTTTCCCAATGTACTGCAGTATGCCACCAGATTCCTAACAGAATACCAGAAATTTCCTAATGATTAACAGATATCTGTCTGCAGCTGAAGCCTATTAGTACCCTAGGACCATAAGAAAGGATTATTCTCCTTTTCCTCAGAGTAATGTTTCTCCTGTAGCTGAAAATCTACATTATTTTCTTAAAGACTGCTCTTGTTTGGGTTAGACAACGACAGATCATTCAACCTCCCTCACAAATCCATTCTTTTTGAGACTTCTGACTATTCTTTTTGCTCTCTTCTCCAGCTGGACTGTATTTCTTGAAATGCAAGCCCCTAAAGGAGGTCACAGTAAATCAAGTGACTTTTTAAGCTTCTATTAGATATAGGTAGGCAGCAGCACTGTTTCTGCTCCAGGCCCTTCTGGCATATTTACTGGGTGTAGGATCTTTGCTTGTTATCTCTTGTGCACTATGATAGTATGCAGCTTAGCTCCACTCAGCCCTGCGAACATTACGCTTAGCACAGAGTCATGCAGGTCAGTGCAAACCAAATAAACTCTACGCTCATTTTCCAAATTCACAGCAACATTTTGGGTAACATCGGATTCCTCTAAGATGTCCATCCCTTTTTGTCTGTGATTAAGAGTTTGCTCTTAATTGTTGAGACTCTCTCCCATCACAACAGCTTTATTTGACCTCAGTTAGTTCCAAAACAAAGTGGAACCTTTCTGCTATAAAGCCTTCTGTCCCAAGCCTCAACACATGTACAAAGCTGCTGATTCTTCCAAAGTATTGTCTATTGCTCCTTTTAAAGCCTTTCCTTAGTCCTTGCAGAATTTTCCACTCTCCACTTCCCCTCACTTCAAATGGAGAAGCAGGGGGGATTAATTTTCTCAGCCCATTTGACTAGATGATCTTCAAGGTTAATAATCTACCACTGTTCCTCACCTGGCTGGCATGGGACACAGCCCTGTCAGTTCTGCAATGCAGCCTTTCCACAAGCCCAGCTAGAACCCATACACTGGATATAGTCACACGGATCCACCAGCCACCACAAGATCGCCCTTAGTCACCCTGTGCTGGCAAGGGAAATGGGTTCATCCCTTTCAGAAGCAGACTTCATAATTTGCATATGTCTCCTGTCTTTTATTTCCAGAGTGCTACAGTCACTATGGACCTATTCTGCAAGCAATCCTTCTCAGAAGCTTTGACTGACACAGGATAAGGCTGCTTACTCTATTGCAGGGCAAAGAAGAATAACTGAAAAAGGACAAATTCCATGTGTTCTCTGTACTTTGCAGGAGCTGCCAAAAGCACGCTGGCCTGAGTACACTGATGCCTGGTTTTCCTCAAGAAAAGTGGATCAGGGACATATTCTCTAATTTGGGAAAAGTAGCTCAGTAGGCAGAGCACTGCACCTCTTTGGTAAGGCTCACCACTACGTCCAATAAAAACAAGGGACTGGGAGAGGCAAAACTCTCTGGCAAATAAGTGAAAGGAAGATTATATTAAATTAAGTTTATACAAGAACAAGGAGGGTGACCAAACAAGAGCCATGCCAGTCACTTCTTAATTACTCTATCTACTAAAGAGACAAGGCAATATTTATGTAAATTACACGGTCTCCATGTAGCACAAAGAAGTTACTGTTCTTCCTCCCTCTCCCTCGATGAAATTTATGATTCTGCAATTTCTTAAATCCTTCTCTCACATGTGGAAATAAAAAAAAAGAAAAGAAAAGAAAATCTCTGAGACACCCCCAGAGGAGCACAAGAGGCAGCCAGCTGATGCAAACAGCATGCCAGGGTTTCATGCAGGAACTAGAAGTATTAAGGAGGAGCAGATACTTTAGAAAAATTCCTGACAGTGTTGGTGTTCAGGTTAGGCTGCCCAGGGAGAGAACAAATGTCTTCTCAAATCATTACTGGGGATTTTGTGTGACTGGAGTGCCATTCATAAAGCAGTTACCCAGATCTGTGGTTTGAACAGCCAAGATCTCATGGCTTTCTGATTAGATTTAAGGGGAATGCTGTTGGGCCCTCATGTTTCATTTCTTGGAATTACAAACTGCAGTGACCATCTTAGCACTTAATATATAAATGCATTTAGTATAAACAACAACCCTGAAGAGCTGTGAGCTTTATTATCTGCCCATTGGAGCCTTTTTTTCAGGTTTTCAGGAAAAAAGCATTTAAATACACAGGCCCTGAGGTTTCCACAGAAACCTCTGGTTAAAAAAGAAATGACAACAGATTCAGACCCAAAGGCAAGGGCCAGTATGGCAAAGAACAGCTGGAGTATATGTAACATTACGTTTCTTCTTCTGTGCTTCCTCTAGGATGAACCACAGAGCTTGTTTTGCTGGATGCCAAATGCCCTAAAGTCCCATTACAGGTCTCAGGAAAGGATCTTAATGGTTTTACTGGGACTCATATATGTACATATAACATGGCCTTTGAAGATGAAAGGATTTTTTTCTCCCTCTGCTTCCATTTGTTTCCTCTTGGTTGACATATTTCTATAAGGACACTCAATCCCCAGATATCTGTTGCCTAATCAGAGATATCAATACCATCCTCAATGGGAAAACTCTAGAACATCTATGAAAGTCAGGAGTGTGAGGAATAGATCTCGGATGATGCAGATGCGGTCATTGCTGTATGATCAGATAAGCAACGTTGCAAGTTCATTTTTGTATGCTAAATAAAATAAAAATGTCAATATTTACACATAACCTTCAAGGCTCTTACATTTGCAGCTCTTTAGTATTCAGTGCAGACCACATTTTCTTTAGTCCGTTACCAACAGCTTGGAAATTTAGTTAGAGGATGCAACCCAAATGTTCCTCCAAATGTTGTTTCCAAATGGTCATCTTGAAAAATGCTGTTTAAAAGGATGAAACCTTTACATGAAGATATAAGAGCTCATGCACAGAGCATTATAAACTGCAGGGAAATCATCTGAAGATTAAAACCACTAATGATAAAGATATTACTGTTAGGCATAGTTTAATTTGTTGATAACTAAATCACCAGAGGCTTTTTACAGGCTGCTTGGAACTGACTATTGTGTACTGCACATTCAACCTCTAAGTGTACAGTGACACAAACAAATAAAAGCGATCATAACAGTTGAAATGTAGTTGGAGACACAATTGAGAACATCTGTATTGTAAGCAGAAATAAATTAGAAATACTGAAGTGTTTTGTAGCTGTGATACTGAGGGATAAAAAAATAACCTACAGCACCTGGATTAAGCAGTTATAAATAATGGATAAAGGAAAAATCTCATTACCCCCTGTGTAAACTCCCCCCCAATGAAATATATTTTATGAATGTTGCATCACAGTAATAAATGCAGCATTTGTTTTCCCCATAAACTTTCCATTTCATGACTATAAGATAGTTTGGATTCGGAAATAATGGCCAGCGAATGTACTGTTTGCAGGATTAGTTTCCCTCAACAAGCAGCTTTGAACTGACCTTCAGTTTTTTGGGCTAAAGAGCAGAGACTTCCACAGGCTTAGCAGAACTCATCTTTGTGCCTACAAAGCTGTGGCAGTGTTGTACTCTACTTGCACGGAACAGTACTATATAAACAAATCCAACAGCATCACAAAGAGAGTATTTAGACTCTGAATCTTGAATGTCATAATTGCCTGATGTCACTGAAGATTTTATGAGATTATACTAGATAAAGACCATATATGAATTCAGAAGGTTTACCCTTTGTAAAGAGCCAGATCTTATAGCAGAATGCTGCACACTGCAGGATACACAGTTTCTATTTACATTAAAAAGAGCGTGTGTCAGACAGAAAACTAGAATGCTTCCTTTCATGTTTCCAGTTCTTAGTTACAAATATTCACAGTTTTGTGTAAAGATGCCAAGACTGATTTCTCTCTTGTGTTAACTTCACACCACGTCAGCTTTGCTGAAGTACTCAATGGATTAATCCTAGAATTAGGCAGTGTATAACTGTCAAATTGCACCGTTGGCTTTTCTGTATAAGATACCTTGACTTCCCGCTTATGAAAAGGGGTCAGCTTCCTGATGATCCAGAGCAGCAATCACTGATCCCCTTGGGAGATTCTCTGAGTGATCCGTCCACTCAATATGCAATCATCAAGCCACAACATGGTAAAATGGGGGTGAGAATGGTGATGGGAGTCTACAAAGAGAGTCGGCAACTGGAGTCAAATTGAAACCTAACAGATTATAAATTAGAAGGATAAGAACTTCCCACTGGCTGAGAGAAATAAAATGTCACAAACATGAAAACATTATAAAGTTAGGTCTGAGTCTGGAGTGCTTTCCCTTTATGATTAATGATTGGGCTCAACCAGGATGGGAAAGGCAAAGCAAAGTTCCTCTTGAACTAGCTTAAAAATGCCACAGCTAAAGAAAAAAATATAGGAACATCAATTTAAAAAAATAACAAAACAAAACCCCCTCTACTAAAATGTAAAGGTCAGGAAAGATTTGGGTGTTTTTAAATGCTGTCTTGAAGAAATTTCATAAAGGTTAAGATGTCATGTAGTTTCAGAGTTATGGGCACTGGAGGGGGGTCCTTGAGTGCCAGCTATTCCTCGGGCCACTCGGTGACTGTGAGCTGCAATGACAGTGGACAGCGGGAGGCTGGTGGATCAGAAGCTATCGCTGTGCCACTGGGGAAAACCCATGTCTTGCTCCCCATAGAATGAAGAGCTGTGCAAATATTTCAGTATCTGACATTCAGGCAGTGAATAAAATACCGAAACACATCTTAAATAACATACAAGGGTCTAATTGAAACTGCTCAGAGCTAACATACTGAGTGTTCAGGCTATTCAGCTCAGCCCACGGTGCCTAGGAGGAGCAGGACACATGGTAGGCATGTTACTCTGAGCCCATGGAGCTCCTGGTGGCAGCTGCCACTGTGCAGTGCAATGGCTGCAAGCAACACTTGGATCCCTTGTGATTTGAGTTCCCTGAGGGATCTCTGCCCCTGAGGGCAAGTGGTCAGGCAGAGAAGAACAGGAACTGTAGCACTTCTTTTTCCAGGTCATACAGATGAGAACAGGAAAGCCAATACAGCTGTGGAAGAGTTTGGAGGTAAGTTTTCCTTTTCCTGCTCTCTGCAATGCCCATTTGGCATCTGTTTGACTATCTCTCTCCTCCTTTGGGCTCCTGCGCCCTGCTCCCACTTAGCACTGACCTTCCCTCACCTGTCTCATTCTCTGGTTCCCTCTCTCCTCTGGTATTGAGTTCCCTCATAGAGCACTGCTATTTTCTATGGACTACAGCCACTAAAAAACCCCAGACCTTGTGGCTTGATTTCTTTTCCCCGGTCTCATCTTTGTGAATTTCAGACTCAAGTCTGGGTATCTGGAGTAAGAACTACTTTCCTCTGCTTCAAACATTCCCTCCTGCCTCCCCTTCAAATCCTCCCTGAAAGTCCATTTTGCTTTACTTTCTGCTTTTGGAATGCTGGCTAACCAAATGATCTAGCATTTTCTTTTAGAGCAACTAGGGCAGGGAAAGGCCAGTGATTTCCAGCCAGGGACTGCTACTCAAAGCTCCTACATGCTTCCTGGACACAGAGAAAGCAGAAGACTCACCACCATCTCTCAGCAAATTAAATCTATCTCACCATGATATGAATTTCACTTGTAGACAAAAGGTGAAATAGGAAAAGGTGAACTATTTGTTTTTAATGACCAAACAAATGCTACACAGAGATCACGAGAGGAAAAAAAAATCTTACAAAACTTATACCTGTTCTGGACAAATTTTACAATGAAGATAAAATTCCACAAAGGTCAATTATTTCATGAACAGAAATAAGAGACTGTTGTTATCAAAATGTGATCAAAACTTTTTCATTACAAATAGGTAGTACTTCTCTAACTGGAGATATAATGAATACAATTATCTTACATTAGACCCTAACCTCCTTTCCTTGCTTCTCTTTTTCCATGTTTTCCTCCTTTCCTATATCCATCTGCTGCACACTGCAAGTTCCCCGTGACAGCTACCACGACACCTGATCCTCAGTCCTCTCTCTGGCAGCTTTGCACCACTCAAGAGAAGGGCCAAAGTAAAACCAGCTCTGTTATCATAGAATCATAGAATGGCAGGGGTTGGAAGGGACCTTTAGAGATCATCTAGTCCAACTCCCCTGCAGAAGCAGGGTCAACCTAGATCAGGTCGCACAGGAACATGTTTAGGCGGGTCTTGAAGACCTCCAAGGAAGGAGACTCTACAATCCCTCTATGCAGACTGTTCCACTGCTCTGTCACACTCACTGTTCCACTGCTCTGTCACCCTCATAGTGAAACAGTTTTTTCTTATATTTACATGGAACTTTTTCTGTTGCCTGGGCTCCCTGGGCTATGGGATCTTGCTCAAAAATCTCTTGCTTTTGCAAAGGCACTATAGCAAGGACAAGACAAGACATAGCTTCAGAAAAGCCTGGTTTGCCAACCCTAGGACAATAAGAAAGGTAGCCTAATTTTGTTTTCTCAGCCCTTCCGTATTTAGATACTACATGTAGCAAGGAATGGCTGCATGTATGTGTAGCAGAGTATACTATGGGTCTGACCGCTTGCCTTTTTTACTGTCTTAAGAGTGTCACACCAAATTACAGTGCTGTATAAATTGTTACTCAACTAGAAAATAATAATGGCACCAAAACTTCCTACAGTGTTGCATTTATGTTTCCTTGGTTAACATAACTGCTTAGTTCCTCAAAAACATCCTCCAAAAGTTGCTATTTTTTTCCTGCCAGTCTAATATATACAATTATTTTGATGAAAAGCTGAAATGCTCTGCTTTAGGTAGTAAAACAAAATGTTAGCCCAGTAACTTTCAGAAACAGCAGCAATGCAATTAGCTATAACTATTCTTTATAGAAAATAAATACATCTTTATTATTCTTGGAGAAAACTGTAAAATGGAATACTTTAAATTACTTCTCACTCAGTGAGCAAAGCCATTTTCTTTTGTGAGGTGTCCACTGTGTATATTTGGGTGGTAAAAGACAGAAAACCTTGGCTCGTGCACAGGCAGAGCATCTCATAGGATCACCTCCCCTTGTCCTCAGCCTCTAAGCACATGCTGCTCCCACTGGCTCCTAGAAGTCTAGTTTCACAATTTCTCTCAATAAAGAAAATATATTTGAACCCATTTGTCCTTCCCATCTCTCTCTTGCTCTCACAAACACAGATGTATATGCATGTGTGTATATGCACGCACATACAAAACAGTCACCTCTACCTTGTTTTTGATGTTGAAGCATATTATTAGGGCATATTTTTCTATCTGAAACTGGCTAGATTTTTCCCTAACAGCTGCACTCTAGATTTTAATTAAATAATACCAGTTGTGCCTTATTTAACTAAGCCAGCACATCTTCCTTATGGTCGGGTATATTCATTAATGTTATTTTTTCTTAAATGAATAGGTTTGTATTCTGAACTGTAGCTGTCTAGAGCTAAGAAAACCTTCAAGTCAGTGTAACTTTACACAAGCATGGGCATTTTTTCTTTGCCAGGGCAAATCTTGGCTACAGTTTTAGCTGGCTTAATTTAAGCCAATAAATACGTCCCTGTAAAACAAGTATAGGGGTAGTCAAACTCCTTGTGCATTCACCTCTAGTGATTTGCTGCTGCAAATAGACAGGTGACAAGCTGAAGGCCACTTTTCTGTGCATATTCTCCTTACACCATAATAGGCATTAGCCTTTGGAGTTGCCACCTCTGTTGCTGATGTTATTTAATCAAAGAAGGGTTTTAGGAGTTTGGCTATAGTTATAAATAAAATTTAGTAATAGATCCCCTACCCACTCAGAAGCTCAGCATCTGCAAAATGCCCCTAAAGGAGTACAAATAAAGGTGTATTATCATCTTTGATAGCTGAAAATGACACCTGGGAAAGGTCTTGTTCAACTGAAAGGAAATGGGAAGCTAAGCAACTCCTTCTTCCTGACAGATATTGTAATGTCACTTCACGCCTCTTACCTGGTAAATGTAGGTCTTGATACGTTTCCCTCATAAAAACTACTAGGGCAAAATGAAAAAGCCCAGAGAGAGTAGGAGCAAGCCAACAAAACTGTTGTTTTAATGGAGTAAGAACTCCCCTTAGCCTTAACCCCGTGAAGATCTTCTTGCTCCTCAACAGAAGAGTCACACAGAAAGTCACTGCAGAGGTTTGGAACCTGACCTCACAAGCTGTACTTCTTTTATATCACCTGTATATGACGTTCCATCATCAATTGCCATCAAGTCAGATGAGATCTACGTTATGACCAGGAAAGAGTACCTATAAATAAACTTAAGGGGGAATGCAACTACGAAGCTGTGCAAGTCAGTGGGACTAGCCCAGCTGTGTGCCTGTTGCAATTTATAACGAGAAAAGCAGAGTGAGCTTTCTGTGAAACTTTATTACTGCCTTGTCTGTGGAGGTGGCAAATGACTTTTTTGCCATAATTATCATATGTTCTCCCATAGGAATTAAAAAAACCCATGCAGACTGTGCTACCCAGAACCTGCAGGGAACAGGCCCCTTGTTGGGCTGGGTGGAGGCAGTGGAGAACAAAAGCTGTTATGTACCAAGAGCAGACATAGTTAAATCTGTAACTTTAAGATGAATAAAATGTGTATATTTGCATCCACAGGGAAGAATTCTATCATTTCAGAAAGAGCTGTAAAAATTTTCTCAGCCATTGCACAATTTGTCTACATGATACTATGCTTCCAGTGTCATGTACAGTACATCCTATCTGTCATCAAAGTCAATCTCAACAGCTTCTTGACATGGCCCTAATCAAGACAGATACAAACTCCAGTAACAAAGGTATTGCTGCCTCCAAAGCAAAGTTGACACAACTGGATGGTATGTTTATTTAAATGGCTCATATCTATCCTGTTAGCACATTCCAAATCAAAGACCACATTGTTTATTTTGAGGCGAATTTTGGTCTCTCACTCTCCTTTGTTTATGAACGTCTGTGTTTCTGACAGCTGACAAAGGGCATGCTGAAGATTTACAGTATCCACAGCTGGTTGTGTTGTGCAGTGGGAATTCCACCACATGATTTTTCCCTATGTGCCTCAGTCATTGAGAAAACTCCCCATCGAGCAGCCCCAGTGAGAGCTGAGTCCTGCGGTGAGGACTGCTTGCCTTGCCCTGGTACTGTTTTTCCTTTCATTGTAAGGAATTTGCTCTACATCAAAGCCTAGCAAAAGCGACTCTGGGAGAACCTCAAGTCCTTACTCAGGTGGACTACATGGGTACTGGTTTCAGTGTGCTTCATACTGAGCCCAACAGATTATTTCCATGCCCACTAACTCTGACACCAGGCAAAATGGTCACACGGTCTTAAGTGGGAATAAAATGTCCTGTACCATATAGGCTCTGTTAACTTAGTCCTACTGGCTTGTTATTGCTGTAACCCTGCAAATTCAGCCTAGAGACTCCTGCTTTTGCAAGTTCATATCCTGTCTCCTTCAGCAGGATGCTCCCTTGCACACCAACTGGAATGGAGCAGATGGAACAGAATCCCTGAACTGAAATACCCAGAATCTTTGGCTCCAGATCAAAAACGTATTAATTTCGGCCATCCTTGGTCAATATGCTTCACAGTTTCCAAGTAGTGGCCAGACATGGGGATCTATGTTGTCCAACAACTTCATAATTTTCCTTTATCGTTAGAAACTTGGTGTTCAGAACCCCTGTGAGATGACTAAGGCAACACTATATTCTTTTTCAACCACACACGTCAAAAGAGAAAGCTATAAATTTGCAACATTTATACGTCATGTCACAACATCTTTTAGTTTAGAGAAATCCTAAGACTTATCAACACCAGGGTGGAGAAATACATAAGCGAGGTATCTACAGATAAGAACCGTACAGGAAGAGTCCTGGTGTAATCCTTGACTCTTCCTAAGCACACATGCTGAGAACATGCTTGGGTACGTCTCATGCCTTAGTAACTCCCAGCTCTTGGTAAATAAGGTTTGTATTCTTTGCCTTTACTCTGCAAAATTTTCACTTGTAGATCTAAGAAACAGAAGCATTGGACAAAGAGAGACTTGCTGCTGGTTAGCCATATGACGTGACAAAAGTGAAGAAAAAAATAGAAAGACCCCCTCCAAAAAGCCCTAAGGAGAACAAAATAAATATGCCAAGAGAAAATATGACATACATTCTTTATACATGTTTAATTTCTGTTGTTTTGGTTGGAAAACAGCTGCAGGTGTCCTCTAATTATATCACCATTTTCACAAATATCAACTGTCATATTTAATTTGTTACATTTACCATCCAGCCTCCTCAAACAGCAACACTTCTTTCATTACGCATTTAGTGCCAGTTTCTAACATTCAAGTTAACTTTCAAGCTAGTCAATTAATGCATTATTTACAAGTGAAATGTTATTAAAAACAGATTCTTAATTTACTAATGATTTAGTAGACCCCAGGCAATATTCCAATTTGTTTTTATTGAAATTGGAAGAACACTTAGAACAAAGGGGAAAGTAATGTCAAGGATATTTTGGCCTGTTCATCTGTTCTGTACTTTCTGTGGTATTATGTCTACCCCTACATCTTCCCTCCCTTTTTTTATATTGTATTTTTAATACATAACCTAACCAGTTGCAGCATGATTGAGGGGAAAGGTCTATGAAAAATGAAAAACGGCACAAACACTATTGTGAATTTTGTTTTTAAAAAGCACCAGGCAGTCTGGAATGACTCAATACACATGTTCACCATACAATACAGCATATTTTGATTTACAGCGCTGTTCTAGCAGCACAGCAGGTTAAGAAGGTTAGAAGTCAAGGGAAATTAAATGTTATTAGCATTCCACCATTGTTGTGCTGTACAAAAGTGAGTACGTAACTTTTCAAATGCATTTTAAGCTCAAATTTGTTTCTGAGGCTTTTAGCTTGTCAGAAACTTTTACAAGCACGTGTGTACTTCTTTGTGCTTCCCATTTTTTGCTCTTTCCTCTCCTATCTGTGCCTGTTTGGGATGTTCATTAACTAATCCCATTTCTACCTTCTCTGTCAAACTGCCACTACCTACAAAGCACTGTTGTCATTAAAATGTTGACATTCACTGTTTAAGGCCACTTAATACAGGAAATATCTGCAATTCAGTGGCAATCCTAATCAGTCGAGAAAACTAAGCATAGAATCATAGAATGGTAGGGTTGGAAGGGACCTTTAGAGATCATCTAGTCCAACCCCCCTGCAGAAGCAGGTTCACCTAGATCAGGTCGATCAACAAGCATCAATATTTGAATGGTGGCCATGGTGGCTTCAAGATACTTACTACTATGGTTTTGCTTTAACGTGGGAATAAATGAAACCAAAGCAGGAATTCATGATCATGTGTGTGTTTTACTCCCACTGAGTGCTTTTCCAACCATAGATACACCCAACCGTGCAGCTTCAGTTTGGCTTTAAAGACAAGATACAGGATGCTTGACTCCCAGGCTCTAGCCCTCACATGTATGTGAGCACCCAGGTCAGACCCAGGTGTGGACATCTTCAATGCAAAATCTACATATGGATAAGGAGGCTGGGGCAGTGAATGTCTAATCTAGGCATACAGCTTCCAGCAGTCTCGGTGAGGCTAATGAGGAGGCTTATGGGTGTTTTCAGAGAGCAAATAGGGCCCTAGGTCTGGTTGTTTCTACCCACATAAAGCCTGCATCAGAAGAAATATTGTGGGCAAAATTACCACACCTAGTTAATTAAGAGCAAACCCAGATAGCTCTAAATTGCTGCTACCTTCCTTAAAGTGACAGGAGAGGCAAAGCTGAAGCATCTTTCTGCCTCAGACTCATATTTGTAAAATAGGGATAACATTGCTGCTTTATCTCTCACAACTAGTACAAAGATAAATACAGTCAATAACTGGGGAAATCTTCTTTATGATAGGAACAGGACTCACACAAACTGGGCAGATGGATCTCTACCTTTATCTACTAACCCCTGGTGTATTTGGCAGACCTCTTAGGCTGGGGTGTGTTCAGATGTACCAGGCTGGACATGTACCTTTCCTGACAACATCAAAAGAGCTACAATCACTGCCCTGTCACCAAGCACCCCTAGTCCCTGTAGGTTACTGGGTGCCCAACACATCACCAATTTCAATGTACATGAGGATTGATTGGCTGTGCACAACCCTCCTGAGTGCCTTGTTGCTAAGCCTTCTGTTGCTTGATCCCCGACCACCTGAGGTTCATTCTTTGGTGAAGGGTCTTGCAAAGATACCACCGTTATCAGACATTTGACCCTTGTCTACCTCACCAAAAGCTATTGACAGCCACTGCTGATTTGACCCAGCTCCAGTGGTTGGTTCAGAGGAGGAAGATGAGCCTCCTGCCAGCACCAGCCCAGCTAGCTTACTTTAAGTGGAGGAGGTAGGGGCTCCGGATTTGCAAGCCCCTGCTCTCGCTTCTGCTGATGAGCTGTTGTGCTGGATCATTGCAAAAGAAGTCATCAGAAAGTTCCAGACTTTGCAAACTAATGCTGTGTTTATTCAACTTTCAAAATCATTCCTTTCTACTATCTGTGTTTCACATACCGTGAAACTGCACTACACTGTGCAATTGAATTAGTTGTACAGTGACTCAAAGGCATTAAACAATGACTTTGATATTTTAAGTACTGTCTAGGAGGGATTTTTAATTCCTTCCTCATAATGAAACAAGTAACACAAGAAAAAACCTGCAGTTACACAACCCCGAAACATTGATTTTCTTTTCCATCCTGGGTAGATCCTTCTGACACAGCAGAACAAAAAAAAAATATCCTTAAAGCCTTCAGCTTGTTTAGTATCAGAATAAAAATAAAACAAACAACACACAATTGAAATGCCACCCAGCAGCACAAGAAATAAGTCCCTGCTGTTATACCACCTTCTGAGTCCACAGTATGTGCTAGGAAGGCAAACCCTTTGGGACCTTTCCAGATGCTTTTGAATCTATGGGTAGAGATGTCCATCCTCCTCCAGCTGCAGCTACATCTGCTGAAATGGCCACTACTCCAGATACAGGGCTGGCTGGCTGTTTGAATTGTTCAGGATAAACCAATTCATCGTGATTTGAGACAGGTTAAGGAGTACCCACACAAACAGTGTGCTGGCAGATTGTAAGGAGATGATAACTTTTGGCAAAGGAGTGGTGACAAGCTGCTGGAAGGAAGATAGCTCCACTGCTGGCATATCAACAGTGGGAAGAAGATACACACGAGTCCAAACCCTCCATGAGCTCTCCTGGAAACTCCAGAACAGGGAAAAGGGGAGACGGTTCTGCTCTCAACTCACTTGGGCAGCAGGATCCTCAGGATCACAATGAAGCAAGCAGCTGCTGCATTGGCCATGGGGCTGAGGTGGGCCTCAAACGCTGCCCTCACTTTATAGATACTACCACTGCAGCCCAAACTGCAGTGAAGGAAAGCCAGTTCTGTCACTCACAAAAGACTGTCCAAACAGGTTCTTGCTGGAAGTGGGAGTGCAAAGAGGGAAAAATGAGTGAAGAAATGCTGTGAAACTATTGGCATTAGCTGCCAACAGCACAGGGCTAGGCACCTAAGTGATGACTCACATCTGACAATAAATACATGAATAGTTGTTGAAATAGTTGTTGAAAGCTTGTTTGACTTTCACAAAGGAGTTTGAGTAAACCTTTGCTTGTTCATTAGTCTTGAGCAACACTTTTATGGCAGGAGATTCATTAAACCTTAACATATATCTGCAAGCAAGATATTTGGTTGCTTTACAAATTAAGACACAAAGAAGTGTACACTGTTTACACAGAATGGCCTTGAAATACCTGTAATGGAGTGAGATACAATTATTAGACACTGGCACTGTGTATCTCATTCTCTTGAAGGTTAGCTAGGATGCCATGTCTCTGAAGATAAAGCCTTAAAGGGCCCATTTCCACTGCTGTTTGTGTTCCTGCATCAACTTTTAGATTCTCTGCCTAGTTTAAAAAAGCAGATGAATGAAATCTGCTTCATGAATTAAATCATACTGGTGTATGGGAAAGTCATTTGCTGTTGCAGCTGGTGCTGTAGCGCATGTACCACCGCTCACAAATTCTCAGGACAGATCACAGCACAGAGACTGTGTCCTGCATTTGGAAAATGTAATTTGAGTAAGAAACCCCTTCCTCAAATATCCTGAGCTGACAGCTCCACAGCCACAAGAGTTTTCTGTGTTAAAAGATCGCCATGGTATCAGATGGCATGGCCAAGAAGCACACATCAGGCTCCAGAAAGTGTCTGTGTGTGGGCAGTGCCATCCTTACAGCCTTTTTGTGCTCACTGGACCCTGGGCCAGCTGCCTGCTAGCCTGTGCCCTACTGCAAGGTAGAGCAGCTGGCGGGCTGTGGTCAAGTCACTCATTAAGCTTCGATTCAGGAGCTGTTATGGCAGCTGGAAATCAGGAAGACCCATCATGTTTCTTTTGGTGGTTACCAGAAGAGAGTAAACCTGAAATCGTTAGGAAAAGCTCCTTCCCTTGGGGTTGCTTTGTGTGATTCGTGCTATATAAGGTGTTCAAGCAAAAAATGTATTTGGAGACATTTATATATATTTTCAATCAACAAAGTGACTGGGAAGATGTTGTAACCAAAACTACAAAGCGATTGGAAAGATGTAACCAAATTCTCAGTGATGAAACACTGACTTCAGTGTAACTGTCTTGATTTATACCTATCAAAATGTAACTATTCTCAAGTGAACAAGTTACACTTCGCCTCCTCTCTCTGAGTAGTTTTTTTTCCTGTGAGCAGTGCTGCATAGTGTAATGTTAGATATGATGAGGGTCAGCAATAACATAATCACAGATCTGAGGTCTCCAATTTATGCGCCTCTGCATCTTCACCTCATCTCACCAAATGATTACAGAAAAGGTTACAACGTGCAAAGCAAAAAGCCCAAGTTATTAACTTCCTGAACTTGAAAATATTACATTCCTAAAACTATTGCAAGCACAACATACTTGACATCCTATAGAGCAGATATGAATGGAAGATGGTATGCAAATATTTCACAACATAATAGCATTATTATCATAATAACCTTACACGTGTCTTTTGTGTGATAATGAAACCTGCACATTACTTGACATGGTATAATTCATGCCAATATTTCAAACATACACTAGTGACACTGGAGAAAACTTCTGTTTGGAGAGGAATGATGACCGGTATCTTATGCACCTATGGCATTGAAGAAAAGGATTTCATCACTGAAGTCATTAGACATTGACTGGCAATATCTTCTACTTCCCTCTGCCTTTCTAGATAAAAAACCTTCTCAAAAACAGCCCATAAAGACCATATTCTCCTGCAACCACAGGGTGGGCAAAGCTGGTGTGGAAGAGAAATCTGACCATACTGTCTGTCCTAGTGGCTTCACTACCATTAATACTTAGGGTGGCTGAAAATGTTGTGGTGATAAACTGCAAGAAATTTCCTAAATAAAAATAATTGTTGGCATGACAGAATTTCTAGGTGTCTCAATCAGATGCTCAATCTAGCAGTGGATGATGTGGAAGCAGAGAAGAAACTTTCACTGAAAGATGACATCAGTCAGGTGTATTACTTCCCTTCAGGGCTGTGTTACAAGGGCTATCTGTAATAGACCATACCAACTTCAGAAGGCTTGGGACTGCAAATTCATTTGTTGCTCTTTTGTATTATAGCTACTAGTCCTCATTTTATAGCTTAGAAAGCACAGAGAATGATACGTTGTGCTCTGAAAAAAAAATGAAGCATTGGAGCTGTCACTTTTCCACACTTGAATACAACTGCAAAATGTGCAAGTCTCAGAAAAGTAAACCATCCTGAAAAGGACTTCTGCTCATTACAAAAATAGTATCAACCTCTTGCATTCCCTTTTCTGCCTTCTCTTGCCTCTTACTATATGCAGCTCCATGTCTCTCAACATCTTCTTTTTAACCTCTAATTCTTCCTTCTTAATGATATTCCCTGCTCCCTTGAACTTTCTCTAGAGGTGAGCCCAAGGCAGGCTGTAGAGCTGAATAACCCCGAATTTGATAGACATGGATTTGCATTGAAATGCACGGTACTGGCCACTTCTACTTTGCTCTTGCAAACACAACTGCCAACTCCATCACTCAGTCAGTTCAACCCTTAACTCTGCATTTCCTAGCTGTGCAAGAACTCTTCTCTGCCTCGAATGATGTTGCTGTAGATATTCAATACCTGTGTCAGTCTTTCCTTGGGCCCCTTCACGCCCAGCACTTAAATCCTGCACGTGCTTAGAGGTGCAAAGTTTTAAGGTATAGAAATCTGGAATTCATCCCTAGTCAGCACTTGGTGGGTGAGCTGATAACCACCCCATTGGTCTGGCACCAGGGAGAACTGGGATTTGCTGGTTGGGAGAAGTCAAAGTGTTATAGGCAGACTGCAAAGAGAGACTCTTGCTTCAGTAGGAAGACCACATAGTTTATCATGCAGTTACACGAAAAATAGGAGCAGACTGGCTTTTAGAGAGAGTCTAAAACTTGGAAAAAAGGGCAGCTCAGAAAAATGCAGATGCTTTCCTGAAGGAAAAGGAGCCCAAAGCATAGAGTTTAGATGAAGATCTGAAAGTCTCCAAGTTTGAGAGTGTTTGGATGTCAGATATTTGTCTCATCTCCACTGCTTTTCTGACTCTAGATATATTGACACTCGGTAAGAAGTAGTCCAGCTGGGCCCTGCTAGAAGCAGGTTCTCAAATGCATAGTTTAAAAGCCAAAATGGCAATATTTAGAAATAGTCTGAGGAGGCTGTGGGCATGTCTCAACAGAGAACAGAACAGGGTCTTAGCAAGCCTGAATCTTGTGAAGGATTGTAGGAGGGCAAGCTATGAGATGGTCAGGCATTGTACCAAGTTAACTCTGCTACACCCACTTGCTTGTCATTTGCTTTGAAACTGAAGAAGAAAAGACTTAATAGTTGAATAGAAGAACTCGGTCATCCAAACAGGGGAATGGCCTCCTCCACTGGACTGTCATTCTCGTCTTTCTTTTTGGTTTTGATGCCATTTAGCATTTAAACAGGTGGCATTTGAGTGGAATCAGTTTCTCCAAACACTGTACCTTATATATTGAGTAGCAAAAAGTTATTTCAAGGGCTGTGTTGCTATGTGATTGCAAAAACAGCAGTGCAGGGAGAAATGTCACCAATAAGAGCCTTTGGAAAATAGAAAACATTTAGCTGTTGTGAGATTACTTTTCTCTTTCTGCTTTCATTGTTTAGAAACATAGAAAACGACTGTAGTTTATATCTACACTTTTGATAGGTTGTGTGACTCACTATGATTACACCAAAAATATCAAGAAGACAAAATATACATAACCCATGGTTAGGATTAAATGTGGGTCACAAATAATCGGTGTTTACAGCACATTTAACCTGGGTGCAGTACAGTTTGTTCAGATTTTATTTGAGACTGAATATCCAGTGTTGTGTTTGGAGTAGTAAGTGCACCACTGACATCAGCAAGGACAGGAGCCTCCTGCTGAATGCCAAACAGAGTTTTGCTGAGCTCAACAGTCTAGAAGTTCACAAAACAAGTAGCGTTTCTTGCCATAATTAAACTGCAGAAAGCATTTGCTTAAAAAAAAGTTTTAATTACAATTGGTGTTTCCAATCCCAGTGCTGGAGGCGGTTGTCTTACTGAAAATTGATGTCCTTCACGGCACTGGCAATAGACAAACCCAGTGGAAAAGCCCATAAACAAGTTTCTAGGTGAATTTAATATTGGTTTAACCACTGGAGAAAGCATTTTGGTTGTTACCCTATTATTAAAACAGGTTGGAAATGGATTCACACACTTTCCTCTGCTGAGTTAATTGTCATATGGTTGGCATCACAGACAACATCATTTTTCAGCAACACGGCCACCTCCAGCACTAAGCACAAAAAAGCCAATTGTATCCGAAAACTACTTCTCGGTTCTACTACCCATAAGAACATTTTGTAGTTTATTTGTGATGAAAGACAGTTAGTTACTAAGAACAATAGAGCTATTGGTCTGGGTGAAAGAAATGAAGCTGGGAACCAGCTTTTCAACTCCATTTGAATTGCCAAATAAACTGCTGAGTGCTTACTGTTAGGCAAACTCAGGCCCTATTTGAAGGCATGAATATTGGAAAATCACTCCCCCGTTGAACATCAAAGAACCTGTGCTTGGGTAGGGCTGGTGAGCACTTACACTGACTTGCCAGCTCTGAAAGCACACAGATGAATGCTGTGGCTAAACTTTGTGCTGCTCTGCTGCCCTTGGCTTCAACCCCAGAGGCGGCTCCCAGTAGTCTCTGCTGGGGCTCCGGCACCAGAGCCGGCAGGTCAGGCACTCTGGATGCCAACTATGAATAAAAACATTTCCGTAGCTCAAAGTCCGAAAAAACGGTCTGAAAAAGAGGCCTTGAGCCTATAAGTACCCTCAGTATGCAGTCCATATTAAAGAAAAGATGATTAGCTCTTTTGAAGCATCCAGTTGTGGGATTCTAGATGCTGACCAGAACAGAGATGGATGACAGTTTGCATTTTCACATTTAAAGCTTTCCTCCCTGTGCTAGAGATCTAATCAGGATTGAAATGCATAAAACTCAATGCAATGCATTAGATACATATGCATCTAATATAGCCTGACCGATTAGTTAGAGAAGGTGAAGAGTTTTGGGGATGAGAAGACTGTCCCCAGGGCTCGTGTTGGCTCCCATGTCCATGGATCGCACTAGGTGACTGTACATTGGCAAGCACTGTGGCACCAAGCCACAGCTGCACTCAGTGTAGGATGGGGCCCAGCGTGCCCTGGAGGGGTAAGGAAGCCCAGAGAGGACTGTCAGACCTTTAATGGCATCTCCACACATTCCACACCTTAGCTTTTGTATCTGGGACTGTTTGATCATTGGCTATCAATTAAAGAAAAAAAAAGATAACTAAAAAAAAATCAGTGTTGTCTTTTATACTGACTTCTGGGCCAAGGGTGGGTAATTGAGATGTTTTTGGCCTCATCCATTGTGTATAACATAAACCAGTGTAAATGTATGGACTATTTTACATTTTAAACAAATTTGCTGGTATGATACTCTCACAATGAAGAAGCAACATCTGTACTAACCATAATTCTTACAGAGAACATTTCAAAAGGGGACATGTGGTGTTTTATCCAACCTGGCAATAGAACTGATTATACCTGAGTTACCTGGCCAGTAATGGCTGAGCAATCGGATAACATGATGGATTGACATTTCTTAGAAGAGATCTGGCTAAATAAATGTGAATGGCAAAAAGACACAAGGCAATGTGATCAGTCCACAGACATGCTCTCTGAGACAGACGAATAAATTACTCATGACCTACTTGCAATGTCACGACTGACCTCACCTGGATTTGTATCACTACTGTAGCCTAAAACTGACCTACTTTAGGAGAGAATCGGGGAGTTGAGGCCTTTATATCCTGTTTCAACCCCTTGGCACAGCAGCCTCCCTTTGTAATGCTATATATATGTTTTAAAGAAGTGCAGTGCCTGGAGCCTCGTATACAGAAACAGTTGTACAGTAACATACCAGAGACTGTGACTGATAGAAAAAGTAACATATATAAAGAAGCAGGCTTCACTTGTGGGCTTCCAAGGTTCACTGTAAACCACAATAGGGAAAAAAATATATGAAAACCAGCTTCAGTTATATCCTTAGCTGATGTAAACAGGTGTAACACCATTGTCACTTCAACTCATAATTCAGACAACAACCTCTTTCACATCTTTAGAGTTTTGATATTAGCCCAGTGTTATTTTAAACACTTTCATTTACATACTTCTCCACATAATTTGGGGGTTTGCATCCAAACACTGTAATTTCTGACCACAATTTCCAAAGAGAATTTCTACAGAGTGGATAATCTGGACACAGGATGGCCCCTAGCTACATGCATTTGAAATCATTGTTAGAACAAATGAAACTGGATTAAGTACCTGCTGTGAATTGCTGGCAGGGGTGGTTCTGCTGCCAGAGGACTACTCTGCTGCACTGCAGGACTTGTGGCCCCTCTGCCTTGACACTTGGAGACAATTTACACTGTCCGTTTCACCCTTGGAAAGCCTCACATGTAGATGGTCTGCATGATACTCCACCTTGGTTTTCTGCTAAATGGATGTCGTGATTGTGCTATAGTAAATGATATACTGCTTCCAAAGACAGAAGAGCTTCTCTAAGGTGCACCTACCACTCAGTCCTTTTCACTTCTCTTTATATTTTCTGTTTTAGTTTTGATTTCTCTTCTCTTTTTCTATCTTGGTTTGCCCTGTGATCTTATCCTTCCAGAGCTTTGGGATCTCTTATTTCTATGGATCCCATTACTTCTTTTGTTTGTTTTGTAGATAATTTATTGCAATCTTTATACTTTAAAATATGCAAATGCAAATTCTAAGCCTTTGAGTGGTTCTTCACTACGACTTTTGGAACAAAACTGTCTCACATAGTTAGTCACTATCTCTACCTCACTTAGTAACTCCATCTGACTTTTAGGTTCTGCTTTGTAGCTTGTTTAGCAGCAGTTGTATGTCCATAAAGAAGGCATAAATGCCTTTTTTGGGAGATCTGACAGCTTTTCACTTAAGGACACATGACAACTCAAAGGGAAAGCAACAAAAAGTCATGCATTGATCCCATGGGAAGAACACATTCGCCAGGCTCTGAACCAAAAAGTATGGCAGTCTCACTCATTAAGCAGCACAACAAGGAATAAACCTGACAATCACTTTAAACTCCTTCATCTTTACTGAGAAAAGCAGCAGGGGTAGTAATGACTGTTCTTTCAAGCAGAACACATAGCTCATTGCATTAAGGAATATAAAGCCATTATCAAAATCAGCTAATAGTTATGCTTTTCCAACAAAACTATGTGCCCAACAAAACTAGGTAAAGTCTGATAGGGACAAAACAAACCCCTTCATTCCTCCCACAAGTGGTCTGTGGCAGCAGGCAAGGTGGGACAGCTCTTTGTTAGAAAATAAACCCACCCCTACTCCTTCTCCTAGCCCACAATGGAACAACTTATGCCACAATCTCTGCAGCACACATCCTGCTCAGAAAGGGGATTTGCTGTGGTCTGCAGCCCCCTAACACTGCCACGCTGCCTGTGGTAGAGAACATGGAAGGTGCTGAATTTGTCATTCCTGTCTAGGGTCAGAAGTGCCCCCAAAGTCTGCCAAAAGCAAATGAAGAGTTGGCAGAGCTTGGGGAGAGGGGAAGTTTATATAAATTATGTCTCTATTTGTGAGAAGTTTGAGGAAGAACATGATGTCAGGTTAAAACATGTTTGGAAAGGAATGTAGCTTGCAGGACTAAACTGAAATTAATGTGGGCCTCCACAAACACTGCTGCAGCTCTTGGCTCCTATGACTGGAAAAGGGGAGTAAGGACAGTTCTAGAAATACAAAACTGTTGTTCAAATGCCAACTAACATTGTGGTACATGTATGGGAGAAATAAGTAGGACGAACATTCAGAACTCAAAGAACCTGACACTAACCTTTCCGCTGTAATTTTACACTTTTTTTTTTCAAACTGCATGCAGACTGAAAGATGCTCCTATTGTCTCTAATAAGCAGTAATGAGCAAAAAAATGTTGTCCTACTAAATAAATTCCACTGCATTTTTTTTAGCATTTCGCAGGACAGGAAAGCTTCTATAGCTGCTGCCACCTTATCTAGTGGCAACTGAGAGCGCTTGTTGCCGATTTATGGATTCCTTTTTTTTCCAAACAGTTGCAGAGAGAAAGAGAGAAGATGCTAGGAAAAGCTTCAGAGATAATTCTATAAGGAAGTGACAAAAAGAGTGGAGGAAGAGCTTGCTCTTCATGAGAAATAATACAATTTTTTCATTAAAATAAGGTTTTTTCTTTAAAGATAAAAGAAAGTAACCCTCAGACACTACAACAGCATCACTTTAAACATGTGCAGGATAGTATGCATTTAGTACTTTACAGTGAAAAGAAGCTGGGAAAAGTGCATGAGACAGTTGCTTTTCCCATCTTCTATCAACAAATCACAAAGGAAAAGCCAGGTAACAGCCCAGTTATCTTTTCTACAGAATATTCTTTTATTTAGTAAAAGATTGTGTTTGTATCTTAAAAAAAAGTCTGGAAAACGTTGGTTTTGAATGGCTTGCATGAAGCTATGGGAGTGCCCCTTTCCCGAATTTGTACACATGAAACTTTGAAAAGGCTGATGTGGGAACGATTCATAGAAAGAAGAGCCTGTGTTTCATTTTGCCCATAAATGGAACTGGATGCATGGCACTGGATTATGTGGAATGTGCATGGGATCCTGCTTGCACAGCCTGTGCACAGACCCCAAATGTTTGCAGGCACAGTTGAAAGTGAGCTGTGCTCAGAGTGGATGTTTCTCTTCTGCATGTAAAGCTACATCCCAACAGACTGGTATTGCATTAAAAATTTTCTGACATAGAAAACAGTCCTGGGATAAGATGATGTGCAGGATGCCTTTCAGAAAAACACCATTTATTCTCTAGTCCTTTCCTTCTTTTTTTTAAAGATAGTATCACTGAACTTATCATGGGATAGTAGCTGAACGGCACATTAACGAGAACATTCATAAGGCAGAAAACCACACATTGCTGAACGCTGGTTATTGGTCTGGAAGGATGTGTTTCCAGAAAATCATAGTTACCTTTCCATTTACAGAGAACAGTCTGTCTAATTTTTCAGGGACCTTGGGTTCCATTCTGACTTTTCTTAAATCAGCTTTGTCTGCTTGACCTCAATCCCAGTTTACACCAATATTTCTGAAAGGCTGATTCTCTCTCTCTTACATTACAGTTCAGCACAGTAGGTGATTTAAACTTCTTCTCATTCGATATAAATATCACTTAGCAGATGTGGCAACACGCTTTGCTACATTTCTTATAGCTGCACTGTTGTTTCTCCTAAAGCACAACATGTACAATATGATCTAAATAATCAACACTATTATTATTCTAAAGTACCATTTGATTGGTGCATACATGTTAAGGATGCATCCATCCTGAGCTCCTTATCCCTGTCTCCTTGACCAAGGACCTGGGACATTGGCTGCAAGACCACTTCTACAGCAACACTGTCGTGAGCTGTGGAGGAACTAGTAATTTACTAAACAATATCCCACCATTGAACCTTCCTGGATACCGTTCTCGGTTGTCTTGGAAGGCACCTGGATACTGCAAAGGAGGGCAATATAAAATGGAGGTTTGAGAAGGGCTCAAAGCAATCAAGCCTTTTTTCCTGCTGCAGTTAAGGCTGAATAGAGGATCATTCTAATCCTTCTTAAATTGCTGCACAGGTGTTACAATGCCTGGTTTACAGCTACTCTGTCTTGCCCTCCTTGGGTGAACTATACCCTTTCCTGCAGAGCACCTGGGCTCGCAACAGTTGAGCACACAAAACCTCCTGTGAAAACTCCCAGCAAACAAACACTGTATACAGTAATCCAGAAGGAATAAACCTAACAGTTACTGCTTGATATTTGAATGCCGTTTAATGAGTGCCCAGAATTCATCTGTAAATGCACATTGTTAATTTAGGGCCTGCTATTCATTAATTAGAGGCTTAGTGGCAAGTGCCATTGAGCTATCTACAATGTTTAAGGTTACATCAAGCCCTAGTAAATGGCTTGCTGATAACAAGATGCATCCATCTTCATTACTTGGCCACTCCTGTCTGAGTTTGCTCTGCTTCCTATAAGAGCTGTGTCACTTGGAACTGAAGAATTAAACTTTTATCCAAACCAGATTCTGCACTTTCACCTCTTTTTATTCCTTGAGTAGTTCCAATTTATTTTACTTAAATGACATTGGATTACCTAACATGGAGACGGGCAGTGACTTAACCTAAAACAGCCTGCAGATCTTTAGTTGTGGGACAGAGTGTTGTAGTGGGTTAACATTTATAGAAACTATTACATTTATATTTCATCTGATACCAGTCTCACTGTAAAGGAGTTTCTCATTTTTCTTCTCATAAGGTTACAGCTTAGATAGGATAAAAAACTAGAAAAATACAGGAAATTAATTTTAAATCTGAAGAATAAATATCTCTTTTTGTTAAAGTTTACTTTTATAATGTTACACTCTCAAAATATATATCATTCAAGGCAATCATAACTCAAGTGACATAATTCACAAACAGCATAAAGATATTTCCACGTATATCCCCAGCTGTACACATGCATCTGTGTGTGTTCATCCAGGGAAAGATCACTACAGCTAATCTTTCCCCACTTTCTATGAAGCATGCTATATTTTGAGCAATAATGCCACTGCCTGGGTCTAGGGAGATGTAGTTGAACTTAATAATCAGCTTCTTAAACTCACTCTTTTCCCTTAAAACTAAAGTATGAGAACTTAAAATAGGAAACCAATCTCTGCTGGCAGATGGTCTTTTAAAATAGCTGCTGCTAGATCCGTGTAATGCTACCTGGCATGGTTGTTTAACACATTAGGGTGCTCACAGGTGTAGCCTTTTGCACTCATGAACCATAGTTCAATTTTAAGCATCGCTGCTTGGCATAGGTAATTGTACTGCTAGTGGAAAGAAAGTTTCTGGATGTCAGTGCTCAAACTGTGTGTGTATGGAGGAAGGGACGAGAAGGAGAGGATGCTTGTTACAATGATAGCTCAAAGGAGGGTATGCCATTAAGTTGGCACACATCACAAACTGGCAGTATAGATGACAAGTTCACTGGGGAAAAACCTTCCAGGGTGTTAATGCTTGGTGTGTGCACTGCTGGCTGGTTCAGAAAATGTGTGTACCTTTGTCACATTTGAGCATGTAAAGGAAAGGCCAGATGACACCAGGCAAGCAGATGGAAAGATTGTGGCAATGGCCAGTGCAGCACTGAACTTGCTTGACCAGGTTGGTGATCCAAAGAGCATGCCACTGGCTCTGTAGGTGTTGTATTGGATGTGAGATGCCTGTCCCTCACCCCTGCCATCTAAGACACACACAGCTACCCAATTGTGGTGAATAGCAACTTTTACATTTGCAATCAAATTCCAGTAGGGTTAGTTGTTCGCATGTATCATTCTTCCATTAGCCTGTATCTTCATTAGAAACTAAGTGAGAAAATAAAACTGAAAGGGTGGGGAGAAAAGACAAAGCAGACATAAAGCTTGCTTTGAAACATTTAGTCACAAAGTTATCTACATTATCCATGATTGAAACAGACAATCTTAAGCTGAGTATTTCTTAAATTTACCAGAAGGATGAGCTGGACTCTTGAGGTAAGTGCTCTTTGAAGCTAATGTGCTACTGTACAAAGAAAGCTTTTTTTTTTTTCCCCCTTTAAAAAGATAAAGCTAATATTGTGGTGGCACAGGCTACAATGCTGCCACTGAAATGGAGGTCAAAGCTGAAGGTTCTTTGCTAGCAGAAAGCTAGACAGAGGTATTTTATTTTTTTATTATTATTATTCAAACAAAAATTCTGTTCTAGCATCCTAAGCTACACACGTAGGTCTCTGGATAGGAAATCACTCATCTGTTCATTTTCTATTATTCAATATTGCATTTAAAAAAATAACAGAGGAGGAAGAAGAAAAAAACTTTGGGCATCCTCAGGTCAAGGCGATTTTTAAAAAGGTTAAAAGCTATTCAGAAGGGTTACAGTATCCATAAAGGCAAATGAGATTATATTTAAAGACTGATGGAGAAAAAGCAATAATTGAGATAAAACGCTACTGTCTCAAAAAGGTTTAGACTGAGGAAATGCTGATATTAAAGCAAAGAAATTTAAAGACTTACAGATCAGCCATCACATCAAAGACAGCAGAGAATTTAATTAAATTTGTAACAATTATGTTTACTTTTTATGTTTACTAGGTGTTTTTACTTTCTCCCATCATTGTTCAGTTAAATATTTTTATAATAACTTGGGGGATATTGTATTGTGTGTCTCCAACCACCAGCTGTCAACTGCTGACCCCTCTGTTCTCTGCATCTCTAATATTACCAGCCTTTGTCCTGGAAAGAGTTATGATGTTTCAATCAAATACATTGTGAAGTTACAAAACCCATAACATGATCTGGATAATGACTGCCTGGATACACTTATAAAATATATTTCAGAACCCCCCAGGGAAGAGAGATTGGAAAAAAAAAAACATTACTCTCTGCAGCTTGCCACTAATTGAATGAGTAATCATTACATGAGATGAGTGTTGAATGTGAGCTTGTTTTTAAGGTGTACTGTGAATAAAATGCACAGAACTCCAAGAACTCAAAATAACTGAGTGAAAATATCATTGAAGCCCTGAATCAAAAACCATCATTGAGTGCTGAGCTGGGTACAGGATTTCTGTTTAGCCCATATAATTTTGGTATTCAACCTATTGAGAAATTACTATTTGGATTTCAAACTCTGCCCTTTTCTCTGCTGTGACTTTTACCCAAGATTTGCTAGGTCTCAGAGGCTGCAGTAATTATTGCCAAAGGGAGTTGTGATCGAGAATTGTTTCATATTCAGCCAAAAAAAATCACAGCAATAGCAACCAAAGATATATATTTGTCTTTTCTGTCTGTGACTCATGAACTTGTTCATATGCTGGGACATCTACTGATTTCATCAGCTTCTTAAAAACTGAGGAATATGACAAGCAGGTTGTCTACAATGTAAATGCCCAGACTGTAACACAAAGGACAGCTGAAAGTGGTGCAAGGCTTGATGCAGAGCTAAAAGTTGTGTGTCTGTCTCGCTCCTCATGGTGCCACGGCTGATCTGTAGCACGACCTGCCACGATCGCTGCATTATAAGCAGCAACACACCAAAATCAGTCTCGATTAGAAAACATTTAAAAACTCATCAAATTTAGCCATTCAGTGTATGAATATGATTTAGAAATAAAGAGTGACTTCTCTAATGTTAAATCCCCCCCCCCCTTTCATTTTTCAAATAGATGTGAACTAGTTTTCACACAGATACTTCTCTGTGCCTTATGGATTGCTCAGGATCTCTTCCATTGGACCATCCTGTGACGGGCTAATTTGCCAATTTGTTAATTTGGGTGAGTGATTGGCCTCCTCAGTCACCTGGGGTTTATTCTGCTCTCTTATTGAAAAGCCAGAGTCTTTGGGACAGTCATTATTAGGAAAATGACAAGTGGAGAATAATAAATTGTCTTCTTTCAATAACAATTTTTTTGAGACATCATTCATGCCAAAGTCCAGTGGTTTGTAGAAACACAGAATCATAGAATGGCAGGGGTTGCAAAGGACCTTTAGAGGTCATCTAGTCCAACCCCTCTGCCGAAGCAAGTCAACGTAGATCAGGTTGCACAGGAACATGTCCAGGCAGGTCTTGAAGATCTCCAAGGAAGGAGCCTCCACACCCACCCCGGGCAGCCTGTGCCAGGGCTCCCTCACCTCAACAGTAAAATAGTTTCAATAGTTTGTACTGTGCTAGTGAGGGACTATCATGAAGAGGTTCCTGGCCGTCTGAGTAATGTGGAGAAAGGACAGCAATGCCATGAATTCACCACCCGTGTTAGAAAAAAAAAATGCACATTCCTTTTGATATTATTTATATCTGTTTGTGATAGCTTTTCTCTGTTACCCTTTGTGAAGGTGTCCAAGAGCTTGGCTGAAGGAAATTTCTTTTATATTAAAAAAAAAAAGTTGTTAAAATGACTTTCCGAACTTGCATGCTTTGTTTTATTTCAGCCTCTGGGGTTTTCAAACAGGTGAGTTACCGTCTACCAAAAATCATAAAGAAATAAAAATGATATCGAAAAAGAGCTATGAAACATGTTTCGAAAGAAGGGACAAGCCAAGAAAGAATTGCGCTGGTCTGTAAATTATCATTTTAATTTGGGACCTATGACAACCTTGACAATGCCCCTTTATGTCTCTCTCTATTGTCTTTATTTATATCGTGCCATTTTTACTTACTGTTCATCTAGCAAATAAAGCCTGTCTCCAGCACTCTGAGTGCCAGGATACAGAATTGCTGTAAGTCTCCTTGGAGCGGTGTTCAGCCACGAGTAAACTAGTCCTGCAATGAGGTGCTCCCTATTCTCCCTCCAAGATCCAGAAAGAAGGAGCTCATTGCTTATGCTGCAATTTTGATAACCTAACTGGCAGAACAGTTATTCAAATTTTAAGCTTCTAAATACAGCAAGATCAACCTGGCCATCCACATAAATAATTTTGACATGATAAGTATGCGAGTGTGATGATAACTGATAAGTGAAGCAATTACCTTGCTTTTTTGGATTATATTAAATGAAGATTCTGATAGAGTAATGAAAAGAGACAAAGCAGACAAAAAGGCGGCTGTAGAGCTTTTGGGCACTGTGTTATCTCTATTATACCATATTGAAATAGAGAAGCTATCACCAATCATGCTTCCTATGTAACTTCTAGCTTCTAACAGTGAACAATGAATAAATTGTCACAAGACAGTAACTGATAAATTGGGATTGGCAGTGCTTTTTAAAAGTGTAAATAAACTTATCAGCCCCTCACCCTCCCCTAAAGGCAGTACAGTTTGCAGAGGATTTTTTATTTTGGTATGTTGTAGCTTGCAAGGTCTCCTTTCATTTACCCACCTCAATTGCCCTTTGTTTGGTCATCAGTTTTAAGTAGCCACTTCAGCGTAAGAGTTTACTCCAGCACTAGCATTCTTTTGATGGTGTACCACAGAGCACTTTGCTTTTGTCCCTATGTGTTTTTTACTTTACTGTTACCCTCCTCTCCTAATTCCTTCCATTCCAATTAGAAGCTGGTCTAATGATATGTTTTTATGCTGTCTTTTATTGCATACAGAGGCATACAAAGATAAAAATAGCATCTCCAAGCAAAGGTGCCAGATCTTAGTTTCTGAGAACAACTTTGCAGACACTGAGTACCTCATAGATTAATTAGAGCTCTCCAGAACTGTGCTATTTCTTTCTAAAGACCAGTCCCAATTCTTTCTGAGAGGAGACTTTGCTACTGATTTTGGCAGGATCTGGCCCAGCATTCTTTTTGGCGGGGGATCATATGCTGAAACTGATAGTTGCACATTGCATCCTTTCAAGACAAGGCACAAATGGAGAGGGAATGTCATTCCCTTGTTAAAATTAATTAGGTAACCTAACACCATACATCTGGGGAGAGGACAGAGGGGAAAGGAAGTTCTCCTTGTTCTCTGTTTAGCATTTAAGCCCCGTTGCACGCTGCAATAGCATCACAGTGCTGTTACCAAGGCCTTCTATGCTCTGCAGCCAGTTGGGTTTAAAGGCAGCAAGCACAGTTCTGCTTTGTGAGGTTCATTGCTTTGAGCTGACTTCACCCCTGGTTGGAAAGTTGTCACACTTCTTTTTTTAACTTATCATACCTACCCTGGACAAGCCAGGGAGTTTGGAGATCATGCTGGCAACATGCTAGGTTTTTACAAACCCTGTATGGCACGGGAAGCACTTGAGAATTCTGGCATGGAGAATGGACACAGCTTCCTTCCCTGATGTCGGGAACAATGGAGGGGAGCTGTAAACCAGCAAACTCTGATAGCAAGCATCTGTCACCCTTCAGCTTCCCACTCTGATATCTGCAGCTGAAAATCTCCGATAATGAAAGCTAAGCATACTGACAAACTATAGTTCCCACTGAGTGGCTCAGCATTGCTGTTATTTAGACTTCAAGATTAATGCTTCACAAGGGTGTATTGTTCTTGCACGTTGTTTACTTATTCAGAAAGAACTTTTGGTTTGGAAGTCTATCTGTGAAAATCATGTAGATCACAAACCAAATTTTCCTTCAGGAAAATTAAAGCCAGTTTTTCCTGCTATTTTATACGAGTTGGTGGATTACGTGGTAAATTCTATGGCTGCAGAGCTGCAATAAAAAACCCCAACTTTGACTACTACCTATTGTTCCACAGAATCAATTGCTCAGATCCATCTCCCGCTGAAGTCAATGTCAAACCTCACACTGAATTCAATGCTCCTGCTACTTATTTAGAAAGAAAGCATTTTAACTGACTTGGAGCTATCCAGGCCCACATGTGTTTTGCCAATGTAAACACATTTTTGTTCCTGTTATCCCCGCTATCTGTTTCCACCCATAAGATTTCTTTACCTACATGCTCCACCTGCAGTAAGTGAGAAACAACTTTTGTTGAAATGACAGTGGGCTTTCCTAAAAGTTCAAGTTTCAACCTTGGGAAAGTATGAAAATGTATTAACAGCCCTTTGAGTGCTAAAAAGAATGAAGCTTGGCTGGAAATCCAAAGACTATCAATCAGCATAAGCTGAGGCAGCCCTGTAGTCCCCTAAGATCCTGGCTGTGTCCCCCCTCCTCCCTGACTTGGTGATACCAGCAAAAGTTCTTGCACACCTCACAGTGCTTTGACCTGATCAGGGAACTGACCTGGCTGGAGAGAAATCTTTCATTTGGGTTGGGCTGGTTTCCAACAGGATCAGTGGCTCTGTCTCAGCTGTGCAGCCACATGAGCTGCAGCACCCACCCAGGGGAGGCTGTAGGAGGTCATGGCTGTGGGTGGGAGCTAGGATGTTCTGCACAGATTACACGAATGTTCTTTTTACCCTCTTGAGGTTCCTCATGCCATATCTTGGCCACTAACTATTCTACACTCACAGACCCAGCACTGAACAAGATCTCATCAGCCACTCTGAGCTGGGTACAGCAAGTATATGGTGAGGGTCACTACTCTTCCCCAGCTGTCCAGAGCAACTTAGAGGTTATGTCGTAGTAAGTTGCCTGGAATGCCAATGACATACAACCCTTAGTGGACTGGGGAATGCCAGCAAATGTAAAAATTACACATTTCAAATTAAATTTACTGGAACCAATTTTTTAATCAGGTAAAAAGTCTGTATGGGTTGCATCAGAAGAATTGGGCTTATGGCAGTATCAATTTCAAAAGCACTCACGTGACTTCAAAATTTAAAGCCCCAAATGTAAGAGTATTAGGAGCATAAATATCTTTCGTTTTCAATGGAATCCAGACCCTGGAGTCACTGAGATGCTTTCAGAAGTCTGTATTTTGCCCTTGAGAAATTGTATTTCCCCAATCTATTTTCTACTGAGACATGGAACAGACAGAATTACTAGGCTATGAGAGTTGATTCTCATACAAAAGATTACATGATTTGCTAGATCCTGTTCTTTATGATCATTGATAAAATCAAGGAGAAAGACTAACTGCCTCTTCTTGTCAGGAACTGTGGAATGCAGCGGATGGACTGATAGAAGAGGGTGGAGGTGGTTCAAAAAGCAATAGATTAGATCATCTTCTTGTCACCTAACACAATCACATTTTCCTTTCATCTTTTCTTTTAGCCTTTTTGGCCTGAAAAAGATAAGAAAGTAGACCAATTGCCTGGATTTAGAGCTGCATTTCTGAGTGATAGTATAGGGACTGCAAAACCAAACTTCTTTACATACCCAGATTTTTTCTGGGATACTTTCCCTACGTTGGAAACTTCAGACCAAGTATATGTTGCAGAGGGCTGAGGAGTAAAACATGTATACACGTTCCTCTGGGATACATAGAGCCAAAGAATACTGACTCTCATGAACGTTTATAAAAGTGTGGTTGATTCCCTATAAACTCATGCTTACCTGAATCTCATTTTTAGTCACCTATTCATAGAGGGATCTTTTTTTTTTCTATATAACACAGCTCTGAACTGCCCAGGTTTGCTACAATTTCCCACACAACCTCTTTGAGAAGGTTACTTTCCAGTGAGGAAGTTCATGCCTTTAAGCGTCATTTGTCCTCATCAAAAGTGTCCCATATGCTGCAGGACGACAAGTCCTGGAGATCAGAATATGATGTAAGACTTCAGAGCTATGTGAGTAAAGATGCACATTCAAGGATTAGAACTGCAGAGCAGCTGGCTATTAAGGTAATATTCTCCCGTTGCCTTGTATGATTTGGAAAACTGATACATGTCTTCTGGTCCAACTCTGTAGTAATAATCAGATATGTATAGCGAGATATTTGTTATTGATCTACTCCTAATCAGAAATCAAACTAAACCTTATGTTATGACAAAGTATAATTAACTATTTTGTTAATTACTATAATTATCCTCCCCACATTTATTTTGACAGCAGTGTCAGCAGCAGAAAAGTATTTCCTTAAATTGCTGTTTCCTATTATGAATTACAAATTCATACAATTTTGACAAATTATTTTATTCTCCTTTTAGCAGCATGTTTTGCAACAGACAGCTTTTAAGAAAAAATAGGTATGTACTTGAAAACCAAGCTAGAAAGGTCACATACAGAAGATCAGCTATACTGGAGCTAACAAGCATCACATTTGACAAAATACAAAACTCTCTTTCCTTTCCTGTGTGAAGGTTCTTTGGACATTTCCCTGACATTGTGAGATGGATGGGACAGGTCAATAAGGGAGAAGAGGGAGGGAAAGGAAAAGAGGAAGAGGAGGAGAAGGAAGAAGAGAAGCCCAGAATGTTTTATGGTAGTCACTAACCCAGAGGTGTCCAGTGCAGGACAAATGGACTAACTGTGACCCATGAAATTCGACAATGTGTTTTGCTCGTTGAAAATTACCCCTTTTCCCTCTCTATTGTGTAATGAGAAGGGGGAGAATTCACAGAGGCAGCATGACACATCGGTGGTGCTCTGGGGCTCAGTACTGGTTTTGATTTTTACCATAACCCAACTAGGTGACTTCGTAATGACGTGGTTGTGGCCAGAAATCTTTGAAAATTCAGGAATTCAAGTGGGAGCTCTTCATATGCTTTTAAAGCTGGAATCAGACCATCTGCTCTGTGCTTCATTTAGCAACTTCTATTCTTAACTAAAATACTTTTTGAGCCAGCTGCTTCAGCACTGCAATTCCTTCTTTCTGCCCATCAGAACTCAACCTCTGGGGAGGATTGAGCTTTTAATACAGTGCACTGTCCAAGCAAAACTGAGGTTGTCTTGCTGGTACAAGGTCTATCAAACAGCAAACAAGACATGTGGCACTAATAGGGAAATTACTTGCATTAAGATGGTTCTGTATTTCCCATGGGTTTCATCTCCCACTAGGAAAAGATGGGAACAGGGGACAAAGCGGCCGAACCACATGTGACCCTAGTACACTCACTGCTCACCAGCTGCTTCTGTGATCTGTGCTTGCAGGATCTGAATGCTCCTGAGTAGAATTCTTTCTTTGTTGTCTGTACATAAAACTCTGGGTTGCTGCTGACTCTTTGAAGGTGTCAGGATCATATTTTTAAATAGGCTGGCAAAGCTGGACCACTAAACTGTTTCAGCTGATACATCCCCTTCGTAGAATGGCAGTGACAGAGTTAACTGAGTTGGCACCTCTGCTGTGATAGTATGACACAAGTTGTGTTTCCTAAGTGGGAATGACTAACAGGGTCAGCAGTTGGTGCCAATGCTGAGCATTTGGTTAACCTCCTAGTTTGCTTGTAGCAAAAGTAATTTACTCAGTACACAGACATCTACCCCTGTTTAAGCTCCTTGACGAGAGATTACAAAGGGGTGGCGGGCTGAAGTGCCATGAAATTCCCAATACCATATCTATTTTTACTCATCGACAATAGAGTCATATCCATGGGACAAGGATTAGTAAACAGAGATTATTCTTCTTAAAAGCCAACTTTTCTCCCTGGTTTAAAATGACAGTGGACCAGATCTTAGAAAATGAAATTAGAAGTTCATCACTGTGCAGTTCCAGGGATGGACTTCTGCAGTATGGAAGATCTGTAGGAGGTGGATTTCAAAATTATACAAAGCCACATGGAAATGAATGTGGTGTTCATATGTAGGACCATTTACACTGAATGTACTTGCTTGATTTGAGAACAAGAAACAAAAGGACTGGAATGCAAGACATATGACTGACCACAAAAGGACGAGGGAGCTTGATTTTACTGAAATACTAATGTGGTTTGTGATACTCGCCGAGTTTCTAGAGTCACATGGCAAGATAAGAAGTTCATCTGCCTTTAAAAAAGGATATTGCTAACACATGTTACAGGGGAAAGTTTGAAAAAAATGAATGCACACACACTGTGTATACTGCATGTATACATGCTATATACAAACACTAGAGATAAAGAGAGACAAAATGCACGTAATACAAACCTCATGATTTAACCTAGCTTCATAATCTCAGGGCTTCTGAATCATGGTTTGTGAATGCGTGGGTTTGGCAAAATACCATCCTCATAACTAAGCAACAGCTTAATAAATGAATGTAGATGCATTAACAGGATGTGGAATGTAACGTCAGTAAATACTAGTTAGGAAAAGAAATTGAAATAATGAATAAATTTGAAGGAACTATAATTTCAGAGATATTCCATGAATAGAGACAAAGGGATGGACCTGTTGCTTAGTTCATGGAATCATAGTATTACAGAATGGTGGGGGGGTTGGAAGGGATCTATGAAGGTCGTCTGGTCCAACCCCCCTGCTCAAGGAGGTCCACCTAGATCAGGTCACACAGGAACATGTCCAGGTGGGTTTTGAAAACCTCCAGAGAAGGAGACTTTGCACCCTCCCTGGGCAGTCTGTACCAGGGCTCCCTCACCTGAACAGTAAAGAAGATTTTTCCTGAAGTGGAAGTTTTTGTGTTCCAGCTTTTGTTCATTACTCCTAACACTGGACACTACAGAAAAAAGTGACACCCCATCCTCTTGACATACACCTTTTAAATACTTGTAAGTATTAATGAGGTCCCCCCTCAGTCTCTTCTCCAGGCTGCACAGCCACAGATCCCACAGCCTTTCTTCATAAGAAAGGTGCTCCAGCATCTACTTTGCTCTACTTTCGTTACACACAGCAGAAATTTACCATTGACATTAATTAGATCAGGATGAAGCCAGCAATTAGTAATTTTTAAAAAAGCCATAAAATCAAATTACAAAATTTGATCATTTACTTGGGTTAAAGTCATCACTGGCACTTGGGATATTCTTTTGCAAAGGAAAATGCATACAAAGAAAAGTTTTAAGAAAACCCCTGTAGTGAAAGTTGGGATCATCAACGAGCTAACAGTAACCCTTATGCCCATTAGTTACCTAACATTTGAAAACCATTTCTGTGCATTTCTACAATTTTATCCAAGAATATGTATTGCTGCCAATAGAAGAACCACAAAATACCCATGTACAGACAACAGATGTGGAATCGAAGCTGGACCAGAACACAGTTGTGTGGTTTTCACCTGCTATAATTTGACTAGCTCTGCAACTCATCAGAATTTCTACTGTACTCTTGCCTATTTCCTTAGTCACTGAAGAGAACATTCTAGGCTTTGACTATGAATCTAAAACCTGAACACTACCAGTGCCAAGATGAAGACTCCTTGACAGCCTAACCTGTGTGTTCTGCTATCCCAGGGGATAGCAGAGGTGGACACCTGATTCATCATCCTGCAACACCCAAGCGAGTTTTAGGGCTGCTCATGATTCACTGCCTCTCTGGCGCAGTTCTTGTAACTTCCCTTGAATTTCCAAAAGGATGGTTAGTCACCCTTTTCATTCCAGTCCCAGTGCTTGGCGAGGGTCTCGTTACCCACCACACCACACCCCCAGGCACATCCTCACGGTGGTGGCAGGTGTGTCACCAGCCAGCTGAGCTGCTCTAACTCGATCAGCCTCTGTGCCACGCAGGATTTCTCATTTCCATCAGTGGCTTATGAGTGCAACTTCTCAACTTTTGCTGGCGATCTGTCTTTCTCCGTATTTCATCAACAGAATGTTCCCTTTACCTCCTTTTCTTGCCCTTTCCACTTTTTTTAAAAAACAATTTCTCTTTATTGGTCGTATGATTCAATAAAGTTATTCTCTTGATAAGTGTGAAAGGTCTCTTTCTTCTTGCCACCACAGTTTGTACTTCTGCAGCTCCCCATTACCACGGCTTCCGCTTCAAACTATCATCTTTAAAGGTCACTTGTTTCCTTACACATGCAGCCAAGCCTGACAATGATTTAATGACACCTGAACAAGCTCGTATGAAAATTACCTACAATGCGATCATAAATAATTATTAAGCTAAAGAAGAAGAAAGCAAACACGTTTCTTTTCAAGAAACTAACACCAAAGATATTAGTTAAAATGTTAAAGTATATTAACCAATTACATAAACCCCTTTCATATTGCCTTGCTTCATTTCAAACATGGCACGGGCTATTTTGTCTGTGAACTCAAGTGGAACAAAAAGCTGCAGAATGCAATTTGTGTCAGGAGCCAGACTGCGGAGGGACAACTAATTCTAATTAGTGCAAATTCCCCAGGGGCCAGCGCGAGGCCTGGCGCAGGAGCCGCCGCTGCCGCCAAGGCCCTCTGCCCACAACAGGTGGGCCAGGGCGCCCGCCGTGGCCCTGGCGACAGCTGAGGGCAGCCCCTCCGCCGGACACCCCTAATTAACGGCGGCCACGTCCAGCCTTTGAATGTGATACCTTTTAATACAGTTCTGAACTAAGGAAGATTGGCTCTCCTAATTGGTTAAAATTAAAGCAGCAGAGGAGTTTGCCAAGAACCGCTGGGCTGCGATGCTGGTCTCATTTCAAACTCGGTGCCTGAAACTCTTTGCCGATCAGTGTGAAAAGGGTATGGCGGGGAAAAAAATTACCAGGGGGAAAAGTCTTGGCTGTCTGATAACACTGGTATTCTAGTGAGCACGTCCCTAATGCAACATATTCCTGCAACTCGTTAATATTCAACATTTGATGCACGTCAGAAATACGCTTTTTACATTCTGATCGATTATAAGAAATACCGGTGGCGAGGAAGGCACAGGTCATTAACCTAACTATTAGACTTCCCAGCTAAGCCTCATTTTGAACAGTCTAAAGCAAACTCAGCGTAAGGCTGGCTGCCTAATTTCCAGCCTGCCTTCCGTCAGACCTGCTCCCATTCATGAAAACTGCTTCTGCGAGAGCACAGCCAGCCCTAATGAGAGAGGCAGCCCTCCTGCCCTGCCTGTGGGAGGGAAAAGAAGGGAGAAGATGCAACAAGACTCTATACAACATGCCAGTTAGAAATGTTTTTTAAACAACCAAGCAATGAACCGTATTTCGCGCAGATTAGGATTATCTCTTTTGCATTGCAATGGCAAAACAGTGAAGAACTTTGTTTTAGTACTGATATACGTTGAGCTCTATCAAGAAAATGCTTAGCTGCTAGAGATTTCAGTGACTGGCCATCTGACATGTGAACTCTAAAAGGCGTTCTACTTGACTTGCTTTTCTTCATGTACCAGCCCACGGGAAGCAATGGCAGAAGGAGAACTGGCAAAGCTTCTGAGGAGCTCTGCTCTCCTTGCTTCCCGGCAAGCTGATGCTCAGAGGAGTGCCAGACCTGTCCTTGTGTGCTAGTGCAGCAACGCACCACACACTTCTGTGTGTGCTAACCCCAACACTGCCCAGGATGGCATTTTTATCTAAACAACACTACCAGCTATACCAAACAGCTATCTTTATGCCTCTCTTCCTCTGTACTAAAAGCTTTAGTTAGAGACTTTAAATAATACTCCATCACCATTTCATACCAGTCTTAAACTAACAGAGTATGTTTGTCTGTCTTTATTGCATTTACTTTTGCTACACATTTCAGCTAAAAACACTCCAGAGGGGTGTGCCAACTATGCCTATGTCACAAGAATGATTTTATTAAGAAAATGCCTCCAATGCTACCTCATAGCATTTTCCACTACTATTGTTTGGGTTGCACCAGAGGCTAAAATGTGGTTTCTTTTAATAACACATTTGCATAAGTTGATCTGAAAGATTCCCATGTGATGCCATTACTCCAGGGTTGGCCTGTCATCTCAAAAAAGCCTGAGGTGCTGGTCCCAAAGAGATCAAACTCAAGAATTAACTAGTCTTCATAAAGCAGGAACATCTCTACAAGCAGTAAAACAAATGATTATCATTTCTTTTTGGCGATGGTCTATGCCAAGCTAGAGAAAAACAGAGCTTTCAAACACTGACAATCTGGTATATTGAAGTATGACCATTATTTTTTATTTTCCACGTTTTTGGTCCAAAGACAGTTCTGAGTAATTGATTCCCATAATGAGCTATGGTTCGTTAGTCAATTTAATTTATAATTGAATTGGATGGATGTAACTCTGTGTAAAATTGTCTCTGAAGAATCTGTTTTGTTCGTCTGTTCAACTTCTGACAGGGATGGAAGAAAATCTAAATTATTCCCTTCTGCAAGAGGGAAAAACTCTGAGAGTCTCAGCATCCCTTGTGAAATTAAGAGCAAAAATATTTTTAATAGTTGCCATGCAAAAATAATATGGCTTTACTAAAATTTATACAACCCTGAGAATTAACACATTAATGCCTGGAATAGTGGCTTAAAATCAAAACGTGGAAATATATGAATCAGAAGTCCTACTCGTACAGCTGGGAAGTTCACTCTTAACTAGAATGAAAACCACAGATAGGTATTTTCTGGTAAGTCATGTCTTACTTCGTAAATACCACAAAATCAGGAGAATGTGCCCTCCATGCTTTTTTACCAACATTCTGATGACACAGCTCCATTGGGAAATGCCTGGTGTGAAGAATCAGACCCAACGGGTTACATTTTTTCTTCTGTTTACAACTTGGAACCCCAGAGTTGCTCTCACTGCCATCAAATGCAGGAGTGATCTAAATTCAGTTTGCTTTTGTAAAGAGTTTTGGGAATCACAGCTTTACCCTCTGTGGGCCTTCCTTTGGCCATTGCAAAGTTCATGAAACAACAGAGCACTATATGAGAACGATTCTGCTCATGAGCAGGGGCAGGGAAGAAATAGCTTGGTTTGGGATTCTGAAGATGAACGTGAGGTTTCATTTTTAAGTTAATTTTGCCCTGGGGTTTCCTGGGTCTCAAGACTCACATACAAACACACTTTCATTCCAGAGAAAATATTCAGGTTCTCCTCATGTGCTGAATACACTTCCCTCCTAATTTTTCATGTCTTCATTTAATGTCTTTGTCTCCATTACTGCTCTTAGCAAGATGTACCGGTATTGAAAGATATATTTAGCTTAGAAGGAAAAGCAAGTAAATTAATTCATGTAATATTTGTGTTTTTCTATGTAGACACACAGACATTCATCACTGATTGTGCGTTAGCGGACATATATGCTAGTGGTAAAAGAATTGCTTCTCTATTATGTAAGCTTAGTATTTCTTGTAATCGAGCCTCATGCAAAAGCAAAATATACATTCTGTGTTTGCTGAAAAAATAAAGTCTACTGAGAAGCATTGCAGTGGGATAGGTGATGATGATCAGCTATTATCAGTCCCAGCAGGCACATATTTTTTCCTAACAGCCGCAGGACTGCTGCTCTGAAAGCCAGGCACAAGAATTTTTTAGTTCAGAGCATTTCACATTGCTTTTTAGAGGCAGGCATGACACACGGCTGCACAAACTCTTATGGCCTCCAGTTAAGGGGTCGCTTAACAACCTCATTTGTCTACTTTTGCATCAAGTCTCCAATAAATTCTGATGGGCAACAGGCTCCCAGGCTCCTTATGTTATCCAGATAATGTGTTTTTTTTTCTTTTCCTGTAACAGTAATAGTAGAAGTGTTGCATCTAATCTTCATCATATTTCAGAGTTTGTTTATAATGTTTCTGACCTTTTTTTCCACTAGCAAGTATTTGCTCTGGTAGAAGAGCTATGGGGCAAGCCTAGTGACTAGTCACACATACCCACCTCTGCTAAAGTCAATGAGGTCATAAAGGTGGAACTGAGGAGAAAATTTGGCCTGTTACACCCATTTAAGAGTTACCACACACTGTTTATTTCAGAGTTATGCTATATGGATGTAACAGCAGACAGACGCTGGAGCTATTGAAGACAGTTCTTAATTACTACATCCTGGCTGAATAATTCTTTAATATAAGTAATTTTCAGCACTGCAAATGCATGGGAGACAATGAAAGTTGCTTCTAAAAAATGTTAAAGCTGACATCAATCATTTACACATAATGCACAAAGCAATGAGGGCAAACTCTTCAGTGCAGATAAGAGATGTCACAGTAAACTTATGTTCCAAGGCACTGGTATCAGTTACGATCGATCACTTGGTAGCCAGTGCAAGTTACATTTTTACTTTAGTCTTTAAACTCTTTTGACTGCACTACCAAAAGTATTGTTTTAATCTAAAGTGCTGGATCAATATTTCTGATCAATAAGCATTCATTTCCAACTAACAAGGACAATAGTTAGTGGATTCCTTTAAACATTTTCATTTCATGGAAATCTCTGCTGTTCTAGAAATCAGATCTCTAACAAAGAGTACAAGGAAAAGGAAAATGAGCACAAAACATAGCAGAGAACTTCCAGATAAATTCAGCTCTTCCCTAGCACAATTTTTCTTTCTCCTATGATACTAAATCAATAAATATTCTACATGACCTTTATATTTTAAGTAATTATAAAATTCAACAGCATTACCATTAATTCCTCCCACCAAAGCATAAAAAGCCAACCAAACAAAATCCAAACCACAAATTACCTAAACCAAACTAACAAACTTCAGTTACTGAAAAACTAATCCCTAATGATAACAAAGTACAAATCAACAAGCACAGCTTAGAAAAATACCCCATGTTCATTTGGTAGAAGATTTGGTATAGCTTCTGTGGGCTTCAGAGAACTCCCTCCATTTTCAGCTTAGATGAGTTTAGCCCCAAGAATGGCAACTCCTGGCTCAGCCAGCAGCAAAGATCTGATCCTCTTTAGGATGAACTTTTCTTGGCCACAGTCAGATCTTGAGGACTGAGCTCTCCTTCCCTGTTCCCTGGAAAAGCCAGACATCATCTTGCCAGAACATCCAGAAGGTCTTTCTATCCCTCCTTGCTTAGTCCTGAGCTTTTCAGAGCAGGACACAATTCTGCTTTCAATGTCTCAGGGACTCCGATGCATGTTAGAGACACGTTTGTCTACAGAGAAATTAGGACTTTTGCCACTGTGCTGTGTACAGACCACTCCCTTTTATTTTACAAGTCTAACTAAGAGAGAATATGTTGTTTTCAGTGCCTGCAGCTGTGCTTCGCAGTCCCCACTAAACTCAACATTCTCCAACTTTAAATCACCCACACATAATGATTTGCTGCTTCTCACACTCGCTTCTCCTCAATACGCTGGCTATTGTTTACATGGCAAGAAATACTAGAGCTAAAATTAAAACCCAACTGGATTCCTTCAATCTGGCCTGTCAGCATCCTGCACGGCTGGAACTATGTGCTCAGTGCCCTCCAGCCCCTCGTGGCAGTCCTGACACTGAGGCAGTGGAAGTTGTTTAACTAGTCTTCTGCAGGCTTCTCTTACACAGGGTGTAAAGCCAGGCTGCTGTAGCCACCACACATCCCTTCCATTGGCAGCTTCCACAAAGGATGGATGCTGGGGGGACTTGAAGCTGTGACTGGTGTGCCCTGTGCCTGGTGGTCCCTGCCTACGCACTGGCCTGAAAGTGCAAATCACAGCACAGTACAAAGCCTACACTCTATCCTCTCCTCCTTCATGGCTGACAACAGAGCTGTGGTTTGGATGGGGTGCAATTAGAATACAATAAATACTGTACTCTATTGTTCACACGGGCTTCATTCCCCTTCATACATCTGTGGCATTACTTTGGGTTTTGAATCAACTCCAAAATTCAAAGCTAAGTCAGACAATTTGTCTCTTTTAATTTGTATTTATCATAACCATTGAATTTCGTCAGAATTTCCCCCAGAAACATAAATCAGTCCAGATTTGCCCAAACCCATGCATCCCGATGAGCTTTAGGAGGAGTCTGGGCCAAGCTCAGTGGTTCATGCCATCTTTACTCTTAATTCTAGATATGAGATATAGGGGAAGCCAGCTGCTAAAGTGGGTTGCATGCAGATTACACTTTCCTCACTGGGAAATGATGGAAAAAGAATTTTGGCTCCATTAAATACAGAGTGTCCCCTCAGACAGGAGGCTTAACACAAAATGAATGGAAGGTCAAACTTTTGTAAGGCTATTAATCTGTACTGCGATTTATGCAGATTGGAAAATATATGAGAAATGTAAACAGAGTGTTCACTCTGCACTAGATAGCAGGAGATACGGAGAGCCTGAATAGATAACCTTTTGTGAATGCTGGGAAGCTGGATTTTATGTGAGAGCTGCATGAGTTCTACTCTTTATGGTGCCTATTCATCTAGTACAGTACTCAAGTATGAAGGAGTGGGTGAAGGAGGAGGGACAAGAGGAAGAGGGCTGCTGGATAGATGCATAAATTTACCATAAATGGTAAAACTTGCATTGACTTTAACTAAGCCAAGAAATCACTCATGCTTTTAAAGGCAATACAGTCAGAGTGATATGGGCAACGTAGGACTTTGGCTAATACTAATCTACATGAAAAAGTGGCACATTTATGAACACCCAAAATCATGCTAAACTTAATCTTATACATCATAAAATGCACATTCTATTGCAGTTTCCGTTTTCTTTTTTTGTTCAGTTTCTTTTCCCCCAACTATTTTGGCATTGTTTTTCCTTCTTCAGGTGTTTTCTAGTCACAATTACTCTCCTATTTTAAAACACTGGTTTCTGTTCATTTATTTTGCTGACCACACCTTTTCCATCCTACGCTGTAGTCTTCTCAACCTCTCTTTTCCTTCTGGGCTTTTTATTTTTGTTTTGCTTCTCTTATTCCTCCTTCCCTTCTGATTTTTCACACAAACTCCTTCCTATCTGCTCTTTTCCTTTGTGTGGTGTTCTATTTATCTCATTGTCACTTTCACTTTTACTTTTTTTACTTTTCCTACTTCTGTACTTGCTTTCTCACTGTTATTTCTTTGTGTATTCCAGTTCCTAATGGGAAAAATTAAATTTGGAAGAAATAGTAGGAGCTTCTGGCCCTGGTGAGGCCTCATCTGGAGTCCTATGTCCAGTTCTGGGCTCCTTAGCTCAAGAGGGACAGGGAAGTGCTGGGGAGAGTCCAGCACAGGGCCACCAAGATGATCAGGGCACTGGAGCATCTTCCTTATGAGGAAAGGCTGCAGGACCTGGGGCTGTTTAGTCTGGAGAAGAGGAGACTGAGGCAAAATCTTATTAACATTTATAACTATCTAAAGGGTGGGTGTCAGGAGGTTGGGACATCCCTTTTTTCTATTGTATCTAGCAACAGGACAAGGGGTGATGTGATGAAGCTGGAACACAAAAAGTTCCACTTATATTTAAGAAAAAGCTATTTCACTGTTCAGATGAGGGAGTCCTGGCACAGGCTGCCCAGAGGGGTTGTGGAGGCTCCTCCCTTGGAGGTCTTCAAGACCTATCTAGACATGTTCCTATGTGACCTGATCTAGGTGAACCTGCTTTTGCAGGGGGGTTGGACTGAATGATCATTAAAGGTCCCTTCCAACCCCGACCATTCTATGGTTCTATGATTTTCAAAATGTTTTTAGAAGTGTCAAAGCAAACAAAGTTATCAGCAAGGACTTTATTTTCCTTTTTTCCCCTTTTTCTTTCAGGAAATAGACATTTTCTCTGGGCTGACAGCAACTTTCTGGTTTGATTAAAAGCAAGTAAATCCTGCATCATCTGAACATCCATGCTAGAAGATAATCAGGCAGAACACAGTCACCTTCTCTCTTGCTTGGCTCATAGGCTTATTTCCCTCCAACTATTTCTCACCATTACATCCCTCAGAGAGGTTCTCTTCTCCCTCTACTGTCAGTTCTGGGCCCCTCAGTTCAAGAAGGGCAGGGAGCTGCTGGAAAGAGTTCAGTGCAGGGCCACTAAGATGGAGTGGAGCATCACTCTTATGATGAAAGGCTGAGGAATCTGGGGCTCTTTAGCTTGGAGAAGAGGAGGCTGAGGGGTGACCTCATTAATGTTTACAAATACATAAAGATCAGGTGTCAGGAGAATGAAGCCAGGCTCTCACCAGTGATGTCCAATGATAGGACAAAGGAGCAACAGGCACCAGCTGGAACATAAGAGGTTCCAAAGAAATACAAGGAATAACTTCCCTGTGAGGGTGAGGGAGCACTGGAAGGGGCTGCCCAGATGGGTTGTTGAGTCTCTTTCTCTGGAGACATTCAAAACCCACCTGGACAAGTTTCTGTGTGACCTACTCTAGGTGGCCTTGCTCTGGCAGAAGGATTGGACTAGATGATATTTCAAGGTCCCTTCCAACCCTTAAGATTCTGTGATTCTCTGTATGTCCCCATAACTTCACTGTGTGACTAAAAATGATTCAATAGTCCTCCTGGCATTCAATTCAGCTGGGAATCCCTATAGTCTAGTCCAGATGCTGGAGTTCTTCCACGCCTCTAAGGTCTAGGCTTGCAACTTAGGTGCTCTGAAAGCACCCAGGTCTTTCCTCTTTATGGCCAGTTTAGCTCTTACATTCCTTTATTGTGCTCTGGATTACAGTTCAGCAAGATGTTTAAAAGTACTTAGTATGAATAATTCTCTTTGAGCTCACCACCTACCTGATGCTCTGCAGCAAACACCAGTACTACAGTGTCTTCTTCCATTGCATACATCAAAACAAAGCAGATGGAAAGAAGATAGGAGAGAAGCTAAACTAATACATGACAACAGTCTAAACGATCAGCCACAGCCCTGCTGGAATCTGAAGACTGCTACTGGCCCATGCACTGGAGTTTGGGAGCCTCGCTGATCTAGGTAGCTGAGGTACGAGACAACTAGAAGTGTGTACAATACATGCAGCATATTAAACAGCTGATGTTACATGCTTTGGGGGAATATTTCCCCCCAAATAACTGTGGGAAATATTAATTATTTATGGAATATTTGCATAACTGCATAATGTGTCTAGATATAAATAACAGATTATTTGCATAACTGCATAATGCCACTAATCACGGGAAGAAAAAAAGAACAAAATATTTCTGGCATTTGATAACACTGTGTCATATATGCTCTGTGATTCCTCTTCAAGCTCTCCTAAAGCACAACTAGGTTCTGAACTCCTGTATCCTGTAAGAGGAATAACAGATACATTTCTAAACAGTTTGCAAATCCTGTGTAAACAGCAGTCCAACTGCAAGGCCTTGCAAACCCCTACAGGCTGGATGGTGTTTTGCACAAATCTTTGTCCAAAATTGAAAAAAACAGACCACAGGCACATGTGTGTAAGTTTCTACCACCAAAATTCACACCTTCGTCACCCATCCTGAGTAATATGGTCACCACAAGGGGAAGAAGTACTATTCTGCAGATAAGGACACTCAGGTCGAGAAACATTAAGTGACTTTCCCAAAGTAAGAGAGGAAAACAGGCCTACAAGTGGCATTACCTGGATTCCTTGCTGGCCTCCACACCCAGCTGCATCTCACCAGGTTAAAAGAAATGATGCTTCACCATTAAAATTTATGCTTGGTGCAGGAGTGCTCCACAGCCCTGGGCTGCTCTGTGCAGAGCTGCCCACCTTCCCTTTTCCATTAAGCTGAATCCTGTGTGACCACCCAGCAAGTTTCTTTGGTGAAGGGCAAGACCAGCTCCATCTCTCCTGCCCAGGGGGAATAGAGACATTGTGCTTGGGGATCACTGGCATGCTGCCTTGGGTGTTGGGTCCCGGAGACAAGCTAAATGACTCTCCAAGGCTACAGCTCAGCAAAGCTAAGAAACAGTCTGAAAAGGGAAGGCAGCCTGTGCCATGCAGAAAGATGTCAGTGCAGAGGGACAGCTGTGTGCACACTCCTCCTCTCCTCATCATTAGGGAGCTCAGAGAAACACTGAGGTGATCCTACTCTAGCTCAAAGGCATCACGAAGCAGCAACAAGCCTGAAAATATGAGCTCAGTTTGTCAAGCTTGAATATTCCCTAATAACAACTGTTCTTTTCTCTGTTAAAGGCTTCCTGATAACTGCTGTTCTTTTCCCTCTTAAATACTATTTACCTCAGTGCTGGAGTTTCTAACATACACAACACTGACTTCGTTTTTAGTGGTATTTTGGTCTAATTTCAGAGTCTGATTTCCCAGTACAAGCTCAAGTAACAAATGTATAATTATTCTCATAAATAACTCAGAACCTTACGGTAGGTTTCAAACAAGTTTCCCCACAAGGCACAAGTGCCCTATATTAAATTCTTTTAAAGTGTAAGTTGATTAAGGTAAAAATTAGTTGTTAGTACCTTATGGACATTTTAGTTTTCACAGCATTTCAAAGCTGGTCCTATCAGGAGTAGATTTGTTGCTGCCCACTGGTACAATCATCAGGAAAATTAATAATCATGTTCAGTCTGACTATAAATCATAGTAGTACAGGCAATTAATTTCTGTAGAAAAATGAAAGATCTGTAAGTAGTATTATTGTGTAAACTACATGTTGTGAAAACTCACATCCAGCATAGGCAAATTACAAAATCAATGTTCCTAATTTCCAAGTATGATAATACTGGGTCATCTGAGGCAGGACAGCCAGAAGTTCTGAGTAAATAATGCTGCCAGCTCCTAGCTCCTTATGGTTGTTGTATTGCATTTGTGCTGCATTTGTAATTCTTTAACCCAGTACAAGAACACGTACTACACATACAGAGAGCAAATGGGGACAAAATGATCACAGATAAGTTTTTTCATACATCTTCCACTGCTAAAATGAGGCAGTTGTTGCATTTATTTCTATTCTTGCTGTTACTCGGGGCAGATTTCCATATAGTATTTTTGGTTAAGTTTATGGTGATCCTGGTGAGAACAGAAGACAATGTGTACACGTGCAGACCATCACATGCCCCTTGTATGCTAGATTTGTATTTCTCCTCCAACACATGCTACAATTCTGCAAAGACATGTGTTTGCCAAAAGTTAGCTAAATGTAGCATCAAGGCCATAAAGTTTAGTTTATGTTTCAAATAAGAGGAAAGTAAAGAGAAGCTCAATACTTCTATTGACTTACCTATTAAGATAGTATGTCCTGTATAGCAATAAGAGGGATATTGTTATAGAAGACTGAAATTCAGTTTCATTTGTTCTAAGTCAAATTATTTCTAAAATCTCTGGATTTGAGTTTTCAATATTTAGGAAATCAATCAAACAAAATTCACGTACCTGAGAAACAAAATGATTCTTTGCCACCAGCTTTTAGTCCCTTAGACAAAGTAGTCTCTAGTGATTAATTTCAGTCAAATTAACCACACTTGAAAACATTTGAACAACACTTGGTAATGTCTTGGACTGAAGGTTACAGTCTGGATGAATGGTAAAATCATTTGTTACTGGGCTTTCACAAGCCAGAATGAAAATGTGTAACAATGGAAGTAACCATGGAAGGAAGCATTTATGGATATGAAAACAGATAAAATAATTCATATTGTAGAAAGCCTGAAATCTTGTAAGTAAATGTTTTCTAAAGGCATTTTTAAAAAAACAGATAAGTCTTCCTTTTTTAGCCACTTATAAATTGTCTTCTGCTGTTTGATCCAGCTTTGAAATCAAATACTTTGACATATGAGTATCCAGACTTCACAGAGAAGTTCATTATTGAAGAAGAGCACATCTATGAATAAGGAAGCTCTCCCTTGGAAAATCTTGCAGGACATTCTAAATAGTTTCTAAGATGGAAGCAGAATGGATAAATAATTATCTGGCACATGGGGCTCCCACTCATTTCTTAAGAGCAAAAAGAATTTAATAGGCCATATGAATTGCATTTGGCATTTATTAGATGTTCAGATATGTATGTAAAAATGAAGCTATGAACTATACTAGGTATCCCAGAGAAAATGTACCTAGATACCTTACTGTATGCTACCAGAAAGCTACTGCAGGTAGTAGAAAAAAAAGCCCAATTTCCTCATTAGGAAATAGATGTAAATAATTCAGGAATGTGTTTTCCATTGAGATCTTACATGATGCATTTAGTGCATTTTAAATAGTTGAAGAAAACTCTAAAGAAATGTACTGGTTTCCACAAAGATCTACACAGATTTTTATCAGTATATGGGATTTTGGACCACATTGCTGTCCATAACAATGTAATTTGTTTACTAAAGGCAAGCTTGTGCTTAAAACATTGGGAAAACCATCGTGAAAACTCTTTGCACTTTCAGTAAATCTGAAAACACACCAAGACGGTAGAAATAAACTTGCTTGTTACTTTGTCTCTTCCCTTTTCTTCCCTGTACTCCTCAATGGAAATCTGGATCTTGCAAATGAACCTAGCCACATCCTTAGCTTCTTATGAGCAATGATTCAAATAATTGCTGTTAACAACATTTCACAATTTGTCAGCTAACCTGTAGGCTTTACTGGGCAATCATTGACATATTTCAGGAAGTACAAAGGCTGTTCACATGCCTGGATGAGTGGTCCGTGCCTATCCATGCTGCTTGTACTTACATAGGCTCAGCAGGCTGGGATTGCCCACTGTATGTTTTTCATGCAGATAGAGCGGTCTGAAGCTCTTACATACCACCCACGTATTCCCCAAACCTGCTGTGTACTGTTAAAGTGTAGATAAATGTGTTCTTTCATTTGGGTTTCAAATGACATTTTCATTTTAAATTTAAGGACTGAGCCATAGCCAAATCTGTATTACAATCTAGGTTTATATGGTCATTAGAGAGCTTTGATAAACATCTAGGCATATCATATAGTTGAGTGTAATCTATCCAATCTATCTGTCTATCTCCTTGCAATTCTTCCCATATACGGGACGTAAATCTTAGCAGGGATTTGAGGATGTATTAGGATGGTATCAAAAGAGATGAAAATCACAGCTGTTCCAGCTAAAAGCCCTTCCTGATTTGTTAAACAAACATAAAACTGAGTTGAGACTTTCCCAGATTCACCTGGTTCAGCTGTATACAAAGAGCGGTTAAATTAAATGATCTTTCTCACAGAGGTCAAAAGTTAAGTGTCCCTGGTTACACGAGGCCTCTTGCCTAATGGGATGATAATCCAATTCTATGGCATCTAGAAAGAATCCTTCTCCTAGTTATTAAATATGCATGTCTATCCCAAGCAAAATATATTGGAGCAGTGAGAAGTGGAGCTAATATACTACAACCAGAGTAGAGTTGCAAAAATGTCAACTTGGAACAGAAGAGCAGAGAAGAAAAAACAAACAAAACCTCCCACGGACAGCTCCAAGGGGTAAAAAAATTATTTGGGAAGTCAAATGCTCATAACAAAACCTGAACGAGGACCACTCTCACACTGAAGTTACGTGATTTTTCCCAGGCAATGTTTATTCTAATTTTTATGTAACATTTTAACAATCTCATTTACTACTGATAAAAGAAAGAACAGGAACTTCATCTGGCAGGGTAGTAACTCCACAGCAGGTTTTGTTTCCACAGGCAATCACCCATATTATCTGTAAGATTTTCCTACTTTCACGTGGATAAAAATTGCAAGTCCCAGTTGCAAAGAAACAAAATGTTGTTGTGGAAATTAGTTCCTTTAACCAGAAACCTTACAAGCAACCTTTTAATCTTTTGGAGCTGTTAACTGCCAGAATTGCCTGGTATTAAGACTAGTAAAACTCACAAGAACTTTTAGTAATGCATTTCAGTGCTCTTCCGCTGTGTTACACTGCTTTCCATCAACAGCTTGGGAAATTCTGTACAAGTAAATGAAAGAGGCAGATGCCAGACCCTCTGATCAAGGTGAGCATAGGGGAATGCTAACTGCATTTGAATGGCACTACTTGCCTGATGTTGGATGTTTTCTGCAAAATAAATCAAGGGTTACAGAGTGTAATCCTTTCTGTTGTAGCCTCTCCCAGTGGTTGATCACTTTCATCATTGAAAGTATGGCCTTATTTGTAATTAGACCGCCACGCTCTGCCTGGGAAGCCACCAGTCCTTGTTATGCTCTTCCCTACTGGCTTCTACAGTGTAACACCTGGAAATGTTTTTTCTTTTTTCCTTGAACAGGCCTTCTACTGTTATCTCTCAATCATCTTTGTGACACATTGATTTTGTGAATCCCCACTCACTGTAAAATAATTTGTCCGGTCCTTAATTAACTTGTAGTGTTATTTTTGCACTTAAGCTCATTCCTAAAATAGGAACACCAAAGCTGAACACAAATTCCCAGCATTGCCTTAGAATAGTGAACACAAAGCTAAAATCTTTCCCTTATTGCTCACTGCTTCCCTGTTTATACACCAAGGACTGTGGTAGTCACTTTGGTGGCTCAGAGGTCAGTGCCTAAACTTTTCTTGAATCAGCATTTTCCTGAGCACGATTTCCCTTTCCATACACGCAGATGGCCTTATCCATTCCTAGGTAATTTTGCATTTGGTGACCCTACAGCACATTACATTTGTGCAGAGTACTGTACCAATGCCACTACTCCATGAACTCTTAAGTCCCTGCTTGCCCACTGGCTACTGATTCTCATTTCTGCATCATCCCCTCTGCAGTCATGCCTCTACATTAAAAGTAAGCAAACTCTACGTTAGAAGTCAGCACCCTCTCTTCCTGAGAGATTTTTAGGTGGCTCCATTTCCCTGACCATTGCATCCATACCTGTACCAGCAGTGGAGGATTGTTCAGGATGGGAATGAGTACTACCAAAAGGGCCTCAAATGGTTGTGACAATAAAAAGTCAGTGATAACTGCTTCTGTCCAAGAGCCTTAGCCTGCTAATTAGCTACCAAGTTACCAAAATGTCTGGAAGAGAAGAAATGCAAGGGGAAAGGAAGAGATCTGTGACACCAGACACCAGCCAGAGCAAGGGCGAGCAGCTGAGGAGCAAAGGCAACGGTGGCTGCCTGAACACAGTTCCTTTCATGTCTATGCCAAGCTCCTGCTGCCAGACCCATAACTGCTTCCCACCCAGGGTGCATGAAGGGCTGAGTGATTCAAGCTGCTGCTTGGAGGCACTTGGGAGGGAGAGCTCTGCTCTGGGCTGAAGGAGTTTCATGCCACCTGAGAAAGGAAAGGTGTGTATGGTGATTTGCTTCACAGCTATCTCCATTTCCCCTCTCCCCACTAGCAGCTGCTGCTCCCTGGGACTCTCTGTGTGGCAGGGGCCAGCTGCAAGTTCAGCTCTTTGGGGCTCTGCAGAGGCAGGGTGAGCAGCAGGGCCTTACTACCCAGCACTGGTGCTCTTTTGCCACAAGTAACGCTAGCCCAGGCCACGCATGAAGCTGGCCTGCTGTCAGGTGCTTCCCTTCAACACCTCCTGCTCCTCCATGAATGGGCAGTTCTGAGATAGAACATTGAACAGAAATAGACATGTCAAGGAGCAGAGTCCAGCAATCAAGTGTCCCCATATCAGCCAGCTGAGGGGAAAACAAACACAGAGACATCCAAGTATCCAATAAAACCTCAAAGCCTTTTATTTGACTCAATTGAAGAAACTGGAACAAATCACCTCTAATCGCCCTTCCTCAACTGGTAACAAGAACACTGTGGCTTGGCTTCATACTGAGCACCATCCAGCCTAGGGAACTGAACACCAAGGAGAAAACACAACAGACAGCAAGTGGGGTGACCTTTCACAGGAAGGCAGTGAGGACTGTGTGGATGGGCTGCTGTACCTCGCTCCTGTGGCTGAGCAGCAGGACTGACAGAGCACACTTCTCTCATAAGATTGGGTTTGGGGGTGAAGAGGAATAGAGCTCAGATTTAACAGCACTCATAGGTTGCCATTTCAAAGTTTCCTTCATAATAAAATTTCATGAGACTCATCAAGTTTCCCACGTGCTTACACATTAGTCATCACTGTGGTATCTAAGCACCTTAGACCAGCTGTTTCACGTGAAACACGTTGCCACGGGCCAAAATCTCAGGAGATTTTGGATGTATATTGGTAGTTTCTGTTCAATTCTGCATCCAACACAGACTTCAAATTACTAAGACAATTTGAGGACCTTAGATACAGAAGTTCTACTTTGGACTGATCTTTCTTCCTTTACCAAAAAATTACTGTATAGACCATTTCCACTGAAGTCACTCACTGTGCATCTGTCTTCTTCATCAGTGTATTCCCAGTGTGTTCTTTGTTGCACACTGTTTTAATTAGTGTTACACAGTGTTGTATACTCAGCAAAAAAAACCCCAAATATGACAAATGTGATTAAATGTTTCAGTTTTGAGAACATCAGCTTAGGTAAGCTTTTACACAATAAGGCATTAATAATCTTTTGCATACGATATAAAACCGTTTTCTGTGATTGATTAACTGTGTGCTGATCTTAACAACGATAACAATGAACACTTTACTCATTGTGTAGGCAGATACAGTTAGAGAGATACACATAAAAAATTACCGTAGAATTAGGAAGTAAATAAATGTTTAAGTCAAATATTTGTGCTTTTATCTTTGGAATCTAATGATGACAAAGTTTATCGGATATTTCACAATTTACTCAGCAACAATCATGTGGTTATCATTGATAGACAAAAACAGAGAAGAATCAGGTCATGAATTCCAATAAATAAAGCATTTTACTAAATTTGTATGCATTGATATGTGTGCATTTGTGCCTGCAAACTATGCATTGTACTAAAAATGAAACAGGAGAGGGTAAAAAAAAACCACTCAAGACTCCCAAAAGATGTAACCGAGGCTCTGTGTATTAAATGTTAGTTATCATAATGTTTCTGGTGTGTATACACACCACTGCTCTCTACTGGGTTAAGTCAGAAATGCTTATCTTTGGCTCTAAATGCCTATTCTGCAACTAGGTGAAAAAGATTTTTTCCTCAACTGATTTGAGAAGAATTTGTTTTCAGAGCAAGTAACAGGTTTTCGTACTTATACTTAGCATAAATCAAGGCTATCTTGTGTAACCTAGTGACAACCACCCCTGTACAGGGCAAATGCAACTCAACTAGTATTGCTAGAAACTAGATCTAAAATTACATTAAGAATTAAACAGACTTAGTGGGGTTTTTTTAAAATAGCTTCTACTCATTTAACTGGTATCAACTACACCTTCAAATTTCCCGTGTCTTTGTTTCATGTCTCTGGTCCCCATAGGCAGAGCCATCCCAAACACCAAGCAGTTCAAAGAAGCAGATAATTAACTACTGCCTATTGTACAAATTGCACATTTTCAATTAATGTTCTACCTCACAGGCAGGACAGTTAGTTTTAATCAGTCTCATGACATCAACTATTGTGGTTACTGTTCTCGGATACTAGAAGGCACCTTGATGGTGCCATGTAGGCAGACTGCAGCACACAGCCTCTTCATTTGGTCTCTCTTATGTGTAGTGCTCCCTTCTAAACATTTGAAAGAAAAAGGTTATAAGGTGAGAGAATAACTGAAGGTCACATTTCTTGGGAGAGGCTGTGCATACAGAGTTCAAATAGTTTTTAGTTCCCGTGCTCGCAGTTTTCATCGTTTCAGGTCTAGCCTGTGCCATGGAAGATAACAATAGAGATCAGATGGACGTGGAAAAGATTCAGAGCCATTTTCTCTGTGCATCTGGCTCGCAGCATGCTCCATTAGCAATGCTGCAGATGGGTGAAGTTCAGAGCAACCTTGAGGCTACCCTAGCTAACTTTGGTGGTCCCCTAGAAACTGCTAAAATGGCTTTCCTTCCTGGCTCTCTCTGTGTCTTGGGCTCGATGCAGATTAGATGGTATAAGAGCCAGGCTTAATTCCTGCACTTAAGGTTTTTTAAAAATAGCCTCTAAATTTCAACACTCCAGTGAATTAAAAATATAAAGTGTTTGGATTTAGGGTGGGGGTGGGAGAGGCAGAACAGAAAATTCAGGGAGTAAAAAAAAAAATACACTTCATTTTCACAAATAAGAGAATGACCTTTATAATGCAGTTGGAGCCTTGCTGCTTGTCAGTTATGGGTCAGTGCCCTATTACTGTATTGCCCACACACTATTATTGCAGCAATGCAACTGCACCCCTAGAGGGAGGTTGTGTCAACATTTCTATTACAAACCCCACTTTCCAGAAGGTTAAAACCTGCCTGTCAGCAAGGAAATAGCTTTATTAAAAACAAAGCTTGATAAAAACCCATTTGTCCACTTTCAAATGACTACAGCCTTGTCCCAACATAAGAAACATACTGGGTTCAAATGCTCTCATGCAACTTTAGAACAGTTTTGCTTGATCCCATCTCTCGGCTTTGCTACACCCATGAGACTCAGAGAGGGAAGGCACTGGTGGAAGACCCCAGTGCCCTGCAGCTCCTCACAGCTTTAGTGTCCTGGGCCCTTCCAGGGGAGGCTGAAGCCTGGAATGGCTGGTAGAGATTCTCCCAGGGACCCAGCGCTGTGGCAAGTCTTGGCCCCTCACAAGCTGAAGCCTGGAGTCAAAAGAAAGAGGAAATGCCTCTAGTCACCTCTAGTGGAGGTGACTTTCGCTTTTGCTATGGAAATAGCTATGGGAAAGCAACAGTGACCTCTATCAACACAGCTCCCATTAGCAGCAGGGTAGTGCATCTACCCCTAATTGTGGGTGAAAGCTAGGGTTACAAATACATATATATACACAAAGAATTATACTAAACCTGGATTTGGCTCCATTTGTTTAAAAAAAATCTCATAAACATACATTGAAGCCATACACCAAAAAAGCTTTTAGAGGACTCTAAGGGGTCTTTCAGTTGTAATAGGTATATTTACTTGGGTTCTCAGTCCAAAAAATCCATTTTATGTTTATATCTGGCTGGTAGATTTACATATCCAGGCAGCTTTTTAGGGAGTCAGTCTCTTGTGTGTAAATAAGAGATGTCATTTGCTAAGATCTAATAAAAAATCCTTAAATCAAGTACTTTATATTCAAGCCTCCCCCTTTAAAATGAAAACAAGAGTCTGAAACTGGCCAAGCCAGAAAGACTATTTATTCTGCAGTGCAAATTCTCTCACTTTATAGGAATTTTCTACTTAAGATAGATAGTTAAAAAATAGATCCATAAAATAAACTGGTATATGAAAAGAAGAGGCTCTGTTAAAAAAAACGTGAAGTTCAGATGTGTGCTCCCACCACGTCTGCTTTGCTTTTGCACACTTCAGACCAAAACTCTGCTAAACAAAAGAGGGCCAAAAGAGTTAAGTCCACCACATGAGTGCATGGCAATGATGTGAGTTTCTTCCTAACAGAGTTGAACTGGAAATTGTGGCAGCCTGACAAAGCATTAGAGACCTGCAGGTTCTTGTGAAATATTAACAAAGTAGAAAATTCCAAGGTCTTGGAATGAAGAACATACCAGCAGAAAGAGGGATCAGAGTACACTGTGTGGCTTCTCAGTTTGCTCCAAATGTACAAATTAACCACTGAGTCCTCTGAATCCCAACACACTCGGGAACAGCAGGAATAGGAGAGGGTATGCAAGATACCACAGTCTGGTTCTGCTCCCCAGTTCCCATATAGGCATTGTCTAAGCCTAGGACTAACCTCATGAGCAAGAAAAGGAAATGTAGGATAAGGAGGGGGAAAACAAATAATCTCCTTGTGCTCTTCTGATCATTGATACCATGGTTGCACTCCATGAATCCTCAAGACTGCTCTGCAAATACAGCATTCTCTGATGCTTAATGGCTACCCTACACCACTGAAGATTTTGCCTTTTTCCTTTGCTTACCAATTTTTTTCTTCACCTAAATGACAAAATCCTGAGTTCTGGGAATATTTTTTAATTGATGACATGATCTTTGCAGATTTGTCCACTTTCAACACCATCAAGAGCTTGTCAAGTACATGAATCCTTTAACAGTCAAAATAAAACCCAAACCAAGAAAGACCTGCAAACTGAGATCCCTTCTGTATGGCAGAGCAGTTTAAGCAGAAGGTACAGATCTGTGGATCCTTCTAAAACCCATCTTGTTGACAGCCACATTGTGTCAGAATCTATAAGCAACACTTTAATGTTTGGATGAGAGACACAAATGAAATGTGAAGGAATGAAGGCTAATTCAGGAATGCAAGATCCATTAAACTATGCAAGTATGCATGAACTGTAAAAAGTGGATCCCATACATATCAGCTATAGCCCTTAGCTGTTAGCAGGTGTGAATCAGTCAGTTGTACAATTCATTTGTCTACCTAATTGCACTGAAGATAGGCTTTTACTTTGCCTATAACATCACTAATGAGTAGGTTTTCAGTTCGATCTAACTAATTAATTCTTGTTAACTTCCTTTGCATTGCTGTTCTTTTAATTTAACCAGAGACAGCACCAGAGTCGCTACTAGTGTTTAGTCTCAACTAGATTACTCCTATTCATTAAGGGCTGTAATTGTTGGTCATACCCTCCCAAATGGTCATTACAACCTCTGGCTTGCATATTGAATAACAGCAATTTCCTGACTCCAACAGACTCTCATGTGAGGGAGGAGAAAATGCTAATAAAGAAAGAATAAATGATTCTCTGCTTCATTCAGTGCTGTGTAGATTTCCTTTACAGCAGAAATTGTACCGAGGTGGTAAAATGGGTTTCTTGCAGGCCCCCTACCTCCACCCTGAGTGAAAACAATAAGAACCAAGTCAAGCATTCCCTGCTACTGTGATTACAGCATCCGTAAAAGTGATTATATGGCTGCTGTAATCAACTTCAATGAAAGCTGCCTGTTAGAGCTTCAATAATTACTCATTTCTGTTAACAGCTTGCTTTCAGTTTAGTACTTTGAGGCCTTGGAAAAAACCCTGGCATTTTAATAAAAGATCCTGTGAACGCAGTATTTTGGGGGGTAAGAGCTTGTGTGTGGGCAAATAATAAAAAAAAAAAGATAAAAAAAAAAGCACATGCAACTTTTTTGTCCTGTTCTCAATAGCAGCCCCTTTTCAGTTAAGCTCAGAATCTATTTAACCAGCAACAAGCACAAGTTCATACAGGGTTCAGTCATGTACTGAATGTTTACTGAAGGAGGCACAATAGTTTAAATAAAGTGGCAGTTTTAAATATTTTACCCATTTCTTTAAACAAATTGCCAATCCTTAAACTCTGTGTTAAACACATTTCAAAAGCAAAATACCACAAAGCTCTCTTTCGATAAACCCGCTACTTTTGTCATATTATGCCTCCTCCTTTTTGATGTATTTTATTTCTGCAAAGCTCTGGAGAAGAATGGAGCTTACAGAAGTTAAGGGCTCGTTTTTAAAACAAAACAAAAGAACCGTTTAGTCTGAGATTAAAACAACACAGGTCACCATTGCCCTCTGATGTTTGATGTTCTGCAGAGCAATACTACAGCTAGGGACATGCAAGGCAGGTTGCAGACAATTGAAGTTGACCAACACTTCCACCCCAAACTTAAAATCCAAGTCAAGCTTTTCCTGAGGTAAAAGTAAACCCCAAACAACAACAACAACAACCCTCAGAGAAACCACTCTTCTTGTTTGGGTAACTTCATGACTATGGTTTCATTTTTCTAATGTATCTATACACTTCTACTATTGAGTCACAAAACCCACAAGCCAGAAAGGAGTTTCCCAACTATCCTACAGACAGATAAAACAGGACACAAATACTCTAAGGCCTTACAGTGAAGTCTACCTAAGTATCAATATGGTTGCATACTTGGAAAGATTTTCTCCACCTAGAAACATTCATTCCTCACTTTGGTGAGGTTTATAATAAGATTACCTGCAACTTAAGGGATGAGTTTCCTGAAGTACAAGCTGTATGCTGACAAGAGGCTCCTGTGCAGGGTTGCTGCCTCTGCAGGGGTCCTAACAAGCAATGCAGGTTTCCGGGGGCATAAGACATGCTGCAAAGAACACATGGCTGTCTCCTTGAAACAGATCTGTGTTCCCTGCAAAGCCTTGCAGCTGATGGCAGCATTTGTATCAGCCAGATGAACAGCTGGGGGAACTAAATCTCCCCTTAAATTAGAGATTGCAGGAGGATGGACTTAGCTGCTGGCTCACCTGGTCACTGGGGCTAAACTAAAAACCTTGATCAGACTTGTGAATGGGAAGGGAAGCACTTGCTGCTTTAGCACCTGATCAGCAGCAGTTTAGCTCAGCGAACAATACATACACTTTTTTTTTAAAACTGCCTTGACCCAAAAATTCATAATGTGATCTCTATCCTCAGTTTATCTGATAGGTGAAGTAACAGCAAAAAATGATATTAACGTCTTGAAAGTAATGCAGTGCATGACATTTACATAGCATCTTTCATCCTGAAGGATTCTAAAGCACTTTATAAATGATATGCTTATGGAAATTGCATCCCCCTTGGAATGGAGCCAGCACTGGGGTTTAAGGCAGAAGCCAGCTGGACAAATGCTCAGCAGCACAGATTTGGTCAAGGACAACAGTTGGAATTATCTGCTCTTGCAAAGACTGACCTGAGTTATAGAGAGCCTAATTTTCCTTGGTACCTGCAATCACTGCTTTATTGTGCATGCACTAACTATTTGGTTGCATCCACTGTAATTTCCATAAACCTTCCACTATTTCTGAGGACAGAGTATTCTCAAAAAGAGATCACATAGGACTGGAAATTGCTTTCCCTAGTGGTCCATCAAAATGCAGCCCTGCTAAGAAAGAAGGCACCGTGAATGACCTGTGTATTGCGACAGCTGCCTAGATATGGTTTCAGAGTGGGGCAGCATCTTAAATTGTCACAGCTGTGTTTACTTGAAAGGATCTATTCCAAAGTATATCCTCTGGGGTTTCACTTCATAAAATGATTCCATTTTACAATTTCATTTTCCTTTCCTGGAAGCAAGGCTTGACAATGGATACTCTGAACAATTTTTTTTAAAAACCATGTTATTTTCCTGTGCACATCAGAGGATGGAATCCTGGTGCTACTCTTTGCTTCTTGTCACCTTGTGTGCACAGTGGAGTTGTAGCATCAGTTTTATCAGCTTTTCTTCTCTCTGCTTCCATAGACGAGATCTCATAGAGGGCAGACAACTTTGCTCCCAGGGCAGAGGCTGTCTCTGAAAGGACAAAGTACTCCTGAAGTCTATGGGCTCCTGGTGGAAGACAGAGGACTCTTTCCTCTTTAAGCTGTGTGGAGGAACCTCACGAGTGCAGATCAATATCAGACTCTCAGGAGGAGTGCATCTGTCACATCCCTTCCCTTACCCCTTGTTACTCAGTCTTGATTTAGATGTGATGTAGTTAGACCAAGATATTTGGACACAAAACGGATGTGAAAACCAGCAAGCATAAATTTTGAAGCTACTTGGTACTATATATTCACCCAAGAAAGGAGAAATCCGATCTGATTTTTATGTGTTTGTTTTCTCTGAAAATCAAAGCAAGGGTTTGGAGTCCTCATTCAGAAACTCCCACCACACAGGAACTGTCAGTAGATAAACAGCTGCAAGATGAGAAACCTGTGGAAAGCCTTGCACATAGCTCTCTGTCTGTCCAGGCAGCCTCTCCGGCCCAGATCAGTAAGAGTCACACTGAAATCAGTAGGAACCATTTTTTCCTGTCATGTAACTGAACTTAATATATTTTTGCAAGTAACTTAACGTGAAACAAAATCATAATATCTCCTTTCATTCTCTATTACTATCCAGTAGGTAATAGGAATAGAGATTTTCTCTGGCCTTTACACATTAGTATAAAAAAGACTCAACATGACCACAACTGCTAAGGCATCACAATTTAACTGCAGAACTTTGTATTAAGCAGACTAATGCACAAGCCCCAAAACTCTTAAAGAAACTGTTGTACTATATATTAGGAAAATACTGTAAGTAAAATGTAAGTAAATGCTGTAAGAAAAGTGCTTATACTTATCAGAATAAAGCTGAAAAATGCAGGACAAGTTTTCTGGAGGATGCCATCTCTTGCAGACTGCCATAACAAGATTCAACATCAAACTTTTCACCATCGACTAACTGAAAGGCTTGATACAAAGTATCGGAGAGATGCCTGAGAATTGTGATTTCTGCTTCACAACTAACTTGCACCGTGTCCCACAGGTACTAAGGTAAAAACACACATTTAAAAAGAAATCTTGAACCATTATATAATTTTCTTTAACATTCAAGAAATGTACCCCCAGAAATGAAATGCTGAAGAAAACAAAGTATGAAATCTTTCAGTTGTTAATCACAGGCCATTTGTGCCCTGCATTAGCATCAAGGGCAGCAGGGATCAAAAGCCACAGTTCTTTTCTGTTTTTTCTGACATAAAGCAGTAACACAGAGGTGTCTATAGTGCACTGGAACTCAAGACTCCCCACCCACCACCAAAGCAGACAAGAAAGTTGGGGCATTCTGACATACCTACTTTCTTAAGTCAGGAGACTGTCTTTAAATCTTTTAGCTGGAGGAGATGATTAAGGCAGACTGAGTGGTGTTACACGCAAGAGGTATGTAAAAAGCATTATCTTTCTGTAGACCAGCTTCTGGCTGTTGGCTAGAATTATAGACACTGAGATCTTCCCAAGTGTGATTACAGCCCAGGTGGGTTGATTTTAAGAAAAGAAAAAGTGAACCCTGAGAGAATAAAACTGCTCATCTTTTTCAATAGTCTCAGCAACTTCATTGGCTTGGTGACCTATATTCTCACACAGAAAGAATTATGTGACACAGATCTTCATCTGAGTAGATGATCACTAAAAATGACATTAATAGAGTATTTGATACTCTCTTTTTGAGAGCTGAAGTAGGAGTGAATGACAGAGAGATCATCTCTAGATGCACAGGGTTGTCATACAGTACAATTGCCTATATTACCTTAACTGTAGCATAAAGCATGCAACTCCTACATGAGTCACTTCACCCACAGATTTTAATTGTTCTGCAGTGCTCTAATTTTACAGATGGAGAAACTATGCTCAGAGAAGTGAAGCCACATGGTCCAGCTGACACCACGGGGCAGTCAAGCAGCAAGGAACAGTGCTGTGTCCTGGTTCCCAGCCAACTGCATCGCTTGGAAAAACTTACTGCAACTGTCCCTTTCACTCCAAAGCATTTCTTCTTTGAGAGAGATATATAGTAAGTGAAATGCTTGTAGTGACCATTTCTTACACATTCTGCAATAAAAAAATGCATAAACTGCACTTGAAAAGCTGCATTTGATATGAGCTTCTCTAGTAGAACCCCTCTATATATGGCAGGAGGTCTCAGCTGACACTAGATGACTTGCTATGCCTTGTTTTACCTGCTTTCGTCTTACCATAGCAGCAGCAGACAGTGGCATGACATAATGAAACCTTTCAAATATTAATCTTAACTGCTTTCCAGTGACCAAAAATGCACTTTGAGATTTATCAGGAGGCCCCTATGCCAACAGTAGGACACAGTGGGTACAAGGGCTACTGCTAAGTTGATTAAGTATGCCCCAAAATAGGCACAACTTTCTAATTAGATCCAACAGCTTGAATCGCATCCAGACCCCGTGAGAGCTGTGCAAGTGGAACGCGCTCAAACTGGCCCGTGCTGCCACGCTGGCAGACCATGTGCTTTTGTATGGAGTACAATGCAGGAACCTGACTTGGAAGTGACAGCATGTAGGACTAATTTGGGCAAGTAAGCACCACCAAGGCATCTCATAGCTCAGCAGGGAAGGGGAAAAAGTGGAAGGAGTTACTATTGTGAATAGAGTCCCTTGGGGTTAAAGTGCAAGCCAATACCACAAAACTGTGGCAAAAGGTGAAAAAGACTGCATTAGCAAGTGTGAGACTATTACTTGTGTACCAATTAATGATGTCACAATCAGCACAGGTGGTAGGCATCTTGCCTTCCTTTGAAGCAGCATTTACTGGTAGCAATTGTTAATGAGGGATTCAAAACCTTCCAGCTAATGGCTGATCAGCCATGAAGGACACTTCTCCTGTTCACAAGAACAGCTCACAATTCACTCTCCCCTACTCAGGCAGACCTAGAGTTTAAAATAATACCAGGGAAGCTGATGTGCATCTTTCCTTGCTTTCTTAGTGCTACCATGGAAGCAACCAAAATAGATAATATTTTATCATTTTTTCCTCACAAGGTACTTGGAAATACTCTCCCAGAGATAAATGATTAGATGTACATCTATGTGGAGAAGGTACAGATTTGCCAGACTGCTGGACACTATCAAACCGTTCCACGATTAAGCCTCCAGAAGCATTCCATGAGGGAGTAAAACAGCTTAAAACCTGAATGTTATATATAATTAAAACCTGATGAAATGTCAATAAGCCTTCTGCTGCTGGCAGCCACAAATCCTAAGATTCCATTAGCCAGAAGGTGTTTGGTTTGTGGAGACTGTGAAGAGGAGGCAGTTACAGAGTTGGTGTATTTATGTGGGAGGGCAGAGGACTTCTCTATCAGAAGTGCTAGAGTGAATGATATGTGTGTATATATATATATGTACCTGTATCTGTATATGTATCTTACCCTATAGGGTAAGCTGTGTTTAACAGCTCAACATCATGTCCTTATAGAAAACAACAACAAAATCTTATTTCTGCCAGTCTCTCTGCTCTCATAGGATAAATAAACATGGCACTCCAGCAGAGCTAATACAAAAGATAGTATGTCACCTCTGACTTTAGTAAGAAGATAGCAGTGGCCTATCCACATTCACATATGGTAGCAAGTTCCAGAAGCCCACTACTTGTCTTTACAATGAAGTACCTCCTTTAACCTATCGTAAAATGATCCTCCCATCTTTTGACTTGTGCCTCTAGCTCTAGCTTTGTGAGAGTTGGCAAATAGTAATTCAGCTTATGGGCTGCATTAGTGGTTTTGCAAATTTTGACCATTTCCCTCACATTTAGATCATTCCCTGCCCCCTTCTCCTCCTCTCCAAAGCCTGGGAGATGACACCACCAACTCTTTCCCATCCTGTAAAGTCCTGGTTTTACCTTACCCTATGATTATGATCCCTTTATCAGATTTTAAACTGTAAAGAATATTTTCTGGAATCAGTGCAGATGTGTTGCTTTGGTGAGGAAAACTGCCAAACGGTTTTTGAAGTTGAGTTTACTGTCTCTATCTACATGCTACATTCTGGCAGAGCAGGTCACTGTGGCAGCATTTCCCTCTGCAGAAGCCATGATGACTCCATGGTTATGGCGGGTTTGGGTTTGGGTTTTTACAATGGAGAAAAAGCAGATTTTTAACTGCCAAGGAGCTGATCTTTCCATCATTCCTAGTCCTCTGGCTAGTGCTGGCCTTACCTGTACTCCTGGCATCAATTTTTTCTGACCAGCAGCATGGTCCTCTACACTAAACTTATAGAAAAAAAAATCAGTACAGGTCCAGGACTAAAAATGATGCTCATGGAAGGGAAGGAGATGGAGGTTAAGCCTTCCCCTTGTTGAAAGTCTGTACTGAGAGTGTGAACTAAACAATAAAGTGTGAACTAAACAATAAACTGTTACTGCCTTGGAATCAGAGCTCAACTGAAACAGCTTCAGTCACAGCTGGATCTGACCCAGAACAGATTCAAACATAGTGGTTCAATTCCCTGGTTATAAATGTCTTCTTGTAATGATAAGCTGTAATCAGCAATTAGGAAGCGTTCATGGAGAGGTAGTGCCAGAATTCATGTAAGAAAGGTCAGGCCTGGACCCAGGTCTCATAAAAATTCCAAACTGGAATAATAATCTCTATGCAGAGCAAACATTTCAATATTGACACAGCTAAAGCACAGTAGAGATGGGGAAAAAAAAGAGCAGGAAGCATTTTTCATTTATATGAAGACAATGAGGTATACACAATCCTCAACTAAAAAAAGTTGTTAAAGATTCCACTAGGTACCATGGCAGTTGTACAGTCCTTGTATTAATCCCTAGCTATATTCTGCGGGGTATATCAATAGAGTTAAGTATTTATGAGCTGCAAATATGACAGGAAACAGATACACCCTGTGTAAGTAATATATGATTGTGCCAGTGTTCCTCATAAGCACTCTATTGATGTTCTCAGCTAAGCTCAGGTAAAATGTACTTAATGAGAGAGAGGACAGCTTTAAACTTTCTGATATTATCTCCTCTTGGGGAATTTTCTCTAGAGCTTTCTCTCTGATAATTTGCTAACAATTCACCTTCATCCTCTAATTGGCTAGACTGGGGTTTCCAGACAACAGTAAGAAGTGTGGATGGTGCACAATGCTGATGAAATTGTGGCTTGTACACTCCTCTCACTTAGGCTGCTGCGTAGCTCAAGTCCAGCTCTCCACTGCCCGTTTTGTGCACAGTCTTCCAGGCTGGAGGTCCATTTGGAACACAGTTACTCTCAAGAAGGTTCTGAACATCGAGAGACATAAACACTGCAGTTTGTGTCAGGGTGAGAGCTACAATACTGGTTCTGAAAAGAGTGTACAAATATGGAAATGAGCCATAAGACACAAAAAGGACATTTAAGTGGAGAATGAATAAAGACATAACGTTTATCCCGGACAAAGTGCATCCTCTTTTCAGCACTGGCTAAAAGGCAACATTTTCAGTTTACAAGTTGTCGATTCCTAAGAGTACTGCTGGGATGTTTTACTTCATATGCCCTCTTGTAAGACTACAGACCATAACAATATTTGTAAATAACGGTTTTAGTCAGTGGAGACATCTATCTGTCTGTAGTTTGGATCATGACAGTTCACACCATTATGAGGTTTCTCAGAATTTTGGTACATGTGGAATGTGGGTTTTAGTTGTTGGTAATGTTTCATTTTTTTGAGGGGAGAATTATTTTGTTTCTTTGTTTGTTTTAAAGTAGTATGTCAGTGTGTTATAGCTTTAAACTGATATGCTGCTCACTAAATGAGATAGTGTTACAAAGTGTCATGTGTTTTATGGTGCAATCCTAGCTTTCTTCACCTAGTTGAATCCATAATTGTACTCTCCCTATCCCTATGTCATCATGCTGACTGACAGCTAAAGATTTATTTAATTTGCTTTCAAGAAATAATGCACAAGAAATGAAATAATATTTTTTTTAAAAGTTATGATTTTGTAAACTGTTAATTGTTTCATTCTGTTCCGAGTGATAAAATGTGATAAAAGAACTATGAACAAGCTGAAAAATCAGGGCACGCCAATTTGAACTTCTTTTGATTCCTCTGAGAAAGAAAACTCTAATAATAAGATGTTTGGGTTGAATGAAGTCTCCTTTGATTTATCTCATTTCCCTGATTTCACAGGTGGGAAAGATAGAAAGATATATGTATTTGAACTGAAACTATTGGCCTAAAATGACAAAACTCTAAACTTTTGGAGATGCTGGATGCTTAAGATCTTGTTATTTCAAGTTCACATACTGACTGAGATTAAGGACAAAACATCATTGTTTAGATGGAGACATATTGAGAGAGCACTTCTTTCTCTGCAAGACCTCCTTAACTCTCAAGCACACTTCTCCCTGGTAGAGCTCAGATCTGTTGCTCCTGGGGCATGAGCTGAAGCAAATCGCTTGCAGGCAATTTGCAGAGAAGAAATGAAGTGAGGTGTAATAATGTATGGAATATTAATATTAGAATGATGTAAAAGTAGATTGTTTAGAGATGAAGTGTTACAAATTGAATAATATTTCTTTGTTTCTAGGTTTCCAGAACATACAAGCCCTGAAGGCCAGACCTTCAAATGTGTCAAGTTGTGCTGGACAGGATTTTCCCAAGTTCCTAAGGAAGTTGGGATCCTGGCTCCAATTTCAATCAATGAGATTTCAGCACAGAACTTCAATGATTAAAAAAAATTCCACTAAGCATTTTTAATTTTGACCATCTAACTACTGTAGAGAATCTTTAGTCCTGGGATTTAAGATGTACATTACAGAAACAGAAATAAAAAAGTAGCAAAAAATTAGTAGCAATCGAGCTACCAAGAGTAGAAAGAACCAAATGTTGAACAAAAAAGTTAATTCTTCCTCTGTTAGTATTATTACTTTACATAATTTGACTATATTTCCCTATCTAAAGTATGGATATGCTGCGTTCACTTCAGTCCATCTAACCAACATGGAAGAATCTTTCAGATCTCCAGGGATAGGTACCAGCTTACCCATAGCAGCAAGGAGCAGAGTGATGCTGATTCTCAAGTACTCTATCAGCATTTACTCACAGAAAAGGGAGATCTGAGAAGAACCTCGTAAAAATAGACACATCTATTTGACCAGGCTTAGGGTGTATATTCAGATATGCAACCAGCCTAAACAGGTACAGGAGACAAAGTGAGAGGAGTATCATCATGCTACAATAGGTAAAACTGAGATGGCATATGTTCACTCAATCCAATCACAGGCATTTCTCTGTATGAAACACTATCACTCTCATGATTTTTTTTGACCAAGCCAGGCAGATAATGACAAGAATTCTTCTGAAATTACCACTGCTGTGGCATCTTTCATGATTGCTACAGATTCAGGAGATAATAACAATCTTCAGCTGCCTGTAAGATTGCAATTAAAATCTCTAGTAACCATTGGTGTAAGTTTGTAGGAATTGCATGACAGTAGAAAAGCCAGCATAAATAAGAATTGCATCATCACACAAGTAGAGCCTAAAAGATAGCCATCCTTGTCCAATGTATAGCATACTCCTTATTTTGCTAAGCTAGAAGAAAACTTATCCAAGTTTTACTTTAACAAGGTGAAATGAAAAAAATAACTTGGTTTCAAAGGAAATTACTACTATGACTATGCTTAATTTCTTTTCTAGTAAGGTAATTTAAATATCACATAAAAGACATCAAATTATTTTTAAAGTGATTAAATATATAGATATCTACAGAAAAAAAATGCAATTGTATGCACTATATTTTACTAACTTTTGGGTAGTTAAGAAAAACTGTCCTAATGGAAAAGGTTGCATTTCCTTAATCTAGCCAATTGTTCAGCTACACAACCTCTCTGTTTACTTATTTATTAATCTAGCTTGAATCTTGATTTCAGTGTAGGAAAGTATGTACAGTGTTTAGGTTCTGAGAAGCCAATTGCTTATGCATGAGCTGTTGATTCTTTTGGTTTCAGTTATAGCTGTAACTCACTTGTCCCACTGAACAGGGTTTAGCAAGCTCGAATAATAAAGAGTCTACTTTAGCCCCTCAATCATACCAGTGTGTGTCTTGATTCAGTATCTTTTAAATTAATTCAGCGACTTGCATAGTTTCAAGAGAAAATTATTATCTTATCATCCTCCTGATTTTTTGATACAGTGAATAATAGAGCTATTAAAAATAGCTCTGAGTAAGATCAGAAAATTTAATTGATTAGTTAGGTCTGGGAAATCAATGCATTTGTGTAAAAGCTTTGAAAAACTCAGACAAAAGCTGTATTTCCTTGCAATTCTATGATGTTAAACAAATACTGTAATAAAATATCATTGTAACAATACTTTTCCTTCACTTTTCTTCAGGCATCAGACAAAAGTTACTTTCTTAGCTATATTTTTTGCCAAATGTACGTCCATGCAACATGCAAAGGATTGTCCAACTAGAGAATTCGTAATAAAAACAACTGCTAGTGTCTAGGTACAGCATGACTCACTTGAGAAACAAATATTCCTTGTAAGAATATATAAGATTCCTTTCTTGATGAACCTGTTCTTTTTTTTTCCCCCCAGAGGAATCAGGGGCAGAACTGGGATTGAGGCTCCTCTTGATCTGCAGTGTCTGTGCATCCAGAGCTGTTTGCATTTCAAATACCATTACTAGTGCTGTCAGCACTGTGTGCCATGGACTCAGCATCGTCTTTCAAGTCCTCCTTTAACAAAATTAGCACATAACTTTAAAGAAACCCCTTTACAATTAGAGAATGCTTTCTGGTGAGAAGGAATAAAGTTTCACCACAAGTGTTGATAACCTGTTACTATAGTCAGATACTTTGGCTATCAAAATTGAAACTTTCTTGGATCTCATACTCTGTCTTGTTTGTCTTGAAAAACTTCTTCCCAAAATTCCATTTCCAATGGTAGATGCTTACAGAGTATGATCAAATGAACCTTCTCCTCTTGACGTGCTTGTCAAACAGAGTTATATAAGAAAGTGGATTTCTCCTCGTTTTCTTCACATTAATGAGCAAGGAATGAAGAAGTCAGTCATCTCCAGTAAAGCTTACACTCCTGATAGCAACATGTCAACAGACAAACCCTGCCATGCTCTTAAACTCTTCTCCAATGCTCTGGAGTACTATTACTCTATCCATTCCCTATTTTAGAACTGATTCTAATACAACCAAAATTGCATTTGATTACTCTTTTCCTTTGTTTTGACCTTCAGCAAAGTCCACAGGCCTTGAGCACAAGAGGAAACAAGGAAATAATTTGGTCAGAACAATGTGTGAATTAGGGAAAGACCATTAGTACTCATATTTTGAGCAATTCTGTAAAACCCTGTGAGTCATCGGATCAATTCCATAATACAAATAGAAAATATAAAGACAAGAAGCTGAAATCATCTGCTAAATATACTGATTTATGCCACCCAGAAAGCTGCCAAACGTTAGATTCCTGCTGAATATTGTTCAGTTATTTCTGAATTCTAGTCAATGTAATTATGGTCTTTATTAGAGGATTCACATATTGTTGTCTCAGCTTCAGTGTTGATCTCAGCTTCAACTAGAACTCATGAAAACATATTCCTGTTCCTTACAATGCACTGCATAAGCCACACTGAGTCAGAGACAACTCACACAAGTAAATCCGGATTAACAAAATCCACAGTGGCTAATGTACTGGTACTAGCAGAAACCAAACAGTTAAAATGGACTCACATTCACATATTTTAAAGCAAAGAACTCCACCTTACCAAACTATACAAAGTCCTTGAGTCTGGGAGAGAAGAATGCAGGAAATGAAAATAAAATATTAGTGCTCTCTTAAAGAGAAAAAAAGAGTAATGACTTAAAAGTGATTTCATTGCTTCATTTTCCTTAGGTCAATTATCATGGAAAAGGGAGAGCATCAGAAGGCTGAAGTTTAGCTGTTTCTCCACTCTTTCAGTCTTAAAGAATCTGATTTAATAAGTCTGTGCTCAGTTGTTTAAACAGCCTAAAACACAAGCTAGGTAGCTTAAGGAAGGCAATGAATACAGTTCTCCTAGCTTGCTCACTCCATGGAAAAGGTGAATGAAGAACAGAGCCTGGGACATATGTTTGGAAAAAGTGTTTCAGAACAACTAACAAAAAACCCATCTATATAGTGCACCACACTAAGCAGGATGTGAAGTATAAGCAGGAACTGAAAGAATTTCAGTTCAAAATCCAAGTATCAAATCAGTACCAGGGATAGTTTGGAGTTGATACTCAACTAAGTTTAAAGTGGGGTTCAGCTGAACTGAATTCCTATCGCTTCACTGTCAAAGCATGGATGTTCTAGCATCTACAAGAGCAAGGAAAGGAGAGAAGACTTTCATGCTCATCCTGAATTTTGATTAGGGTGGTACATGGGCCCACATCACTTGACACAGTCACAGAGCTGCATAGCCCCCATTTAGATCTGTCTGCATCTTACCCCTGCTCACACTCTCTCGAGGAAGCATTAATGTCCACACCAAGGCAACATTTTACACTTGTTCTTTCGCAAGTATAAGTTCTTTGCACAAGCTGGCGTTTGTCCTTGTTACTCACAGACACCTGTGTGCTATGTGGATATCATCAACCATATCATCCATGCTACATTGATATTCTTAATAGCAAGCATCCTTGTGTTGTATTGTACGGCAAAGACACTCAGCAGGGCATTGCATGACTCAGAGCATATCCAGAAAATCTGAAGAGTCCACTGAAATAATGAAACAGTAAGTGGATTGCTTTCAAAGTTTTTCATTATAAACAGATTACTTACATTCATGACCACATTTAGACACAAGTTCAAAAGCTTTGGTTGCTTTTTATATGAGGTCAACTTCCACGACATTCAGAACAGCACAGTAACTAGAAAGAAATGTACGGATCATAAATGTACAAACTGTTAAGCCCACTGTCATGCACAACAGCTTAGCAGGATTTAATCATACATTTTGTTCTAAGCTGAATTACTATCACCCTGCCAGGATCTCCTGGAAATGTAACTGTAAATGCACAAAACTAGCAGAGTTTCCACTAAGATGTGAAGAAGAATGGCTTCTAACCAGAGAGAGATGAGAGAGTATCTGCCAAATATATTGGCTGCATGAGAGGGAAAGAAGCTGCTGAAGGGATCTTCAGCCTTACAGGTAAAGTGGAAATTCAACTGTTGTAATAAAAATTGCTGAGAAAATATGTTATAGTTTAAATTATCTGATCTGCCTCAGTGATGGACATTTCCATATAGTGACTGCCACACTATGCAGTAAGAGATTTGTATTTCTGAGGCGTATTATGGGAAGGAGACAACTCATGAAACAGGAACAAAGGAACGGTAATGTCAGAAAAAGTCACCTTTCAGCTAGCCTGGGAAGACCCTCTGGTACTGGCAGGCACCAGATACCCCAGAAGAAGCTGAAAACTCACAAGAGTAGGCAGCAGTGGAAGGGCCTTCTGAAGTAGGAAGTTTCTCTTAACTTCTAGTAATGCTAATGGTTTTAATTGTGCATATTCCCCCTGCCCTTACTCATGTCTAATTCCTTTTTGAAACCTGTTACAGTCTTCATCTATGTTACCTCGTTACAGTGAGATCCACACATCAGTTATGCACTTGAAAAAAACATTTAGTTTGCAAATGTATTGCTGCCTTTCAGTTTCACATATGATTCTCATTGTCATCTAATAATTTTTAACAGTTTGAAGTTTACAAAAGCCTTTGTGGTTCATCCTGCCTCTTAGCCACAGGCTTCTGAGAAATATTGTTCACTAATTGAGTGTGAGAGGTAAAGACTGTGGCATCACCAGTGAGTTCAGGACTTTCTTAAGAGGCTGTCTACAGCCACGGTTCAGATGCAACCACAGCCCATGAAATTCCTCACTACAGTTTCTGTCAAGTCTCACGTTCACATCCATGGAGCCAGGAACCCAGCCAACAACAGTGCCCTGAGTAGTAACATGAACTCCTCATTCCATTTCCAAGTAATATAAGGACAGAACTGCAGAAATTAAGATGGCAAGTTTTTAGCTTTCCCAGGAGTCAAGATCATCCAAGCAAGTAGCATCCTGCTCCTTGTTTTACTTGGAGGCAGTTTTAGTGGGCAAGATGACCAGGGGTCAATAGCCTATCTACAGAGACTGAATCCAAATGCTCAAATATTTCATCTAAATGATGAGTTAGTCAAATCTCAGTCCAGACTCAAGATGTTACCCGATGCTGCTCATCATATCAATTTGCAATACATAAACTATCTACAGAATACATATAGTCAAATACATATAGTGAGTTTATGCAGTGTTCACAAGCCTTCTGAATACAACAACTTTTCCAAACAAAAAGCTACCTTTTGCTGAACTAAGTACTCACACTCGCCTTTACAAAAAGAATCACAATGCAGAGGTAATGCCAGCAATGGTAAAGCATCGAAAATTATTTAGCTTTTAATTATGGAAATGTAAATACATTGTTTAAGCAACTGTAAATTATATACATTGAAAACATTTACTTTTCAGGATTTTTGACTGTTTGTTTTCAGGTTGGCTGGTTTTCTTGAGGCAAGCTTTTGTCTAGTCCTTTTCCTGACTGCCAAGTCTACATTACAAGCAGGGCTATACTGTTGAAGGACAATCATACTGTAATCAATTCAACATCATGATGGCACCCAATGTCCCTGAGGCAAAACCAGGTACCTCTGTTAGAGTAAACTCTCCCAGGATATTCAAAAGGTTAAAAGCAAACAAACATACACCTCATTCTGAAATCTGATTTTAAAAAGCCTCCAAAGAGAAACACAGAGAAGGAAGTTTGGTTTATGGAGAATTATGGTTTAAATGTGTTGGGAAATACCTCGGCAGATATAAATGGTTGTTCCTTGTGATCGTCAAAGTTCACAGAAAAAGGACAAAGTTTTTTAATTCTACTTTTCTAGCGTCTTATTTATCAGCAAAAACCAGTTATGTCAATAGGACAGTGCCGAAGACATCCCCCACTGTCATCTTCTGTCTAAGGTCAAGTGTTCTGTATCCTTTGCTGTACTAGGTGATTAACAAAAAACAGTTTCAGCTATAGACAGCTGGATGCTTACTGTGTTGCAAGCACTGACAGTTAGTCATGTCTTTGATTATATGATTTGACTTTGGTTTCGACCATAGTTGAAAACTCAGTGGAACTGGACAAACTGCAAATAGATTGCTCTGAGTTTCCTGTTTTCATTCCGATGTGTACAAATTACCTCAACGTGCCCTTTTTGGTTTTTTTCCCTGAAAACACTAAGGTCTGAAAGAAACTCTTGTTATATTGTTGCCACTTAGGTTTCACCGAGCCTGCATTATCTACTCACAGCTTTAATGACTTCCTGCAGAGAGAGGCTCTGTAGAAGTCTTGGCAGCAGGGCTAAGAATAGCATTAAATGCAAGGTTATCTAGGCATTACACTCACTGTAACATGCAATTAACTCTCCTCTTCCATTTTCATTACACAATTATTCATTAATGTCAATTTAATTTTATGCATTGTTCTACATGACCGAAGGCTGATTACGGGCCTTTTCACTCCAATATCCCAAGTTAACTGGTGCCAGCCTCTCTCAGGGCTGCCTAATTGCAATTTAGCCCAGACAATTCCTCCCATTTTTGCCCTCCAGTAATGGAACAACAGATCATGGCCAGGTAAAGATTTTAAGGTGGAAATAAAGCCCAAGCCCAAGCAGCACTGAAAACAGTGGGGCCCTGTCCCTCCCTTCTCTTTAACATCTCACATTTTCTGAATTGTTGTTTGGTATAGCTGCTGATGCTATAAAAATCTCATAACTTAAATTGGCCTCTGCACCCTCCCAGGGATTTCTCCAGTTATGTAACGCTGCTTCAACACAAAACCAACATTATGCATTGTAAAGACTCAGCATAGTGTATATTTAATTGATTTGTCCAGTAAGAAGGTAGCCATCCTACAGTCTCTCTGTTCATTTGATTTGGTTTGCCTCACTGGCTAACTTTTGGTAAAGTTCTGAAAAAGTTTTAAAGCATTTTCATATTTGAACTGCTTGTACTTTATGCAGCTCATCTCTCTCTGTAAAACCCTTCTTTATCAGATACTTTTTGTCACAAAACAATTCAGGAAGTTTTGCACTTACAGCAACACACATTGCAAGCTTTTTTCACTGCAAACTACTTAATAAGCCACCTTAAAAAGTCAGGATACAACTATAGTCAAAAAACAATATAGATTCTTACACATCATTTTCTCTGAATGTTTTGCATTGTGCTTTAAATCAGCACAAGCAGCTCATCACTACTTGTTTTTTTTTAGTTTTACTGGCAGACCATAGCCTAAAATAAGATTTGAGGAGAGGCTAAGACACAAGCTCCGTGCTTTTCTATTTCCTCCAAACCATGTGAGCCTCTATGTCTCAGATTAAAAAATCCCATTAAAAATCAGGAAATAATTCAGTGTCCTCTACCTGAGTGAGTTATCAACTTCATTTCAGAAGAGTGTCTGTACGAGCTCTTTTCCATGCACCTGGTAGTGAGACTGTATGATGAGACATGCTTTAAACATTGTCTGATGCCTAAGGGTAGGCAACAAGCTGCTGCTTTTAAAGCAATAATGAGAAAAAACAAGTTATATGCATTATAGTGCTCTTTTCTCGCCACTGTATTTAAGCCTTTGTCAGCATTTTCACTTGAAACCTCTGTTTTCAGGGGCTTTATAATTCAGTCATAAAAATGAGCTTGAAGCCGAAACTTGGCATGTAAGCTTTCAGCCCAAGAGCAAATATTTTCTACAAACTGACAAAACCAAAATCCTTTTGGTTGTTTTTAGGTTGTAAAGGCACTGTACCCTCTCTCTCCCCCACCTAAACTGTAAAGAACTGGCTGTGCAGTTTGTTTGGTACACCTATAAATAAAAACCATTTGCAGGACCCCGGTCTACTAAATGGACTTGGACACTTTTGGTAGTTGCTTTTTGAAAGCACTCAATAACTCAAGGCTGAAGTATAAGCTCAATGACATATGTACATTTTTAATTATTTGATTTTATTTCTTGTTATTCTTTACTCTGTTAAGTTTCATAGTGATTTAAATCCATGGAATAAAGGTTATTAAGCATGCAGAATACACAGCTCTAGTGATCTCTTAGTTCAGAAACCCCACAAAGCAAATTTTTCAATGGTACAGCCACACTCACTGCAAAGGAATCCCACAACAGCTGCTTCAAAAAGATGTATAAACATGTATTTAACAAACTAAATGTGAATGGATGTGATAAGGTTCTTAGAGACCGAGATGTAATAAAACATATTTTAAAACTCCCTAAATAGTTTTTAACTTAATTAGGTCAATATGTGTGTTTAAAGGTTATACTTATATGATCAGGTCAAAAACTGGTATTTGGGGGATTTTAAAACAGATTTGTAAGGATTTTAGGTTTTTTAAACAAAAGTCAAGTTGTTTTTTTTTAATGTTTTTGTTTGTTTTGTTTTGTTTTCATTTGCAGGCTAAAGTATGAACCAGATAGAGTAGAAATATTACAAGTGAAGGCTGACATTATGCTTCCAAATTGCAGAAGGCCAAACACAGCAGAGGAGGTATCAATGCTGTATGGGCTGCACTGCCCCGATGAATTGCAAAAGTGAGGGATAAAGAGGAAAAGAGTTAAAATAAGATTTGATCTAACTTTTGATGAGTGTGTTTCTGTCACAGTTTTATTGACCTGTCTTTTTTATTTTAAATTAGGAGTCTTGTACTTCCACACGTTGTTTTGAATTCAGCTTTTTTGTCTAAATGCACACAGATTTTAACAGACAAACTTGTTTGATACTTTGATTTCTTGGCCTTAATTTATAAGTTACCAATAGTTTACTGCCTTCTAAAGCTTTTTGATTCATGCTCTGTTTGCTTTCCCTCTGTGAGGTTTATGGCCATGGGACCTAATTTGCTGGTTTCATTATGTATGTTAGACAAAATCTGTATTGCTAACAGGGCTCAGTTTGGGTCTGAAAGTTTTATTTCTAAAGTTAAACTATTACTGTGTAACAAATAGCTGCTCAGAAAATGTACTTGCATCTGTCATTTCCCTGAAGTCAACAAATGATTCGAACTTTTTGTATTTAAACTAATTTAATCATGCAATAACATCACAAAGCAAACTGAGCCAGTGGTTACTGTAGTGCACCACATAGGCCTCCATGCTCAACTTTCTAGGAAAATAGCTTCTTAACTAACACAAAGCAAGAACTGCCAGTGGTGAGGAATAATTTGGTTGGGATTAATGAAACAGGGAAAGTTGCACAATAGGCAGTTCCCCTTTAAAGTTTATGTGCCAGCTTTTCTCCTGATGTTTCTGGCACACTGAAATGCATGTAATGCATGGATACAGGGTATGTGTCTGGGATCCTGTGGCTTGGAAGGATATCATTACCTATGTACAATCCCATGCTTTTACCTACAAAACCAGTAAAAAGTATTGCAGCCACTCATGTCTGCTCATGATATTTTTAAACCAGAATCTTAGTAAATTCAGCAATTCAGTCAACAATTCATGTTGAACATCTTATTGTCAGAGGAATTTGAGTAAAGTACTCACCAAGTGAATGTTAAAGGAAAGTTAAATGGTCAAGAATACCAAAACCAGATAAAGCCATGAGAAAGCTACAGGTACACCTCCAAAGTCCAATTACACCTCTCAAGTCCAATGACCATAGAAAGAGACTCCTAAAAGTTTAAACATAATTATCTGGCACCTAAATATTAATCTCCAAACCAAATTTGCCTGGGAGCAATTTAGGCTTTGACAGCTGGTAGCCACACGCTATCTTCCCCGAGAGAGCAGTCTACCATGCAGCTCCTAGACTCGCCTGAGCTGAACATGCCTCTTGCTCGTTTTTGCAGCCAAGATGCGAAGGGGCCACTGTGGGCGGCCGGTGGCAGCTCTGGTGAGTGCCTCAAAGTGGAGCCTATTTCCAAGTGGCTGAGCCAAGATGACTTCTGCAAAGTCAGCCTCGACTGGAAAGGCTTCTCCATGACTCCTGATAGGAGCAGATTGGTTTCTCATGGGCTGAAATCCAGAGAGGGGAACCAGCTTGCCTTATAATTATTCACACTATTGTTTACGTTTTAGATCATATTCAGGTACTGGGCATGCTCCCTGCTAAGGCAGCATTTCTAAATATGCTGGCTGTTTCATTTGCCAAGCATATGTAAACAGTTTAAAAAATGAAATAACTGTTCTGTATTAAAATATATATTTATTCCTCCCTCCCCAAGGCAATTGTTTTTCATTAAGGTTTGCATGCCAAACTTCATTTGAATGAATAAAGTTATTTTTTAGGTATAGGATTAAAAAAAAAATAGCATTATAGTTATGTAAAATCCATGGTCCTGTAATTTAAAACAATGCTACCCTGGAGTTTTAAACTTTCCAAAATGAGGATTTATAATGAAACACCTGACAAAACCTTAACATGGAGATACTAATAAGTTATTCTGTAGACAATGGATCTGATTCAGAATTTTTTTTACCCACTATATTCAGCCTGAGAGGGACTTCACTGGCTCCAGTGGAACAGGTTCCTCCATTTACCTTGTTGTAAGTGGTTGCAATCACGCATGGTATATGGTAAACATGTGTCGAGGGATCTGTACATATTGCTATTTTTTCAAGTTCTACATTGACAAAAATGGATGGTAGATGAAGTGAGGTCTCTAATGAGCTAGCCAGAAAAACACTTAATGAATAAGAATAAATGTGTGTTACTTTGAATGCTATTGTACACTGTATTTTTACCTTATAAGCTGTTCAGTTTTCCCAGCCCCGCTGCCCTCTGACATTAAATCTGCCCAGTATTTTTGGCAACATACTTTTTGGTTTTGGTATAATTTGGTCATTTTACTAATAGGCTTTATAGAAATAATATGTTCTATTTAGAGTTAGTGTGGCGTATAAGCAAATGGCATTTGTGCAGCTATTCTGCAAGGTTAAAATGGCTCACTGAGGTATTATTGCAGCTGTTGTAGGCCTTGTAATGGCCATAGGTGCTGAGTCAGAGAAGGATTTTGTGTCACAGAATCCTGCTCTAGACTGTAATTCTAATGAGGCTCATGACAAGAAGATGGCTGCTGGGGTGAGGAGGTACAGACAGAGCTGGTAACTTCACCGTCTGAGCTAGAGCTCAAATCAAAATCAAAAGCATAAGGACAGATTTGCACTAGAAGAATGAGAATGGGAGGAAACTGAGCACATAGTTGCTTCCAGTCTTCTAAAAGCGATTATAAATTAAATGAATATTTGGCATCTAAGTAGATGCCATAAGTTTCCCTCAAAGTACTTTCTGCTAAGGGCAGGGTTGTGGGGTTTTTTCTTAGTTTTGCAGGATGGCTCAGACCATCTCATTTACTGACTAGCTGAGTAACAACTTGACATCACTTAGCTAATGTAAGACCACTTCAAAATATATTGAAAATCTGAAAGATGACAGTCATCTCTGTTCCCTGGATTTTGTGTAAATATTAGAAGGAATTGAGTGGGTCATCATACTTCTCATTTGGATAACGCTTACTTCAGTTTTAGAAAGAATGTTTGCTACAAAATGTGTACTCCTGACACATTCAATTGTGGGCATTTAAACAATTCAGCAAGTAAATTGATCACTAACAGGGCCCTGAATTACAAGTAGGCACTGCATATGCCAGCTTCACATCGTCTCTTCTACCAGTTGAATCACTTTAACTGCCATCACCCCATTATCTCTTCGTGATACACTGTACAGCTTTTGAAATGCAGTGGCAAAGTTTTCAGTAGACCAGTTTGACTGGTATTCAATGAATACCTTATTCATCTGATCTAACATTTTCTGCCCTCTAACAAATTTTATCTTCCTAGTTATTTTAGTGGAAAAGCAGCACACTGTCAGGTAGAGTCTCCCTTCAATGCATGCATGCATCTCCCATTAACTCTAGAGGGAATTATGCACACACATCAGGAGAAAAATATACCCCATAGTGATAATGGCTTGCATTTATATAATGCCTTTTACTCCAAAGCACTTTTCAAACTGCTCTATTGCTAATCTGATTAGAACCTCCATCTGTAGAGTGTACCTCCATTACTCTGCTCTGCTAGCAAGCATAACATTTTCAACATGGTCTGTGAGAACGGTTTAAAAAGGTGTCACCATGTATTTATGCTAAGGTTTTTATTAGTGGTGATCGCTTCTCTTTTTCCTTCTCTTCTTTTATGCACAGTAATCTGTAAATGCACACCTTTGTTCATTTTTTTACTGTGGTCTGCAAAACCCACAATAAAAAAACGGAGACCACACTATATGGTATGAGACATCAAAAAACCATTTGGTTTTGCTCTCAGTGAAATCACTTGCCAAATCACCAGTAATTTCACTGGTGCACATCACAGCCTGGACCTCAGTGGTATTAAGAAACTGACTCATTTTACCACAATTTTCATTAATGTATAATACATATGGAACCAGATAAAAAACATTAGTTTACAATACAGGTCCTGAGCACAGGGAGAAGATCAGTACCTTAGCAGTGAGGAAAGAATTTTTCATCAAATGAAAAACTTATTTCATTCTCAGCTGCAGCAGGGCTGGTCTGTCAGGAACAGCTGCATGTCCAGGATTTTGGCATCTAACTAACAAAGGAGCACTGTACATTATTTCATCTACAATAATATCCCTCAGTCTCTCTGAGGCAACACACAGAAGGGAAGACTGAAGTGCCTTTCGTAGCAAAGCTATCCATGCAACAAAATCTAGCATTTGGAGGCTGTGGGCTGGAAGGGATAAGGGAAAAGGAGGAACATGTACTCATGGGTAAGGGCTGATGAAAATTACACCATACTTATGTGTCTCCAAAACAGAGCCTAAATGTGTGTTCCATAGGTGTACAGCCATCTGCTTGTCTTCCAAGGGTAAATTTTACCCGCTGCACTTTAAAGATTCATGTTCATTACTTTTACAGTTACCACTGAGATCTAATTCACATCTTGGGACAGCAGCAGTAAAAGAAGAAAAACTTTTCATGTAATATTCGTTACACAACCACTTCTCCTCCCACTCTGTCCCCATACACCCAACGTAATTTTTACTTCATGGATGGAGATATCTTTAATAATGTGATAGGGAATCCAAACGGCCACCCTGATGCACCAACAGAAACAACACATTTCACAAGATATCTTCCTCAGTGCTTTCCAGTGATTTCTTTCCTTAAGGGGGTGTCATTATTATGTTTTATCTTTGCCTGTTAGTGTAATTTTAATTTATCATTAAGTAACATTTTACTTTTTAACATAAAGTATTCAGTGTGCTTGATGGAGCAGTGCTTCATGGAAAGTTAGTTCCTTCACAGCAACAACTGTTTGGAGAAGAGGAGTTTATTAATTTATCAGAGCCTTATGTTCAATTTCAGATTTTTCAGCTTAGGAACCAACAATCAGCTGCACCTGTTACCAATTAAAGTATTAATGGCACATCAATCAAAGAAAAATCACTGCAAAAGGAGATTACACAAGCTCTGTACTCATGTCATTCCTTTGGAAGTTATCTTTTATTTCCAAAAAGAAATTAAATCCATAAACTATTCACTAAAAGCCCTGAGCAGGGATCCTGCTACAGTGCTTGCAGTAACTTTGCATCTGAAACCATGGGGGTAAGATCTGTTTCCACTGAAGGAACTGGGTGCCTTGTATTCAAAAAGTAATAATACTGCTTTAAAGGCAGAGGACAGCAAGACCCTGTTAGTGGTGTTATGGAGTTAATTTCTAGGTTTGCAAAAAGCCTGTGAAGCACGGGCATGGCACAAGATTGATGGAACCTCCCTGCTCCTTGCAGGTTGCTGGCTCTCCTCATGATGGAGAAGGCACTGTGGCAACAAAGGCAGAGACACTTCACAGAGGATGTCTAATTTCGTCATCAGTTCTTTATAGAAAGAAATATTATTACCTCCAATTAATAGGAACAAGTGACATGAGCAAATGATACAGCTGTCATAGCACAGCCAGTCTACTAGTGTCATTGGTTGCATACTATATGATTTGAGAGGTCTGAGTGCTCACTCGGATTGCCTCACATTATGTCTTTACCTCTATAACCAGTGCTGCTAAGATAGTGCACATATGTCTTCTAAGGTCCTGGGATTACACTGGAGAAGTCATTTCTCACTGTAATGTAAATTGCACGTATAACGTGTATCAACATCATTACGGTACCTTTTCAACTTGCCAAACTTGCTGCTTGGTAAATGAAAATGCCTAATTGTGTGCAGGAGAAGATGTATTTTTATTAAGATGAAAAGCTTGCAAAAAAGGTCCCTCTCAGGCAGATAGGCTGAGCCGATTCATTTTGGGGTGCCGTATTTTGCCGTTGTTTTCAGGTTGGCAGCCTCCCAGAATTTAACTAAGAAATATTTCTCTAAAGGATGCGGTGCTCTTTTCACACAGCATGTTAATGGCCCATAATCCCAATTTTCTCTGTGTACGTACCTGGCTTTGTTGCTTTTACCCTTTTCCGATTTTTAAATTGCAACATACTAAAAAGGTTTTTAACAGATAAAATGCTACTAAAATCTAAGAACATCCGTCAGATTCTTTCCTCTTGTTTGCTTCAGAAAGTGGTGCTTTGATTGTCCGTTAGAGAGTTGTTTACATTTCTCCAAAAGCTCCATTTAGTTTTCCTGACAAGGTGGAATAAGTGACTGGCTGTGATGGATAGAGGCACCTGTCCTAATGGCTGCTCAAACTGTGCCCACTAGTGCACGTTACATTGATAAATTGACAACAGTTGGGACATGCTCTGCTAGCAGCAAGAATGAGGCTACTAGGACAAACACAGGCGGTTAGACAGCCTGCTTTAATATTCCTGGGAAAGGTATACAGACTTCTAATCTAACACCCCAACAGCTGCAGTGAGAAATTAGTGCACAGGCAGAGTTTCTTTGTTACCTTGACATTAGCATTGCTAGTTAGCCTGGAAGTATGTTTACAGTAAAATATTTCCCAGTCTCCTAGTTCATACACCTGCAGTACCTGCATTTGGCACGCTAATTAAAATTGCATTGCAGGGTTTTACTCATGCCTTTGCCTCTCTTCCTAGGTTTCATTTTCCTTTTTGCAGATGGCTTGACTATTTTTATTGATTTACTTGTTAAACCCAAGCCACATTTATCAGCCTTCTGTCCTATTGGCAGAAAAACATCAGACTTAAAGATGAGTGTCAAGAAAAATCCCAGGTACCTGTTGCAAGATAAGGGATGAGAAATGTGAAAAGGTTTTCAGTTCTTCCTCCTGCACAATCCCTATTTAATGAAGGATCTGGAGACAGGATAGTCTGAAGGACATAAATTACCGAGGCCGCCTCCTTACTGGAAGGAGCCATCCAGCAACACCTGTGATATGAAGGCACAGATACAATCCTGGCACCCATGCAGTCTTTCTCCCTGCCACTGGGTGCTGTAACCAAAGAGCTGTGACATCCAGAAATCCCCCTCTGCTTTGGGGCCCTCACAACTGGCAGTCCTGAGACTGACCCGGGCTTCACAAGGGAATGGCCTGAACAGCAGATGCAGAGTTTCATTATTCAGTTTCTTTCCTCCCATCTCCCCTTGTTCCCAGCCCATTTGCTCTTATCACTAACAAAAGTGGTATCCCTATTCCAGCTGGACTGAGTTCCAGAAGCCACAAAATTCTCCTGAATTTATCAGTGATAAGCCACAAAATCCTCCTGAATTTATCAGTGATAAGCTTATTTTAAACTAAGGCTAATCTAAGTGAACAAACGACCATAGAGAAAACAACTACAACTTAATGCAAAGCCATAAAAAAGGATGCACAAGCCAAAGAAGAAGTATGGACATAATAATGTTTCTCGGAGCCTTGCTTTTAAATGGCCTAGTTACTGATTTTATGATAAGGCACAGTTTGCCTTTCTGATTTGCATGGATAATGAAGCAGTTAGAAGCTATCATATATAAAACATGTTAATTCTTCATTAGACACCAAACAAAATGGCATAACGCTCAACATACAGCGTGGAAGCTCCAGTTACTCTCCGACTTCCATTTCTGTGGAGCTTTGATGGGGGCCCAGTTGGTGCATGCGTTTTCCTGCGTCAGATGATGGCAGTTTGCTATGAAACTTTCATGGGCTGGCAGTGGGCTCCCCTCCCCACCCTCTCACTGCTACTAAACCTTTTACATTATCATTTTTGACACTAGGAACAGCTACTTTCGGTGTCACAACAGCAAAGCAACAGTTACATGGGGTCTGGTGTTTCTTGTGCAAATTATAACAAAAAAGAGAGAAAAATTCCTGAAAACCTACCACTTAACAGACCAGCTTTTGTGTTCAGAACACAGCCTGGACTTTCAGGATCATCAAATTAAAACATAAAGGGTTACATATACAAAACAGTTTCTCTAAAGAGAAAAGGAAAATGCAGTGTAGAGACCATATTTCAAACAGTCTGTCAGGAATACTTTTCTAATGACTTTATGCTGAAAAGACAAAATGCTTGAAAACAAAGGTTTTGGAAAATTCTTCAACTAAGGACCACATAAGAATAGAGAGATACCTATACCCCATATAGGTATTTCTTATATTTATGTCTGCTAGAGAATTGCAGAGCTGCAATGGAAGATACAAATTAACCTATTCCCACGTGCTTTGGACAGCAAGGGCACATGGCATTTGTCATATCCCTATTGGACTAGAATGTGTAATAAAAACAGAGAATCTGGATGGGAAAATTAGTATTGGGACCAAGCCCATACTTTATTAGAAGCTCTTCTTTTTCTTTCTTTTACTCTCTTTCTACAAATACAAACAGGCCCTGTGAAAGTATCACAGCAAAGGAGTACTAAATTAAAAAAGTCAACCACAATAGCATTAGCATTGGAGGTTACAACAAATGGGAAAAAATCCTAAATGCATGCATCTCCACAAAGAACTTTGAAACAATGACTTTACTCCATAGGGAAATGCTGTGGTATATAATACAGTATCATTACAATAAAAAAGGAGCCATGAGGCACATCACTAAAAGAGAAAACAAATCAAAACAAAACAGAGAAGAAAAGCAAGCAGCTTATTGTGTCTCTGCCAAGGGTGAAGTAAACACTGCATCTGTTTCAAAATTCAGATCCCTACGTCTGACCAGGAGTAAAACTGTCCATTAGAAAACACAGCCAGGAAAGGTTAGTGACATTCTGAGTGTCTGGTTTCTTTACGCTTTTCCCTTGCACACAGAAAAGCAGTTCTGAGTGCACATATAAATCCAATTGTTAGAGGAAAATAATTTTACAAATTCCCTTTTACGTTAAAAATACTCTTATCATAAACATGGAACATACTGTGTACAGGCAGTCTGTCTGACTTATAGCAGCTCAGTTCAGTCTGTGCAAGATAACCAAGAGTAATGGTTTTTGATAATCAGGCCACAGTATTAATATAACATGAACCATAAATGCTTTTGTACTACATCTCTGGTTAAGCTACCAAATCTCATTGGAATATTAAAGAGAAAAAGCTATACTCTGCTCTCTGTTCTAAATTGCAAAACGTGCTTCAGCGCATTTCTACAGATGCCTCTTTTGAACAGACACTGCAAAAGCGAATATGTGGTACAGGTGATTAATGGAAGCATTTATTCAATCAGCCCCTGATCCTTAGTATCCAGTTCAAACTCAAATCATAGATTCATAGAATGGTAGGGTTGGAAGGGACCTTTAGAGTCACCTAGTGTGTCCCCCCCCCACCCCGTTGCTTGCCAGGTCAGAGTTTGGGTTCCACAAAACTTGGCTGGGGGATTTCAAGTGTCAGTTACGCTGGCAGGGGTCAGTCTGTCTGGGAAAATGGAAGTCAATTGCTCTGGGAGGAGAAAACTCCATTTCAATAGCTTTCATCGGTCCTCTGCTTCTATAGTATTAGCCTGAAGGGACTCATTTTGACTGATGCCAATTGTGGAGAAACTAAATTATGCTCATATTCATCCATGTTATCAGTAAGAGATACATAAAAAAGAAAAGTAGTACTGATGCTGAGATTGGTGAGCCTTTTACATTGCATCAGAATAAGGTGATACAGAAACAAAGCATAAACATAGTGCCATTTAGAAACACAAACTGTACACGTTACTACAACCAGATTTCACATTGGCATTGGGGAATGGTAACTACAAAACCACTAACTTGCCACTGAAGTAGTGTCTCTCCAGTATAATGCCTACAACAACCTTGCTGCCATAAAATACGTATTTCTATATTTAAAAAATGCACAAAAATTTTGATTCAAAAGTGAATTTCTGGTTGAACTATATTGTTTATTAATTGGTTGGTTTATAAGCCAATTCCACATCAATGGCTGGTGAACCAACAAACCAAATAACAGAGCTGACTGTCTTGGTACTTTGCATTTACTTCTAGCGGGCAAAACAGAAAGCCAAAGTCCTCTCCTTAACCATTTTTGATCATTAAAAAAATCCATGGCAATTTTAACAAGAATACAGGTGTCAAATTAATCACAGTGACCTGGCCAAATTCCAGTTCTGGTAATTACATCCTGCATACCTAAAATTCCCCCTACAGTTTCAACTGAAGAAGTTGTTCTTCATTTTCCTCTTCAGAAGCTTTGTATATAGTGGTGCTGCTAACATAACTTTTGGTCCAAAAAGTTTCATTTCAATTGCAGTCAAATGGGATGAAGAACCTTAGGGCTGTCTTAGACTAAATGTACCTTAAAAACAGAAATATTCTGGCACGTTCCTTTATCCAGCTTTTTTTTTTTTCCTCTTAAAATATACATATTTATTCTACCCCTGAACTAAGTGAAAACATGTATTTACCCATCACTTCTCTAGTTAAGAAAACCTTACCTTTGCTTCCCACAGCCCTGACCTGGAAAATCAAGCATCCCACTCATCTGTCATAGAGTCAGGTGAAGGAATGTAATGAGCTTCCTCACAGGCTCTCCAGACAAACACCAAGAAATTTCACTCAGGGTCTTCAATATAGGTCTTAGGAAGCACTCACCGTCTCTGCTCTTTCAGAAATAAACAAATAAAAGGACCACAATTCTCTCTTTACTCTTAGAAACCAGAAAAATGGCAGACATGGCAACAATGCTAATCATCCTTCCTTTCCTACCACTAGTTACAAATAATAATTCAAAGTCCAGCATATATCTAACCAATTAACCAGAATTATTTGGACAGAAACCAACTGTGAAAGTTACCATTAATTTTTAAAATAACTAAACTATTAGGCCTTATGGCCTGTCATCCTTATATCAAAATCCTTCATGTAGTCACTAGAAAAAGACTCTTGCTTGCTTATATGGAAGCATACGGGATGTTATACATAAATAGATGTATATGAGGAAAGATCGAAGACAGACAGAGAGAGGCCAACAATGGACTACAGTGAATCTATCAGGCTGGCATCTGCCATGACAAAAGAGAACACATCCATTAAGGTTAGACAAATACAGGGGACAAGGAGACACACAGACACTGGGCTACTCCAGGCAGGTAAGGGTAGGCATCTGTCAGTCTGCCACTGAGGCAGCTTCCTCGAATGTGGCCCTGCTGGCCCCTCTCCAGGTAAGCTGCTTTCTGAGCTGAGGACAAATGTATACAGAAGTCTGGCTAGAGTTTTCTAAGTTACTATTAAGGCATGCTTCGTAGGTGATAATGTCTCTGAGTGTAAGAAGCAAAATATTATGAATTGATTTCAGCATGAGCTATTCAAGATAAGATGGAATATGAAAGTGGCTGAAGCAGAAGTGTTTAAATGAGACACAGGGTCTGTTCCTTGCTTCTGACCTCTGTAGATAAGCTATAAAATTATACATGGCTGCAACGGTATTCTGTGTCAAGAGTATTAAGTGGACAGCTTCTAATTACCTTTAGCTCATAAAGCTAAAGAGCTTGATCTATTGCTTAAAAGCCTTTTTTTTTTTTTTTTTTAGTTTAGATTATTTTAATCAACAATTCTATTTTTAGCAGTTGTTTCTAAGATGCTTTTCCAGTAAATGAGGGGATGGGAAGGGGGGTTGAGGGTCTGGTTAGCTAGCTGGCTCACCTCCCAGGATGCACAACCTTAATGTCCCCAGCTCAGTAAGAATCTGTCAATATAAAATTGAGATAAAGGCACTGGAGTCTGGAATCCCTACAGCAGTGGCCATATTTTCTATAAATCTTGTTTTCTTTCAATTGCAATGTCCAATAATACCTCATGCATTTTTATCAATGTGGTGGGACACAGTGTGAGGAGGAAAATAATGCTCCCATGCTTTTCTAAACTTGGTTTCAATCCCTGCCAACATTTTCCTTTGATATGTCCCTGTTTACGGTGTAGAGAGCTAAGTCGGGAAGCCCTTGACAGGGTAGCTATTGGGTTTAAAGACTCCAAGAACCATGGAGAGTAGACCAATGACAGATGATGTTGGGACTAAAAACATATTGCTTGGTTGTGCCTCCTCCCAAATGAAAGAAAAGGTTCCCAAAGAAGGGCAGTTTTGATACATTCCATGGTCCCTCAGACTGGGAGAAATGATGGCGAGAGGAAAGCAAAAGGCCATGCAGCAACTTATGAACCTCTGCCACAGGATGCTGGAAGTAGAAGTCATCCACACAGATCCAAGACTGTTTACACTAGCAAAACTTTTATTAAAAGCTGCAATTTTATTCTTAGGATCAAATTTAATAATCCAGCAGTCCTGAACCTCCTTATGCTTTTGGGGTATTGATTAATCCCCTGACGCTCATTTGACTAATACACATGTGGGCTGTTCCCGTACTAATCTTCATAAAATTTGGACCAGAACTGTATCAAGCTCTTCTTTCACTACAGCACAGGCAATCTAATGAAAATATCCTCGTATGTCATAAGTCAGATATTAAAAAGAGGAAAAAAACAACACAAAAATCATGGACTCACGACTCTCACGAGACCACGAAAAAGATTCATCCTTAGCTATAATAGCAAAAATGACCTTGGCACAGGGCATTTCCTGAAAAACGAAGGATTGACTGGGGTTAATGGCCTACAGCTTTGCCTGAGGCCATCAAGTCTCCCAGTCAGTCATTAATCCCCCGGAAGTACCTTGGTGCCTTGATCATTTCTACTTAATTAAAGTTGGTGATCCCCAGGATGCCTCCATTTCACCAGGAGACCCTTTCTAGTTACTTCAAGGAATGCGCCTCTCAACTCCCTCCCTCCGTTTTTCTTTCTCTGTCTAAAGATATTTGACATGACATGTTCCAATTTCCGTTTTAATGACCGGTGTTTAATATGGCTAACAAATAATTATTTTTCTTTCATCTTTGACATGAACTCTTAGTTAAAAATTGAAAAATTAATTTTTATTTTATTTCCAAGGGAAAAATACATCTGTGGTTCCCCCATGAGGGACATTGAACCCAAAGTAAATAACTACCAAGGTTCAAAGAGCTTCCGTCTTTAGAACAAACAAAACTGAAAGCAATACATCTAAATAAGGAGAAAAACCAGAATTATGTTGTGGGGATGAGCAGAAATCACACAGGATGATTTCATGAAAAGTCAAAAATGAGAATCTCCTCTTATTTCCTTTTTTCCTCATCCAAGCCTCTAAGTCTGGAAACACTTACTAGAGAGTTAATTGAATGATTATCAGCAACGCCACAGACTTCAGTGGAACTACACATATACAAAGAGGTAGGCACTTGTGTTGTCAGGACCAAAGCCCACACTTGCACAAAATAAACCAAACAAGCCAGCAGGGCCACCAGCATAGCTCTTTTTAGAGAGGAGATCGAATCCCACCTACACTCTGTTAACAGCCTGTTTCAGGCTACAAAATACAGATATTGACTTCAAACATTTGAAATTTCAAATGGAGATCTGAAAACAGGATACATACTAAAACATACACTCTTACACACATATGAAATTAAAGGTACAGAGTTGGGTCTGAAGCTGTTCACCATCCCAAAGATCTGATAACCCAAAGTCCTGATCTTTCAAATATTTGGTATCCCATGTGGTAGGAGGCTGCAGTGTATCCTCAAATTAGTATTCACCCTTAAACCTGTACTTACTGTTCATAGTCAAGGCACCTGATGGTTTGGAGTAATTAAAGTTCTATTTTGAACTTTGCAGCCTATTTCTACCTCTACAACAGGTTGCACCAATACTATAGATAACCCTTCCCTGCGTCTGCATAAGTTCAAAGCAGGATTTTAACTTTACAAATAAAGCCAATGGCTACTCAAGACAATAGTAAAGGAGGTACTACAGTAGCCTTTCAAAACTCTACAGTGCAATAGGTCATGACTAGTATCTTCTTTGGCAAAACAGAAAATATTACAAGTATGTGCATGTGTGTATGGCCTATAACACACAATGGACAAGTAAGTGTGTATATATATATATATGTGCACACACTATACACTTGGCATGCATGTGTACATCCAAAAACAGAGAATGCGTGCATAATGATATAATTTCTCAATACTATCACAAAATGAGACTGTAACTAGACTGATTCATTACCCTAGCAATTTTGCAGAACTTGACAATCTCCTACACAGTGTTCCATAAAAGTAAGAAAATAAAACTGTCATATGATAGCCATATGTAATGAGTCAGTATTACTAATACTTTATATCATGCAAGTCAGATACAATGATTTAGCAAGCCAGACTGTGAATCCAAATGCACATATACATGGCATCATAACTGGCTACTTCAGTCAGTGACAGATTAACTGAACTTTGAGTGCTGTCAGTCTGATCACAAACATTAATTTTTGTCTCCTAGTTATAATAGTAGTGACCCATGATGTTTTTAGGATATTTTTGTAACTACTCAACACTACTTTTAAGAGATTTCCTGCTGCTATAAGAACAATTACTCATTATTCCTACTGAAATAGCCTGTAGGAGTCCTACTTCCTCTAAAGAATGGTATAGTAGAATTTGCCAGTCTCACCTAAGAAAGCTCACATGTGCACTGAATGCGTAAGTTAGTTAAATATACTCAGATCACCACCTCTGAGATTCTTCAGCAACATCATGGAAGTTACAGTTATCACAAGTCCCATTTAGAATTGCTCTTTCAGCATATAATTAAGTCTTGACAAAGTCTGCCCAATGTTTTTATTATTTCAAGTTTGCTATCACTAATACAGGAGGTACAACCCTCTCCAATGAAGGGATAAGTGTGCTATCAGCAGCTGCAGGTCTGAATACAAACTTTCCTTTTCAGGAGATGAACTTTCTCATCTGCTATTTTGGTTTACAAACAAGTAAAATGAGCCTATGCTGAATAGCGATGAATTTATCAGGATGGCTGAAAGAGCTTTATGCCTCCCAATAAGCACTAGTCAGAATGAAGTACATCTCTACACAATGTGCAACCCTGAGATGGCTTCCATCATGAATAAGTACGTTCTGTGACTTCTAACTATTCATACGTTATTTACTGCTCACCTTTTAGCAGTGATGCTTCTCTTTTACAACGGCATGAGCTAGGGAAGAATGATAACAAGTTTAATTTAAATCTCTTTTGATATCTCCCATGATCAATATTGGTTAAACATTACTATTTTTTGAACTACATTCACATCAAGCATTTATCAAAGGCCTGCAACTACACAGTGAAATCTAATCTAAAAGACGATATGAGCTAAAACAACACAGAATAAAAATGTCTGCATTTCCTGTTGCCTGCTTTTCTTTGAAACAACAGGGCATTTTAAAAGTACCTGCAGGAGCTCAGTTGTGACCATAGAGATATTTTATAGATGAGAATGCATTATTGGCATTATCTTGAGAGAAAAATGGATCCATATATTAAGAAAAAAGGGAGGAGAAAAGAAAGTAGTTTCACTCATCATTTGACTGATCAAAGAATTCAATTTCTAAGTGCTCAAACTTTGAGCCTTTCAATGAGGACAAACTTTGAACCCTAGTTAATGATGCTCTGGAAGAATCTCTTCTCTTGAACTACAGCTAAAAGACTTGTGGAACTATTATTCCAAAACTTCAGCAGATTAAATGACTGACTGAATCCACAATGGAAATGTATAAGAAATGTAACTCAAGCTTAGCAGAACAGAGCCAAATAAATACCGACGATAAGCAACACATCTAACAATGTAGTCTCACTGTCTTGTCATTAACACAATTATGTCAGTACAGTCAATCAGCACATTGCCTTGACTTTAAAGTAAGAATGTGAATACATGTTTTTAGAGTTGGAAGGAGGAGGACAGAGGAGAATCATTGAATTTATAGCCACAGTTATTCATGGCTTTTTAGAAAAACAAGGTTATCCTTTTATAATACGCTTTGTGCTGAAGTAACGCTAAAATGATTCTTGTGAGTTCAATACCATCTGTAATAGCCCTCTGGCTATACAAAACTAAAAAGGGACTCACAAATGAGAAGCTGATTTACTACCTGAAGTGATAATTAATGCTATTCAGTTTGGTTTTGAGTGGAGATGAACAGGACAAAAGTGAGAATGCTCTCCTCTCAAAAAAGTTCTTTGCTACATGCAAAAGAACCAGTGCAGTGGCATCAGCAAGTGATGGAATCTGCCAGAATTTGCTATCTCATAGTGTCAAGGTTTAGGCCCACTGAATGGCTCAGAGGAGGCACGGAATAGGCGTTTCAGTCAGTCTATTCCCAATGGCTTCTGGTGTTTGTCTCTCCTCAGAGCAGATGGGCTCCTCGCCGGTCCTCCCTGCTACTCCATGGGGTCCCTCACACACCCGGCAGCCCTGCACGGGCAGTTCCAACGTGTGTTCATCCCAAAGGCTGCAGCTCCTCTCTGCCTCTCGTGTGGTTCTGCTCTGCAGCCCCCCGGCTCTCCAGCACAGCCTGCACCATGGCAGTCTCCTCACACAGTCTCTCGCCCATCTGGGCACACTCACACGGAGCTGCTGGTGGCTCTCAGTCCTGCCATTGCCATCTATGGGTTGCAGGGGCACAGCTGCATTCTCACAATGGCTTGCAGAGGAGTCTCTGGTCTGGCGCTCCCCCTTCCTTCCCCCTTCTCTATCTGTGGGGTCCACATGGTCGCCTCCATCTTGTACCACTCTTACACCTCCTCCCAAGCACTTCAAATTTCTGTCCTTAAATAGTGATGGCAGAGGTGCCAGATTGGCCCAGGTGAGCTGGAAGTGGATCTGAACCCAAGAGCTGGGGAAAAGTCTGAGAACTCTTTACAGGGTCTGCACTGCAGCCCCATTCCCCTGTTACCAAGCAAAAGCAATGACGCATAGTAAATGTTACCTTGCAAAACCATGACACATAGTAAATGAACATGAAATAAATGACCTTTGTGGCTTAGTGACACAGTGTCTACAGCAGCCAGGATAGGCAGAAGCATATTTACTATATCAAGGCAGGGGTGTAGTCCCTGTGCCTCTGTAGCTCATAACAACAAGTATTTATTAAAGGGTGTTCTTCTGGTAAATTTTGCCTTCCTAAGGACTTCCACAGGAGATCTTCAAGACATCAGTTTATGTTTTAGATAAATTGTCAAAACAATGTTGAGGCCCTGGCATAAGCCTCCAGATACTGTGGTTTTCAGAAGGAAAGCTGCCTAAAATCTTTAGGTTTTGTGGTCATAAGGTTGTGCCTTACGACTGCAGCTGTCCTGAGAAATCACTGTTGGATTCTGAAGTAACAGCCAGGACAACATCCAACAAGCCAAATCCTCCCAGAAGATAAATTAGGTAAGAACCTTGCTTTTGCTAATAAATCAAATTTGCCATATAACATGTTAATAGTCTTGGTACTTCCACCCTTTGAGATGGTCCATAAGGGCTTTTGAACTAATAGCTGTATGCTGAGCAACAGGTTAACACGCCACATCATTCTGCCTTTCCGTCTGACTAAATCTCTGTAAGCTGCTTTGACCCACTCCCAGCTTTCTTGATAGCTCTTCATGTAATTCTTCTCTGATCCCCACTCAGCTCTCCTGATACCCCTGACTTCTGCTGCATCCCTCATATTTGCTTTTCTCATTTGGCTCCCATTCTTTCTCTGCTTCTCTTTCACTTCCTCCTCCATATACTTAGTATCCAAATACCTCTTCAAGCTCCCTCTATTTCTTTTTCCTCTGACCTTGTGTTAGTTAGTACAAAATTGGTCTGATCCTGTCTGATCACACATTTTTCTTTGAACTCCTATATAGCTCGAATCCTGTCTTTTTCCTTCTCCCTGGCATTTTGATCTTTTCTACCTCCATTTGTTCTGTTTTGATCCATTTTCAACTTCCCCGGGGCCTCTGCAATCCTCCCTGAGCCTTCTCTTGCTACCCTGATCCTTCCTTCACTCTCCCTGTGTGGCTCCAATTACCCTTGAACATTTCTTTCTCCCTCAAAATCTCCTGAATCTGAGCTGTGTAAGATGTAGTATATTCTATACGTGTACTGAGAAATCAGTGGGAATTTACCAGCAAAGAAATAGCCTGCCACTACTGCCAGAGAACATGACAGTGAAAAAGAAAGAAATTATTTACTACCCATTCTCAACATTTATTTTTCAAACTGAAATATCTCATCCATTTTCATTGCATTTTGCCTACATTGTTAAGATTCAGTCTTCTCGTTCTAGTTTTAAATAGACACTTTTAAATCTTAGACCCTGTAAATCTCTACTTTTGCACAAATTACACCTTATTCTCACCATCCTTCAATTGGTTTGATCAAGCAGATACATGGCACTAGCAATGGATGTCCACAATGTGGTCCAATGCAAGTTCAATCAGTTGCTATGACTGAAGAGCCACCAATGCAGTGGCATGGTGCCTCTGTGCCCTGTTTCTGAGTCTCCTGTTCAGGTGGAACGCAGCGCGCATCTGCGACTCATGACATCAGTGTGAGAGTTCAGCTGAACACTGATTCATTCAATGACTGGAAGTGGAATTATTTCTGCATTTGCCAGCAGGGTACAATAATTGTGTCCCCGCTGAACACAATCAAAATCTTGCATGCCTTGAACAGACCTATGTACTCAACAAACCAGGAACTCTTGCAGTTTAAGTTCTCACACTAAGCTGAAGGTGTGCCAATGAGGGCTTCTTGCTAAGCACTCATATACAGGTACTTCACATCAGCAATGCAGAAGGTTCTAAACAGCTGATGGTTCAAGACATGTAGAGTTAACATTTCTCTGCATTTAAGACTATATGGCATCAGCAAAAATTCAGTAAGGAACATTAATTATCAAATGTGCCATTTTTGTGACTATTAAGTACCTCATTAGATTCAGTTTTGGAAAACACATTTATGAGTGCTTCTACATAGGAGAGAAAGGCATGTTTGGCATTATTTAACCCTTCAACGTGAACCAAAAGTTCACGTTTCAAATGTATTAAAGTATCAGTTTCATTTTTTATTTTGAGGATTTTCTTCATGTGCAGAAATTTTAAATGGATTGTATCTGTTCTTGAAGAACAGGCATGCTAAAGACATTAAAAATGGCATTCTTTTATTCAGCTCAAATAAAATTTGTCTTTAGAGCTGCTACATGATTTTCATTCACACCTACAGCATTAAAAAGTGGTTAAAATAAAAATGTTGTCTACATGTTGCATATAAACATATATTCACAAACACCCATTGCTGACAACACCACAATTCTTTCCTTCTGTTTATATTAGCACATACAGAGTCAAAGTTTTCAGCTACAATATATTTATTTTAGTCTGTCAGAAAGAAAATTTCATACTTCAACAGTGGCAAAAAATAGGAGAAAAATGAATTAAACCCATATTTAAAATATATCATCTAGCCTAACCTTTACTCCATTAGGGAAAATATGCCTGCAAAAAAGATTAAATACAAATTTGCTTTGCTTTTAAACCTACTTAAGAAGCACCTATCCTATCTGTCCATATAAATTCCAATGGAAAACATGATGACATGCAATTACTAATCTCAATGTACACAGCTATGCCTCGGGGACTTAGTGGTTCATATTTTACTGTTCTGTAATCAAATACAGAACTAATGAGTAAAAATATGCTTCCTCCAATAAATTCCCAGCACCTGGACAAGTGTCTGACAGGGAAATGGAGGATGCTCACACAAAATTCATTCTGCAAAGCTATTAAAGTGTTATACTTGCCAACAAGTGTTCATTAAACAAGAATGAAGGATCTTTACGCCACTTTCCTACCAAAGGCTTTTTAATATTTTAATGGAGAGTAAAGACTATTTATCTGAACTCTGATCAGTTAATGTTCAAATCTGTTATGTAAAAACAAGGAGTCCTTTATAATACCTTTCATAAAAATCCGCTTTGCAATGCTTCAAATAAAGACTAAGAACTGTAAAAGATTATATTGCACATAAACAAAATCAGTATCATTTTGAAATTATATGGTTATCCGTGGAGCTCCTTAGCATATTAGAATCATGTCATATTTTTATTTAAGGAGTGGTTAGCAACATCTATGATACAAATGAAAAACAGGATTAGAGATGACATCACTTGTGCAAGAGCGACTTTAGACTGTAGTCAAAAAAAAAGCAAATTTAATAGGACAGATGAAGGAAGTGGGAGGCTAATGGATTGTGCAAAGCTAGGGCATATACCTGGTAGGGAAACAAAAGCACTACAAGAAACTGCAAGGAAGACTGGCTGACACTATGCTTATCAAAAGGAATTGAAGTTTGAATCCATCTCAAAACCACATTTAATCTAACCTACAAAAATAAAAGGACAGATCAAAATTGACCCTTAGAAATAAAAATATGGATCAATGTAGGACTTCACCATCACTTTTTCCTCACAAGACAACTAGGACTTCAGATTTGAGACTTTGGTTTAGCTGTTCAGATACATCTCCCATGCTTGAGAGTGAATAAAAAAGCCACAGCTTTTTGAAGGGGAGGATTCTACTCAAGGGCAGAAGAAACAAAGGCCACTTTGTCTTTCACAAAATCCAGTCAGATAGTAAATGGGAGACTCCCACTTATTGTCCCTTTTCTTCTAAGGCCACCACAAATTCCTATCTCTCAAGGCACTATACTAACCACCATGCTCTGCGAGGATAGTCTGGACACGGCTGTGCTGTATATTTCCTGTCAAAGCAGAATCAGCATGAAAGAGAGAGGGTTTAAAAGGAGAAAGAGAAAAAGCACATGGAACCGTAGACTGATGTTTCAGCTGCTAATTTCTGTTCCCTATTCTCAGGCTATTAATTGTAATCTAGAGACCCTGGCTAAAAGCAGAAGTAGCATAGGGAACTGGAATGGCAGTCTGCACCCAGGACCTGGTTTTCACAGGTTTTCCTTGAGCTGGCAGCTTCTGAACCCCTATGGAAGTCAATGCTCCCAAATTTGTTTTATAGTAATTTTTTTGGAATCTCATGGAGTTTGGTGGTATTGATGAGCAAGCGCTTTGAGTTGCTCTCAGATTTCTGCAACATTTTGGAGGAGAGCTGTCCTTTTTATCCTTGATCTATGTCTCCTCCTCTCTCCCACTAAGCCTGATGTAGCTTCCCCAGAAATTTATGGAAGGAAGGACATGAGATCCAATAGAACTTGAATCTGCTTGTCACATAGCTTTTAATTGTCCTTTACAGTCCAGATTTCAATGTAGCATCTACATGTGTCTATTTCACATTTGACAAAAAGGAGAAAGCTTTCTTTATTTTAAAAGGAAGTAATGTTTAGCAGTGCAGAACACAAGTATAAAGAAGTTAACGTTTTAGAAGCACTGAAGGTAGCATTGTGCAAATATATATTTAAGTTGCAAAAACTAGAAAAAAAATGTGGCAAGTACCCAGTTGTGTGCAGAGCTTTTGGTTATACAAACACATGTGCAGACATTTAAAGGATAATAATTCTCTCATTGTTTTAATTTTATTCTCTACTTCTGAATGTTTCTGAATTCTTTTTAGGGGAAAACCCAGATTCCTCAGACTAAGAAGGTTCATGGTAGTTTACTAACAGTGATGCATATATCCATAAAGTATTGTATTGTGGAAAGAAGTATTTTCCAAGGTGCAAGAAAGTTAGGGTTTAATAGGGTGTGAAGTTGTCAGGGAAGGATTTGTGAGGTTGGGAGTTTATTTTAATGCTTATTAATTAGAGTAGAATTGGCAGCTACAGACCTGAGGAGTGAAGTATCTCTGCCAATGGAATACATTAACTGGCACACAAACAAAAGTAGTCTGCACTATCCTCTGATGTACAGAAGGATGAGGTGGCTTCCCCATCAACATGAAATAGTGCTGTGCATAAGTTTGTGATCTTTCCAACATCAAACTGATGAATGCAGCTAGGGCTATCTCACGAAGCTCAGACTTACTCATGACCATGTATCCAGACAAGCCTTCTGACATATGATTGGAAGATAAAAAAATATTTACATTAGCATGCAATGCTGCTCTGGATTAAACTTTACCATTGATCGAACAAGGATAAGAACCCACAGATCAAACAGGTAACACCTTGTCTATTAATTGCTGCCCTCAGCAATGCTGTTGTTTGATACTGAAGTTATACTTACCCAGATGAAAATATTAAAAAAAAACCCCTAACACACTCCTTCTCCATCATTTTCCCTTGTTCAAATGCTGATATAAATGTATGTGGTGCTCCTTTATGGAGAAGATCAGTTATCAGTAAGAACAATTTCAAGCAGATTCTTAAGCCAGTTATACTATTACCTACTGTGAATACACTAATGCAGAGGTGATATTTTCATGTCAACCTTGTAACACTGATGTAACACTGTAGTGTCTCCATCAGTGACCAGCAGTCACACCAATGCCATAGTGCATATGCCAATGTTTTGTGGAATAAGGCTCTGTAATACTCATGGTACTGCATACCAACTTTAGGTAGAACCTTTTAATTAAGCTAACTTGGGAAAATACCATGCAAAGTGATGGAGCTTTGTAAGTAATAGATAATGATGATCAAATAATGTGTGAGGGAAACTGTCATATTAAGCTTCCACTTAAAGAGGTGAGGCACAATCCAGTATGTTCTCTGCATGAGTTTAAACTACATTGACATCAGCTCTTCCTTAGCTCTTCTACTAGTCAGAGCTCACATCCTGATTTTGTCGGTGAATCCTCATTATTTTAGTCTCCCACCTTACTCTTTCTGGATTGAGCAGCTGATGGGGGGAGAGTATGTAATAGCTACCAAAAAGCTTACGAAAATCAGTGAGACATAGCTGAGGTCCATTGCATGAGTGACACTGCTAGGTATGACTGTCATATTTCCAATACTTGATTTACACAGTCCTTAATCACTATGTACAATATCTCTTTCCCCAAAGGGAATCTATTGCATAATCTTTCATATGTAACTCTATGTGTTCTTGCTAAGTTGTAGTGCTGGTCCTGGACTTTTGTCTTTCTCTCCAGTGAAGCTGTTTCCTTATATCATATGTATTTTGTTATGCACAAAATAAAGACATTTTGGTGCTAATTATACTCACTTCACATATTGCATAATCTATTTGTAAAAAGTAAGGCTTTCTACTGGTCTGACGATAGTTCTGAAGCTCTACAAAATCCTTCGGTACATCCATTCCTTGCTCCTCTCAGTCTCTCTTTGAGGCAGGAATAATTCTCTTCCTTTTGAAAACGGTCAACTCAGCTATACAAATCTGTGACCACAAATAACAGACTGGAGTAGTTTATTCATAGCAATATAGGTGTCCTGACTACATGGTCCTTCCCATAAACTTAAAACTATACGGCAACAGAGGACTGAAGGGTCAGATTAATTTTATTGATATTTGGGTCAATATTTTGCTCTGAGTCACAACAGTCTAATTTTAACTCTAGATTCTGTACTTTTCCTTTCTGCTTTTCTTATTTTTAATTATTTAATAAAGTGTAAGGACTGTTCCACCAATTAACATTTTTCATTTTTTGAAAGGAAGGACAATTTTTCTAACCTACAATCAGCCTGCTTTATGCATGAAAATGTGCATGTCTGCTGGTCCAGGACGACCAATGAATAAATACAAGATGACGTGTTTTACCAGGAACAAGTGATACAAGCACGACAGAGTTACAAAGTAAAATGGCCATCACCAATTGCCATTCTGATATGCACAGGGAGAGAGAATCCCACTCTACTCTTTACAGACAACTCTGCTGAGTAAAACTGAATAGGATTTTTTTTTCCTTCCCAATTTCCAGTAAGCCCAACAAGACTGCTTTCATACTAAAGCCTGGAACAAAGATGAGGCTTGTCCCGGTGCATTACAATGTCTTACCTTATAAGGAAGCTTTTGACAGCCTAAGATTAAACTCGTGAAAGCTAATGAAGATTCCTCCTTAATACACATTTCTTTTTTCCAGTTCGGACTTGAAGTGACAACATTACAGAAATACCCTGCAGGTTTTTATTTAAATAGCATCCTATAAAACAATGCCCTCTTGTCAGTCAACACTAATTCAGCACAAGTCAAGCTATAAATCTGTCCAAAGGCCAGCAAAGTGCTTAACTTGGCACATCCCTAATAAAATTAGGAATGTGAGTTTATTACATGAACCTTAAGTAGGTTTGGCCAAGATATTAAGATTTTTGCTTATGGCAACCATGGCTAATGTGGATTGGTATTTTCATTATAACGCAGCCCACAGCATTTCTCAGTAATGTCTCAGGTTTCCAAATTGGACAATAATTTTCAACACTATTTGACACATCACTAGGTGTTACAGATGAAACTGTCACTAAATCTGCACACACGTTAACCTTACTTAAAGATGGTAAAGGCTTTTCAATAATGCTAATTCTACTGAATAAATGAGGGCAAATTAATTAATACTTCTATTAATGTAACCTGATTTCACTTTGTTCAAGTAAAGAAGCACTTACAGGCTTTTAACCTAAGCTCAGATGCATTATTTCAGCTCAAGGCATTTGAGAAGTGATTTATACTCTAATAAGCTGAAATGCACGTTAAGAAAAACAGTGAGGATTTAGATTACACATTCTAAATTTTAGTTGTTTCTAGCCAAATATCCTTCTCAAAGACACTGATACAGAATGTCTCTTCAGAATGGTATTCTGTAAAGCAGCCTGCTGTTGTAACTCCCTTCTGACCATCTTCCATGCCAAATATGTTTCAGAAACATCCTTTCTTCTAGAGAAGAAATATACTCTAAGGCCCAGGAATGGAGACCATATCAATGATTTTCTCATCTGGCTAAAGAACATACGACCACTGGCTTCTGCAGAAGCAAAGGCTTCTGATTCTTAGTGCCTGGTACAGTACGTGGCATTGGGCTGCACACTGTGTTACAGCCACTGCAACAGAAAAGATGCTTCAATATCAAACACAATGAACGTGCAGAGTCACTGAAGTTCATTTCATGAAAACTACAATACACTCTGGGAAGGAAGTATGATTGATGTCCCTTGAGCAACCTGTTTATCAGACAAACACATTTTGCAAACTTTGACATAAATTGTTAGTTTTCTTATCGTACTGACAATATAAAAGCAGTACCTTTGTAGAAACTTCCTGAAAACTCTTTAATGACCTCTAAACAGTGTTATCTTATCATCATCTGACTCTCCACTACAATAAATCATCTGAAAAAAGGTTAAAAGAAAAATTGATATTCAAAATATGGATTTATTTTCCATAGCTATAGACTTCAAGATGTGGGGAGCCTTCTCAAGGAATAGTTATGATGCTGATAAAACACTCAAATCTTTCTGTACTTGCAGTCATTTGCAAGAATGAACAACTCTCACCAAAGAGCTTTAGGAGAAATGAGATGAAGATGTGCAGTTCCTGGGTCTTCGTATGTAAGGATATGACATTTTCTACTTTGAAAGGCAGCTGCATGTGTGAATCCTTACTTGATGTGAACAACAGAAAGGTGTAATATGATGACATTTTGTGTGTGCAGTCAGTTTGTGAACACACCCAGTGACCTGCACACAGAGGAAGCCATAACCAGCACACAGAGATGGATCCAGAGCACGTTACCAGCAGCCAGGCTATTACATAATACACTATTTATTTATTTAATAGCCTAAAATGAGCTTAAGACTTCAATTTTTAAAAAATATATGTTTTTTCTCAAAAAGCTTTTTGTGGCTGCATTTGCAACTGTTACAGCATCTGCCCATTAAATCTATACAAGAAACGCATTCAGCAAATAAGTGATTAGGAAAAAGAGATGGAAGGGACACTTTCCAACCTGAAATAAAGTAATCCCTCTAAGAATTGACCTTGCATAGCCAGGGACAGGAAAAGTACCATATGATCCTAGTGACTAACAAAATGTGTAAATGTTTCTTAGACTCTGAAAAAGAAATATTTTCAAAGAAGCTGTCTAAAATCAGGAACATTTTCTTGGAATTACTCTCAGTGTGATTTTCAAACCATAAGTATTTTCACAGATGTTGCAAAGCTGCTGGGCAATCTGAGAAGATAAAAATTATTTTAGTTACTTGTGTGACTAATTTACAGTCCTGTGCATCACTGTGTCTACCTGCTTATTAGTAGAGGAAAAGAAAGTGCCTGTAAACCAGCACAGTTCTACAATTTTCCTCCTCTGCTGTCTAGGGAGAGGCTGTTGGTAACACTGTAGTCCCAGGATGGCAGTCTTCACCTGTAAACACACCAAATGTACCAGGGGGCCTTCTGAACTCAACCAGGCACCTTGGGAGCTTCATGCCCTTTGTCAGTTTTTCCCTGCAAGCTGAAGACACACTTGGATGAAAGTTGGTGTGATGAGAAAGGCGTGTTCTTACCTCTCTGGAATGACTCAAATGAGCTTCATTTGGATACCTAAAAACAGTACTCAGCTTGGAACTCAGTTCAGACCAGGGCTCTGTAGAACAAATCACATTTCCCTTTCAGAGTTATAATTAAAACAACTCTCTTCTTCTGAGAAAGACTTTTGCACAACATAGCAGTGGATACTAAAAACCTCTCTCGATCCTTCTGATCCCCCTCGATATCTCATTAAATTGACAGACCACAGCCTATTACCATACTTTTTCCAATTGCATAGTGGTTGTGTGATCTAGAGAACTCCTCTGACATCACCAACTAAACTAATATTCCCTACTGACCTTTATCCAATTTTCAAATCCCTCTCTCTTCAGAGATTAAAGGCCAGAGAACTACTCTATGTTTTCCTCCACAGCCAATATCTGACATGTAAAAACAGAGGTGATAAACACAACAAATCTTGCTTTAGAGCTGGAAAACTAACATTGAACAATAGAATAAACTTCAATTTCATATGAATGATCATATGCAGGTCTAGAGTTTTGGTTTTACAGCTCTCCTTAATTCCACATCTTCTTACTGCAAACAGTACAAGCATAAAACATTTCACAGTCTTTCATGGAAGGGTTCTGAAAGACTCACCCTCATGCTGTAGAGAAATTCCCATCCAAATTCCCAGCCATACTACAAACTATATGAATTTGGATGTTGGGAGTCAGAAAAGTACACTGACATGACTAATTGAGCTTGAACTAAAAACTACACAGATTTAAACTAGGGGAAGAAAACCAAAATAGTGTTGCTTTTTTAAGGTATGATTTTAGAGAGCAGATTTTACAGACAAAACAGAGGTTAATTTAAAAAGCATTTTAAAGCTGCCTTTAAAACAATGGTAGTTCCCAGCTTTTTGCTTGAAAATAAAACAGTTAACTTTTCTTTTCAGCATTTACTATTTGAATTACACATGTAGAATATCATCATCTTAAACATAGATACATCTTGAAGGAAAAAGCCTCACAGTACAGTGTGTCATTAAACCACCTTAGTTATCAAAACTTAATGAGCTCTGAAATAGATACATTCCCAATATTGCAGGTCATAAAAAAGATTTTACTTGTGACCTACATCACTCATATAGAAAAATTAAGAAATTAGGGCACCTTTCCACTTCCCATTCACTTTTTAAGTGCCTATTCACAGATTCTGACTCCTAAGGGCACGGAAAAACAACAGATTTGGAAAGTTTTCCCACGTTGTGAGGTGTCATTACACAGAGCTGCCAAAGCTCTGCTCTGCTAACCAGTCCTGCAAAAGCACTCTTCCCACACAAACCACTGAGATGGGCAACGAGTGGCAAACTTCATTTTGGCTATACTTCATTTTGGTATGTACAACATAATATGGTATACATCAAGTGGAAATAACAGTTCTCTAAAAAGCAACACGTAGCAGGCAATCTGTAGTGTAGCTGCAATCACGTGTTTAGCATTTACAGAAAAATACTGTTTCTGAGTATCTGATCAGCATGGAAAACTTGCTGAATTGAAATGTAAGTCAGTGAGATTAAGACATGGGGTAACCTCAGACCTTGCCACCTGCATCACCTACAACAAGCATCACCACAACTCCCCACCCAGGAGCGGTGAAACACATCAAGCCTGCAGCATACTGTGAAAATCGAGTCCTCCAAGCTTTGTGTCTGGGGATTATAACATTAAACTCAAAGAGCACAAAGAGTCAAGTAATGGGATTCCCTATTACAGAATGTTACTGATATTAAAAAAGAGGTTAGGATTCTGTTTGTTGCATGGTGCTTACTGTCTCAAACTGCTGGAGACAAGAGAACCTATTACCTACCGCCTCCAAGTTTGACAGTTAATTTGGGGAAAGCAGAGAAAAAAGAATATCCGAGCGCTGCATAGGTGCAAACAAGGGACCCAAAGAGGCCACTGTTGTGGACAGACTGTGATCATACTGACAAAGGCAATTTCTGGTAATTTCCTGGTAATTGAAAGGACAGCCAGCATCATGATTCAGATGCGCTTCACCAAGATCACGTATGTACAGTCACAGAAAATGAGTGCTTCACGTCTGTCTAAGCTTTGACTCAATTAATTGTGGTGAGACTAAGGGAAGAGAATATCAGAGAACAGCAACATGAAATCTGCCTGCCAGGTTGTTTATATTCCAGCAGGAAGTACTGTTCATTCACTAATTCTCAAATACCAAATGACCAACTCTCACAGCTCTTACACAGATATTGTGTGACATCTTTTCCAGTGCAATCTCTTTTAGGTGTGTAAATTAAAGCAAAGTAGTACATTGCTGGCACTCAGAGTAAGTCAAAAGCCTTTTTTTCCCCTTTCCTTCACTCATTTCTAATGACAATCTGCCTAATCTCTTGTTTCTGAGATTCCTCTAAGTAAAAATAATATTTTTTTTAATTCCACACACAAGCAGAAACACTGTTAAGCAATACAGCTCCATCTGGAATAAGCAAATATCACAGCCCAGTCTTTGTCAACTTGAAAAGACAATGCCATGCTGAAAACTAATATCATCTGAAGAAATAATGTTATGAAAAGTAGTTTGGAAGGCAATTTCTGGAGTGTTTTAAGTATTTCCACACCGAAACATGAGTGTCCAGGCAAAAAAGTACACAACATGAATATTTTGATCATATATTTCTTTTTCTTCATAGAGAAGCAACTGAGAAATAGTGGAGTATAAAGTATATTTTTAAGCAAATCTTTAGATGTTGGTTTATTGAAAGGAACTAATATTTCATTGCCCTATTGATTTAGTGGTATGGAATCAATTTGATGTTAATGTAGATAGCTAAGGCCACCCTTTATGTTATGTTTCATAAAACCTATGTCCCATTCAGAAAAAAAACACACCACTGCTTGCAAGCTATCCAGCCTTCAAAGTTACACACAAAGACCTCTAGTAAGTCTAGCAGTCTGAGAGATGGGGAAGCTTTGTCTAAGCTGGAAAAGTTTTTGGTACTTTCAAAATTGATACTGTAATGTACCAGAACTTACTCTGTTCTCATCCTACAGCTTAACAGAGCAGCTTGTGTCAGGAGATTCTGACTAAACACTGTTGTAGACGTTAAGCCTTTTTTCTCTCTTCCCTTCCTCATTCTCCTGCCTGTCTCCAGTAAATCAAAAGTTCTTATAAACTTTTCCTCTTGCCTCCAGTTTCCATCCAGAAAAATTACTCTCAAAAAAGCTCACAGCAGCTTTAGCATAGTAGAGTCACTGTACTTCAGAAACCTTCCCATCCACAATACACAGTCTCTGCAGACCTGAGAAGTACCTTAATGGTGAGCAAATGTGACAAACATTTTATTTTACTTTAGCCTCTTTCTTTCCTCTGCAGGGGATGAGAAAGGGAGAGTTACAATTCAGCAAATTCCTATTTGTAGAGAATTTTTCAAGAGGGCTTCTTGTCCATTTAGAAAGCTGGGTTTGCAATTGCATAGAGGAAAACACTTATTAATAAAAGGAGGTGGTGAAGAACGGGCTGAAGCTCTGAATCTCCTGAACAGTGAGGAGACAAATCCCCCTGCCTTGCATGAAGGGAGAGCAGTGAAGTCTGGGCAATGGTGCTTCGACTGGTTAACGGGGGCTGACAAGGGCATTACAAAAGGATGAATGACCTGTGCTGGATGAATTACTGTCAGATAGTTCCTTGAAACACTATGTAAAGTTACAGGCTTGTTAAACCACATTCTTGAAGCCTTTTCTTTCTTCCAGTGGGTCTGAGACAAACTTAAAACACAAGAGAAACTACAACTACATTTTCAGAGTTGTTACAATAGTTGTTTAGTTTTCTAAGGGTGTTTCTCCAGCAGAAGAGAAAGCCTGACAAGCTTTTATTGGAACAGAAGTTATTGTACTGGATTTATGGAAGGAATTCATTTTAGGAACATAGAGGAGAAAGAAAAACAAACAACAAGCAATTAGTCTACATAATCAAACCAGTTCTACTGTCTTACTACCTTTACATGGCTTAATCTGTTCTTTCATTCTCCCTTCCATCTGAAAGCCAAGAGTGCTTCCAATAGAGCAATAAATTAAAATACCAAGAAAACCTCATAATAAAAAAAATGACAACTTCTAGATAGTCATGTTTCAGCATTTTTCTCTTCCTTGGGTTATTTTTTGGAGGGCTGTGTTTTTTTGTATAGTTCAGAATGACATTATGACAAAGTCAGGTGACAGTGATGGAGGCTCAGAGAACATGTTTAACACTGGAAAAGGAAATTTAATTAATCAAAGAAACAAATTGTTTCCCTATAATTATTTGACCTATCCTATTCTACTTCACTCCCTACCTCTCCGCTTTCTTCCATCTTGACTTCAAGCATTTTAAAGGATGCATCATTACATTCTACATCTTTCTGCTTGTCCAAGGCAAGGGAAGGAATAAGAGGATGAACTTGTCCTGTGAGGTCACTCAGCAATTACTTTTTTGAAAACACAGCACTTTCTCTGATACCACCAACGTAAAACTGAAGGCTGAATGGGTTGAGTCAGAAAAAGTTTTAGTAACCTTAGTATATAATGACTTGTGTTGAGAAAGAGGCTACAGCTACTTCTAACACACAGTGACATGACAGCTCCTCATGCCCACCTGGATGAAGAGTCCTACAGATACACTCTCTATCATACCAATAGATTTTGGAGGAATGGAGTATAGACAACACTTATTTCTACTAATTATATAACTTTATTCAGTTGTACGCTCTGTATTTGTGATTACTGTTGACTGCACAGCTGGTAAAGAAATAAAAAATGCCTATCTTATAACTACTAAGCATGTCCAAACAAATGTCATAATTTTAACCCTTGTTTGGAAGAACAGGTTGGCTTAACTAAGGTGGGAGGAGGAAATGCAATGCTGTACCTCCCAGTAACTCTACTGGCCCCAAGAGCAGTATGCCAGTAATAACAGTGGATACAGGTATGTACAGCAAGCCAGACGAAGTCCCATGAAGCTGCAGATCCTGAACACGGGGCTTGGCACCATTTGCACAACAGAAACCCAGAGAAGACCCTTTGTTCTTTTACTGGTATGAAGTATCTTGAAGAAAGTGTTAAAACAAATAGACTCTTTCCTCAAGCCTTCCCCTTTTCTACCAGACAGCACAGTTTCAGAATTCATGTCATCATTCAGCTGTTTCTTCTGGCAAACCCAGAATCCAGAACAGAATCTTCATGAAAAAGAAACCAATAAATTAGAGCTCTTTGTGAACAATTTGCCGTTAGTTCTGCTCTCCCTGCCTATTAAGATTCTTTATTTGCTTCACCAAGAGATTTCTGCTGACAAGTCTATTCATTTACTACTAGCCTAGATAAAATGCTAATAAACAAAATGTCAAAAAATGTATTCATATGACTTTCCTCTTTTCACTAGGCTTGTTATTAAAGGGACCATGGAACTAAACATTAACATCTGGTGAAATTAGGATGCTTGTTTTCCCCCTGAAGAGTAGGCTCTATTTCAAGCTTGAAAACAACTTGTGAAAGAACTATCTAAAGTTTCCATATTTCTCTGTTGTCAGGCATTCATAGGCAACCCTCCTACATCACTAATTTCAGCAACTGTACCACCCTCCCATCAAAACCAAACAAGAATACCCTCATGAAAATATACAATGCTACACTTTCTATAGGCTTTCTGTGGCATCCCATAGATCTTTTACAGCAGGATTAAAATGTTTCATTAAAATGTTTCATTAAACTCTACAGATAGGCTGTCATTATTCTAACTTTTACAGAACTCTCTGGGATCTTCTTTTACCCTCTTATTGGTTTATGCCTTTTTAATTTTCTAACTCCCTTGCATTAGAGTGGTGAGGAAGAATTCTGTTGAAGTATGCTCTTTGGCAGGGTACTCCCAAGAGAGTCCTCACCTTAGCAGATCTGTGCAAATGACATTCAGGTGTACAAAAGGGATGACATCCAGAAGTAGCCACTCCTAAACAAAGACATAGCAGAAAATGCCACTGTGAATTAAAGATCCTGAGAGTGAAGGCTGCAGGCAGTTGGCCATTGGGAACTGAGACAAGTCGTCTTTAACTGGGCATAACATACCTAGATAGAGTGCCAAACTGAAAGGACTCCATATGAGACACCTCTGTGTTTTCTCATAAATCTTGACCCTTCAGAAGTTCTGGAGATTGTAATTTTATTTATGTAAGACTACTTGTTCAGCCTCTTTGAATAAACATGCAGTCAGGATGCAAGACAGGAAGCAGTGGTGAGTTGCAGGTAAAATATTCCTTCTTCTCTCACTCTCCAGTTCCTTTTAGCCCCAGCAACAGGTAAATGTTTTGCAGAGCTGGCAGGAGCACTACTCTCCAGCCAAAGCCATCACTTGTCCCAATTTGGTTTGCTAAACATATCCAGAATGAGATGGATGGGAAATGCAGCCTTGCGAGGTAGAGTTGCAGTGAGAATGGCTGAATATCTTATTTTTTGAGTGTGTCTTGTGAACCATTCAGGTGAGAGGAAGAAAGAGCAGACCTGAACATTTCTATCTTGCTTGGACTCTAAATGAGACATCTACAATACCAAACAAAAAGATACCCTCAGGGCACTTTAATATGTTTGTTATAAAACAAAGATTAAAACAATTATATGGAAATTAAGGATAATATGGAACATTTGTCTTCCTCTCAGTCAAACAGTAACATGGCCTAGTTCAACAAATAGCTTCATAACTTGAGGCACACTGCATGCTAAATGCTAAAATGGCTTGGGCTGGGAGGACAGTCTGAATGGCTCGGCTCTGTTAGGTGTGTCTCTCTGACCTCTATGAAAGAGGTCATTTTTCACTGCACTCTTCATTCTTCAGCAGAAAAAAAATAGCAAATTTTCTCACAAGTTTTAACAACTACACAGATTAAAAGAATACACAGCCACTGCCCTTATTCACAAGCCCAGAAAGCTAAAGAACAAGTATGGTGAAAATAACGGAGCTTTTTTCTCCCCATTCAATTTTTCCGCCCTTTTCACCTCCTCATTCCACTCACAAATGGCAGCTCCTAAACAATTCTGCTCTTTACAGACCTTTAGAATCTGTTGTTATTTTTGAGTTTGTCAATGCCATATCCATGTGAGTCGTGTTATTTCTAAAGGAATGTGAGTTTAAATACACAACTAGAGTGATGCTATTAATCCAGTTTAGCATCTTTGATTTAGGAAGCTCCTCTTTCTGAGAGGTAAAACATTCTACACCAGTAGGGTTGGAAACATTCTGGTTTTGACACATAACCTCTCTATTCCGGTAGCATCAAGTGACACTCTTCTATTATTATAATCCAGAACATTTCTCACCACATAACTGCAAAGATGCTTTCAAGTTTAACTTTTAAATATGAGCCTTCAAAAATATATGCGATTCTTGGGAGAAGTTCTCTCAAACTAGATGAGGTTGCAAGGAAGAAAGGACAGAGCAATAACACAGAAGTGACAAATTTAGAGTAGTCTTGACATTATAAACACAGCAATGACTGGAAGGGGTCAGAGGGAAGGTGATCAGGAACCAGAAAAATTATGAAAACTCACATTAGCCTCAGATTTGATAAGTATTCACCTAACTCATTCCTATCACTAGCTTTTCTTTTGAGAATGGTTTTCCACAGCACCTGTGGACAAAAAAATGATATCATTTTCATAGTTTTAGGAATGTAAATAAAAGTGTTCTGCTTTTAGTCACAAAAGCTCTGAGAATCTGTGAATTATTGAGTTGCAACATCCTTTGAGGTACATTAAAACACAAGGTTTTCCTTACTGTAGAATTACTTATCTGAAAGAAACATTGCTTAATTACATTTTTTTTAATAATGAAGCGATAATAGTTGCTAAGACTATAAATCAAATTGTAAAGTTTATCCAAACAGTACAGTACCTTCACAAAGGCAACATGAAGTTATAACCTTTTTCTTTTACATTGAGTAATAGTGTCAAAATCTTCTTGATGTTAATGGGTACACTTGGAGTATGGCAATATTATCCAAGTAAAAATGTAGCACAGTTTGTCCTATAGTGAGTTGAAGTGTGACCTACTCTATTAAAGCAACAAGAAGTCCTTTCCCCTCTTTTTCACAAAAGTTTTGAATATAAGAATTCGTCAGGATTTAGGGGATTAAGAAACCACTGTCCACGAAAAAAAAAATCTGTAGAAATTTTCATTAGTTCTTTTATGAGTTGGCAGCAAATACTCTAGCTGTGAACCTTTATGAAGCTATAAATATAAAGGACCTTCTGATACTGGTATGATGATAATTCTAAATTTCCTCTTTGCAGCTGCAGTTGATCCCCTGTATTTGGTAAAAAAAAAAATCTCTCTTTTTGTGATTTAACAGAGAAAGTTGGCTCAACTACCGTATTGCCTTTGAGCACTCTGTGTGGAAGTTCATGAATTAAACCCACATGGCAACACAAACCCCCTCCCCACCTTTCCCTTAAGGTGGCTATAAAATGTCAGTGGAAAGCCAAGCTGTTTATTTTACTTAGCATTTGATTCTGTAAGTAAATGAGTTTCTAGTGGGACACAACTTTGCAATCAGCTCCTTCACATCACTAAACTGTTATTAAACTACGCCATAAATATTAAATTAATTTCTAAATGCTTAAACTTAATACTATTGACAAAAAATAAGAATGTGCAGGTAAGTAACAGACTTGCTGGCAACCTATTGCTTGAAACTCTAGAATATTTGATCATGAGAAGAAAAAAAATTTCCTTGCTACTGACAGCTTTTTACAAAACTTGATTTCCCAGGAGATTTATCTTTTGGGAATAAAATTTAAGAAGGGATTTTGTCTACACTTTGCTACATATTCCAGAATCTCTATGGTGAATAGGATTCCTGGAGATCTGCCACTCTGGATTTGTTTGAATATTAACTGTCAATACATTTCACTTAATTTCCTAATAAACACAAGGAAGACTCATTTTCCTCCCAATATCTTGGGAAAAAGGCACAATCTGAGACAGAAAAGTTCTCATTCCTTGGCTTCTGAGTCTCTAAATAAATACTGGAGCAGCAAAGAAGAGGTCCAGAATAAAAGCCATCCAGAAAAAGAAATACGTATGCTGGCCTGCAATTTATGCAGCAACAGAATAATAGTTGTTTTCCCCCATGTGGTTAGTTTTCTCAGCAGCCTGACCAGAAAGAAAAGTAACCAGGCTGCCCAGATGCATACCAAAACTTATTGTGAGATCAGTTGCATCTGCTTCTATCTGTCCCAAGGCAAACTGAATATCAGCTTAATTAATGGAAAGTTATCAATCAAGCAAAAGAAGAAACCCACAATTAGACATTCACTCTTTGTATCTGAAAATCTAAGAATTTATATGTACTATCATTATTTACTGACTCTACTTGAGATTATGAAATAAGGTCAGGGAGAAAACTCTCCAGAGTATATACTTAATGGACTGGACTAACAACGGGCTCCATGCTAAATCCGAAGAGCATGGCTGGAATCTTGTATTCAACAGAAAATGTATTTTAGAGCGGAAACAGGCACCAGCTGTTATCCATGTCTGCTGATGGGAAATGTAGGGACTCCTTTGCTTCCATGGATGGTGCATTTTCCTGGCATGTAACTGAGTAGTGCAGCATGTTTGATGGTGGAACTCAAAAGAGACAGTAAACAGCTCATTGTGTAGTGATCCAAAAAGCTCCACCTTGCAATTTACAACATTAAAAGTTTTGAAAGAAGTTGTAAATAATTTCAGTGATGGGAACAGAGGATCTCCATCCCTCTTTCTATGTCTCTTTCACAAAGTAGACCACAAAACTGAAACATCAGAGAATACTTGTTCCTATTTTAATAATTGAGAAACCTATCTCAGCTCAAGTATGTATTTTGTCCAGAGGAAACTTGGAAAAACAACAGTTGTAAGGTGCCTGAAAGCATGTTATTACTGAACAGTGGTGGACTAGGTGGTCTCAACAGGTCCTCTGTAATTAAAAATAGGGTCACGTCTACGGAAAGTAATCCAGGTGCACAGGTACCACCATTTGTCTCCTTTACAGTGTTAGCCATGTAAAGTTCAAGAAGAGAATTGATGTAACTTAGGAACCTAATTAGGCCATTAGAAGTAAACTCCATTAAAAAATACCCTTCAGCTTTAACGATAAACTGCAGCCATTTTAAATTTAACACTGTGATAGCAAGAAATACTACCATTGAATAATTCAGCATTCTGTAACATAAGGCGAGACAAGAGGAATGAAAAAGTGTGATTGCTATTTTCATTACGATGTGCCTTTTTGGGACGTATAGTATAAACCTCAAATCTCTGACACTAATTATTTTGGCATCTTATTGGCAGTCACAATTAGACAAAATGTAGAAATTTCTAAGAGCAAAACAACTTCTTGGCTAGATTTCTTCAGCCTGGTATACTTCAGACTTTTATTTATGGCTAAATTGAAGCTGGATGTCAAATCTGGGTCCCTTAGAACAAAATTTTAATAATTAACTGGCAAAACTGAACATGATCGTTTCTGACACACCTACACTGGTAATTATTGCTTTGAGGCCATTTACTAATGAAATTAATGTATTCATTGCCCTAACAAATTAGCATAACTCATACATAATGCCCCACATTTCAAGACCTTCCTAGAAAAACAACACTTAATACTGCAGAACAGAACGGCAAGGGCATTACATGGAGACAGTATTCACTGAACTACTACATGCTAAAACCACAATGGCTAAGTGTTAGTTATAAAGCAAGAAGTAAATACAATGTGGGTATTGAAACCATTAATAGTGTAGTCAAGAGAGCACAATCAAGTATTATCTTTGCACTTCAAATAAGCACATATTACAATAGCAGTAACCATGGAATCTAATTAACTGGGTACTTTTAGAGATATGAAGTATGAAAAGGAGGCAGTGCTGAAGCAATTTCTTCTTCCTTCTTAAATTCACAATAAACAGAGTGTGGCTACTCTGCTTTTTTGCCTATATTTCCATTCAGACTAATTCAGTGCCTGGAAGTGACTACAGCAGCCATAGCTGCCAAGCAACAGCAAAAGACAGGATTAAATGCATTACCTTTGGACATGACAAAAACATTAGCAGCAACCCACCATCATTTTTAACTGGGAAGATTCTCTGACTTTGTTTGGGGAAAGTGATTCCCAAAGTTTTTTATCTCACCACGCAGAACAGAGGTCAGGGGAACAGACCAGCATGTGGCTAGATGCTGTCTTAGTTTGATGGAGGACAGGATTGGAAAGCACATCTGCTGTGCTGGCTCACCTGGCAGGCTGGGGGCTGCACTGAGACCCCCAAGCAACAGACCTAACGTGCACGGACACTTACAGAGCACTCACAACCCATGACCTGTAAAGTGCCGGTATAGGCAGATTATGCATGAAGAACCACTGCTTTTGAGTATAAACAGTGGATTTATGTATTTCAAATGATAAATTTGCTTTGAACAAAAAGATGGGAGCAAAAATACAATGGGTTTGCAGAAAGTTATCTAAGTCTGTGCACTCTACAGAATTCATGCCTGGCTCAGCTGTGGGGGCTGAGAGCTAAGGACAACTTGACCAGGTCTTTCTTCCACACAACTGAGGAGCAGGTCCTGATGCCAGCTACAGAAAGGTTACTTTGCCTGTGTTCTCTAGCACTGTCTAAAAGTTATTTCCTCCTGAGAAGCACCAAATAGGAGTATATTCTTGTGGCACCCTCTGCTCCTATACATACATAAATGCAAGGGAACACAGAGTTCCTCAGTAGCTTCTATTGCTACCAAGGGAAGTAAAAAAACTCCCAAGCAAAAAATTATAGAATAATCACCTCAAGCATGGACTCTCTTTGGAACTCTATTCACATGTGTTTGGATCCCACCCAGAATCATGAAGTCTTACACCTTTATTAATGTTTTTATTCTACTCGATGTAATTTGGAGTCTCTCATTGCTCATATGAATGTCTGATCTTTTTGAATCCTCTCTTAAGTGCTTGGAGCCTATGACATCTTGATATAGCAGTGAGTTCTATATGTTAATTATGCATTGCATGAAGTTTCATTTGACCCATTCTATATCTCTTGCTTACCAAGCCATTCCCTTTTCCCTCCCAAACATTCCTCTCCCGTTTAGAGTTCCCCATTTTGCACATTTCCTCACTTTGAACTAAAAATCTAAGTCTTCCTAAAGTCTTTCTTTGATTATCTACAGGTTTCTTCTGTTTCTAACTTTACATTTCTTCATTAATTTAGTTTTAAAATAGAAAATGATGGGAACACAAGATAGCATAAGAGATTTTTCTATAGCCCATCCAATTTAATCTAGATACTGCAAACATCAGAAAGCACACTTCAGAATGGTTTAAACAGTCCAGTGGTGGATTCCCGGGGTTGAACCACAGTTTATTGTGCTCTCTCTCCCAGAGACATGAACCCTGATTATATTGTGGCCACTATTATGAAGTATAGATACATAACTTTAGGCAATTCATGTATGACCGAGAGCTCTCTATCTGTGCCTGTCTGAAGAGCTAGCTGATCTTCAGTGTAATCATCTGAATTGTCAAGAAATTGGTTCTTTGAACCTTGCCCTGTTGTCACATACAACCATTTTAGAGATAGGTAAATGCTACCTCTTTGATATTCGTCACAACTACACAAGAGGGGAACAATTTTCATTTATACTAACCCTTCTTTACACTCAAGCAGTAGATCTCTGCATTTCTGTCTACATTATATAATGTCAAGGTAACAGCAAGCAATATTAACGAGAACAAGAATCAGTTCTTTGACATAGTTTCATTAGGCAACAACAACTGTAAACCTACCATTATTTTTTGTGAACTTTCTTCTGATTTAAAAAATAAACCCACATCAAAGAACTTACACAATGCTTGGGATATTCCTAAAACATTTAGAAACACTGTACTAGAAGAACAGCAGTTCCCTGTCAAGTTATTGTAGAGCTTTCCGTTGAGAAATATTAGCTGGTCAAACCACAGAAAGCTACACTCCATTCTCATGGCTGGTCTGTTCTACATCATTTTAGCCACGTGCTGAAATACTCCAGTATATGATCTATTCTATCCAGCTAATAATTATGTACTACAATACTGCATTTGTATCAAATGTTTGAGTTGCACTTACTTTGTGAAGGTCAGTCCTCTTCCACCCCCAGCTACCTAGTTCACCTATTTTTGACTTTAAGTCTCTCATTGGTATATAGATTTTATTTTTGGCAGTATGCCTAGTTTTAGTTAATTTCTTTATCTGGCACGTTGTTACTTCCCTCAAATATGCCTCTGCAACCTTTCTTCCTCCAGGTCAGCTCTAATTTCTGTCCTATCATTTACTACTAGATACAGGGTTACTTTTGTATTACTGACATTCCTAGCAGATGTCTTTCTCTGACCCAAGTGCTCCTCACCACCTGTCACCTTGCTTCCAGGTTTGGCTATAAATATTCCTCCCCTTGCCGGTTTGACTATAAATAATCCCCTCCCCACCCTGGTGGTTTTTGGAGTCAGATGGTTCCAATCTGTGTAAGGTGGAGCTTCCTTTTACTTTACAGGGTTAAAGTTCCTTCTCCTCATTGTGTTACCCACATAGAAATCCTACTGCTGCACAAATCCACAAGTGTAATAGAAGCATACCAGTAGGTCCCTAAATAAAATATTCTGCTTTTTCATCTACATTTTCACCTCTCCTATCTACCTCCCAATGTTACCAGTACCAGTATGCACAAGAGACACTGAGCTGTGCTTATAATCAAGTTCATATCTACTTACGCTGCCTCCTGTAGAAGGACCAACACAGCTACCTCACAGGCAAGTCTCACATGGCAACCTCAGATACTGTCCTTGCACATGTGAATGATCAGGTCAAAGGGCTATGTTCTAGCCCATCTAGTAACTCTGTGACCCAGTCAGTACCCACACATAAAGGTCAAAGGAGACCTTCTTACAGAGAATCCCACTGTCACCTTCCTGAGACTGACTAAAGCAGAGTATGTTGAGGATGTCTAAGACAACATGGATAAGAAGCCATGATCTTGTGAGCTTTGTAGACTGTAGGTCTCTCCCAGAGGAAATCTGCCAAGCATCTATGCTAGGAGCTGCAATTAGATCTTGGCAGACACCTGTCTGAGGTGCCCAGGAATTGTTCTTCAAAGCTTGTATAGTGATGCTCAAAGTAACTGGTTTCTGTTCAGCATCCACCATACAAGGTGTTTTAACACATATTTTGCACATGTCAGAAGCAAACAAATGCACTAAACTCAAACCCAGAAGTTTGGATGTGAACTGCAGTAGGAGCCACAGTGCACTTTGGCTTTTTGATATGTTCTGTTTTCTTTCATTTTGTGGGGGTTTTTGGTCTTTTTTGCTTTTTTTTTTTTGGGGGGGGGGGGTGTTTTTTTTAAAGGTAAGACAGATGAGTGCTTCAGTCAGACTGGGGTGGCTACTGTAAAATTAAGATGAAATTTAGATTCAATTCACATACAAGGAGCCAGGATTTAAGAGGGTGACTACTGACAGTTCCTACAGGAGGAAAGGGAAAACAAATAAACAAAAAACACCTCATCCAAAAAATAAAAACCAAGCAGCCTAGAAGAAGTTAAACCAAACTGAAAGAGGGATGTATTGTTTTTCTTATTGGACCATCTTCCAAAGTTTTGGCACACAAGTCTTTGAGAAGACTACTTCATATTTCTCTGTTCACAAAGCAGAAGGTAGATACACCCAGTAACAAATGCTTCTTCAAGGTTTTGGCTTTGGTCCTACAGAGGATGGGGCAGAAAACACACAGCACTAGAATTGGGCTTCAGAAACTTTTCTGTGTTTACGGCATTCTCAGGAAAAGCAGTGATTGCAGCAGCAGCAACAGGCCACCTGCAGCAAGATAAGCAATAAGTGAAAATAAAAGAGGAAAGAAAGTGCTGACTGACTTTCTCAAAGCTGTTAAAGACTTTACTAGAGACAGAAAACAAGCAATGGATTTGCTGGGGTGCCTCTTTCTCACATCTTAAGTAAAAATTTATAGGAAAAGCGGTGATTAAGGAGTCACTGAGACTGTGGAAAAGAGCTAGTAAGAGAAAGCATTGTAAAACCCTGACAAGATATAGATGTCTGTCATTCATTCAATGACATTATGCCACTTTTCATGCACTGAAGAGCTATATTTAGTGACGTGTATTATCTATCCTAGTCAAAGACAATCCTGTGATAGGGGTTAACTTGGAAAGAGCTGAAGTGGGCAGTGACATCCCTACATGCAACTGGAGGCACTCAGGCTCATAGCTGAAGGAACTCTGTGTGACCTTAGAGGCTGTACACACAAGACTTGCCTGCAAAACCCGTGAGAACTTTTCCTGCTATGATTATAAACTTTACTAAGTTAGACTCTCACAGAGTTATATAACCCTATGTGGTAGTTAATGAAGTGCTGGATGTAAGAAAAATAACCGTAATGTTATTTTGCCCCTGGTATGCTTTGCCTTATAAGGATTAAATCTAGAGCTAATTCACTCGTGTTTTGTGATCTCTATCATGCTGCAATAATAATACTTAGCACTTTATAGCACTTTTCACTTATAAAAAGTGCTTTACAAACATTATCTAATTATTAATCTTCACAACAGTCCTGTGATACAGGTATACAGGTCAATTTAATGTTCTGTTTTAATAAACTACTAGCACTTTAGTAAATTGAAAAGTATAAAACACATTAAATTCACTTAAGAGAAACAAAAGCTAGTGAACAAATTGCAATTCTCTCCACAACATTCTAGGTGGGCAATACACACAGCCAACTGTCAGTGATCACTGCCTCTGAGGTCCACAGCTGACAGCCTACATAGCAAATATTTCAATTTGAAATGAGTTGAGAGACCCATTTTTTCTGACTATAACATGAATAATGAGGGATTCATTCAGAGAAGATGAGGTCACTCAATCAAGACCATCCTATATTAAATTCTATACAAATAAAACACGGTAGTCCCTACCTTGCAATGTTTAGGATCTAGATATAAAACAAGAGCTGTGACATAGGGAATGGAAGGAAATCAGCACAGGTAAGCAGTAATCATCACTATTCAAATTATATCTTCCTGATACAATCAAGTATATCAAACACATGCTGAACCATTTTATGCCAGTGTATCGTACTCTGTTGTTCTCTCCATTGACACAACTCAGATTTTAGTTGTTTGTGATCAAGACAGGCCAAAAGTTTGGCGTTGGGCAAACACATCATACAACTTAGTTACATAATCACAAACCAAGTTTTCCACATGGTCACTGTTTCACACAGTGCATGGCATGGAGTGCATGGCATGGACTTGTCTGTTAGATGAATCAATACAAGGCAGGAGGCTGCTGCCTGACCATGAGGAGGGCTGCCCTGTGTGTTGCTGAGGTTCAGAGTTATGTAATGAGCAAAGAATGTGGGAAGAAAGAAAGAAAAATACAATCTCCTACTTAAGGTAGTTTAAAAGTTACCCCTAAGAGTTTGGAGTCTTACACCAGCTTTTGTCACAAGATAGTCTATGAGACACAGGACAAGTTTCTTAAAATCAAGCTTTTCACACAAGGTTGTCTAACAATGATATATTTCTTGACACCTGGGGTCTACCTTGCTCAAAGTGCTGATAACTCACAAATGCAGCTCAAGAGTTGTGCTTTCAGCTTGCTAACCAATGTTAAATATCCTGAAATGGAGCGGAGCAGGATGTCTCAGACTGGGCTCCCAAATCAGGAGGTATTTTCAACCTTGAATGACTGTGTCCCAGTCCCCATCTGTCAAACAAGGATAATAATTCCTCCTCATTTCACTGGGGTGCTGTGAAAATAACTTCATTAATGGTATGTGAAGCACTGTAGTGTTGAGTGCTACGTAGAAACCTAGGAGGAAATTAATAATTCTGTCTCTGGAGCAAGTTTTGAAAAGCATGCAATAAAAGGCCTGAAGGCACACACTTAACAGGAGAGAAAAAAGAAAAAGATTGGATTTGAAATATTTGGACAAAATATTTGTTCTGCTTGTTAAGTGAGCGCTGCCCATGCTTTATCCAGCACCCTCAGTCACTCTCAACTTGTGGTCTCAGTTTTTATTTGTAAATTACCAGGTTTCTAAAAATTCAGAGCTATTTAGCTCTCCACAAATGCCATAGCAGAGAATCCTACTGATGAGCCCATGGCCCAGCAGCGTCACTGTCAATATTTAGAATTACTGTACAGGCCTCTATCATTTCAGCTTCTGGAATATAGCAACAATAGCATCTTTCTCAACAGGAAAGAAGGAAAGAAGATCATATTTTTGCAGTAGACTTTGATGGCATTTGAAAATAACAAAAGAAAGAAGCAATTTGAGGGGGAAAGAAGTGCTCAACATTTTATACAGAGCAGCACATATTCACTTCCTTTCCAAAAACAGCCAAACCATTCTGATCATAGTAATTCTAAATGTTTTGCCCCAAGAGGAAGCCCAACATGGAAAATATCAACCCAAGCACTTAAAGTCTGTGAAGATTAAAAATAAACTTAATACATCTTCTTTACAGTAGTTTACAAGGGAGAATTTTCAGGCAATCTGGATGGCAGTCAACATTCCCTACCTAGAATATGCATGTACACACTGTCCAACATAGTATTTTGCTATCTGTGCAACTTATTTTAATTCTTTCCTAGCATGTCTTCTTCAGTACTGAGGGGTTTAAAATTATTAATTTATTTTTATTATACACCCCCTAGCTGTTTCTTATATGGAGAGAATGGTATTCCTTAGCTTCCTTTAAATAATATACAGATGGCTAATCACTGTGGCACCCAAGAAAGATATGTCAGGTAAAGTAAACATTCTGAAAAGAATGAACCCTTGAGCTATCCCTGCCAAATAATCTTACCTGGAACTGTCACAACGATTGTGGTGTGACCAAAGAAACAGCCTTTGATGACTGAGGAGTTATCCGAACTAGTAAATTGCTTGGTGAGTAGAAAAAAAGCCAAATGCCAGTTAGTCGAAAGCAGTGGCATTTAATAGAAATGATAAAACCAGAGGGCTGCCTTTTCTGACTATAACATTGAGGCTATCAAATACATTTTTTTAAATGCAAGTGAGAGAAAACTGCTATTGTCTGCTTTCCTGCCACTTGTCCAAGGTACTTACATAGTACAAATGTAATGGCTGCTTTTTGGATGAACAACATTACACCAATATGGATTATAAGAGGCTGAAGCTAAAACTAGAACTGCAACTGCATTCAGTGCTCAACATCCTTTCTAAAATGATCCAGACTTTATAAAAACCAAGTGTGCAGAACAATGTTTTATGTTTAAGGTTCTCAAGATAAAAAAGTAGTTCCTGAATATTATGTTACTCTCAACACGAAAGAGGATACAATCTCTTTTAGATGTGTTATGGCACAAATGACTTTATTAAGTTTTTAAGAACTGTTCTTGTGTTCATACCAAGTCAAACTTTTAAAATCTCCTTAATCTATTGTTGGCAACTCAGTCTGGAAAGCAAATTTGACCCTTATTCTAAAGTAATGCTTGAAATATCCTCTCCATACTTTCATATTTCTTTTATTCTTAGCTGCCAGTATTCTCATTTTATGTGCTTCACTTGTATTTTGATGCCAGCTCCAGTCACCTGAGTAATAATTCTGATGCCCTGAAACCGGCCATGCAAAGTGATGTGAGGATCAAGAGAAGACCTTGCCTGGATTAATGGAAGTCTGAAGCCAAATATATCAGACGTAGCTGGCACATAATTGTGACAGTGTTTGGGAGACAAACACCCTATCTCCCTCAGAATCCCCAGAGATCTGGGGGACTCACACTGTGTATGTGGCCCAAAGAGAAGACAGCATATGGACAGGCTGAGGGACAAAGACACAGAGACATCTGCTTGAGAAACAGTCTCCCATCTGGAACCTCATCTACCAAAACTGAACTCCATCCTGTCAGTAAGACATCATGACTAAAGAACAAATGATTCCTAAGTAAGGTATCTGGGATGGCAGAGAGCTAACTGACATGGTTACAAAACTGAACCCACAATGTTGAGCCCCTTCGCTACCTGTCCACAACACTATACAATACTTAGTACAATACCCCAGAGGAAAAATAAGTGTCTATTTTAGTTTGTCAGGGCAAAGTCAAGAAAAAAAGAGAAAGTAACTTTCAATGGACATTTCTCCTCTTGCCACAATTCCTTACAATGGTTCTTCATCCACAGTGGTCTCATTATCAGGTAGCTGATACTTCTCTCTTCCAGATGTATACCCATATACTTTGTGCTTGGTCCTCACAGGCATCTGGAATAAAGGCCTGTGGAATACAGCTGGGAGCTGCATATGCAGAAATGCCTATGCTGGAGTTGAAAAGAGCAAACCCGCTTTAAAAGACCTATGGAGACAGTCAGAAACTTATTGAACGAGAAGGATGATATGAGGAAAAGAAAAAGATAATGGGAGCTATGGTTTGCATGTGAGACTTATGAGAGGATTTATATACGTAATTATAAGCAGGCAGCAACAGTGTTCTCCCAGGTGGGCTGCATCTGACCAGTGGTAGTAAATGCTCCTAGGAGCAAGAATTTTGAGTCATTTTTTCTGAGAGTAAAATGCTCCTAATCCAAATCTGTGTGGGTTAGAGAAAAATCTCAACATATTTGTCTATCAACTCACTTATGTTTCATATAACTCAAACTTCTAATATGATCAGCTATTTATTTCTTCACAGACATGCCTCTGAAGCCTACAATTCAGTAATTTACTTAAGAAAAATAGAGTCTATTACACAGTAAAGAGAAATGCAAGCTCTTTCATTTACTTTTCAAGTAATTAATCTCATTACACCCAAATTAGAGGAACATCCCCTTTAAAACAACAGTGTAAATATACATCATTTGTCCTGAAGGCAGGGGAAGAGAACATCTTTTACACTTCCTATGGCTGGAGATAGCCGACTGGAGAAGGCAGGGGTGCAAGTCCACAGAAGAGAGAAGGGAATTTACACACAAAACTGTATATGAGGAAACAACAGGTTGAACTCTATTTGGCATGTGAAGATAATTTATGGATCCGTAAGCTTGTGTTTCAATTAAGAGATTCATGAGAAAACCAATATGGAAAAATGACTTCTTTCTCCATGGTTTTATGCCTTGGAATTGGTCTGTTGGTATTACAATGACTTACAGCAACATGCTGTATTCTCCATACCCATGATTTTGTTAGTACTTCTAGAGTTCTACCTAGACCTTGCTTTCCTGATCTACAGATTGTCAATATCACATCAATAAATTAAACACTTTTGTCAAGAAATTTGAATATAACGTTGTGGGACTTATCTGTGCTGTAAATTCTTTGCATGTTACATTATCTCCCACTTGAGAACACTAGAAAAAAAACCCACAAACAGCAAAACAGAGAGTTAAATATTAAACTTATTTGAAGATTATCTTGTCTAGCCAAATATACATAAAGTCTCCTACTATCTCCTCACAGGATTAAGGAATGGCAAGGCCAGATCTGTAATAAAAGGTGAGTGTCTTATCACCCTCAAATCTGGCTCATATTTGTTAATTGTCACCTTTCTTCCATTTACAGTTTTCATATTATACAAGTACTTATATACTCTGAGTCAATGAGGTACAGAAAGATAAGCTTCAAATACATTACGGACAATAGGCACAAACTAGAGCTCAGGACCTCTGGGCCTCTCTGAGCCTTTGGAAACAATCAAGGTTTATGGTGTTTAGCCATTGCCTCATGGGAAATACACACAGCTTTGCTGAGATAATGCACTTAAAGTGTCATTTGTAGCAAAAGTATAACCTGCAAAGGTCATTATGACTGTCCTTCATAAACTAGCTTTTGAGAACATTATCAAATCCAAATTATAGGCCTTGGAGATTCCAAATACGCCCATATTGCTGACTTTGAAATAGAAAACACGATTCTTACACAAAACTGTAAGAATTAGTTTATCCCTGTTCAATCAACTCTAGATGAGGTTCAACAAAACGCCAAAAATAAGGTCCAAGGAACTATGAAAGGCAGAATACTATTGCTTGAAATTTCTGAACCTCTGCAAGACAGAGAAACATCACCAAAACAAGGGCAACAGCAGCCAGTCTCAAACACAGTCTGAAATAGTCTTCAACTACTGAGAGAAAGTGCGTGCCAGTCTTCTGGGAGGCACAGAAGTGACAGGATGAGAGATCACGGACATCAAGCTGCACAAGGAGTATTGCAAATGGAAGGAAATAAGTATTGTTAAAAAGGAAAAAAAAATCACTGTTAGGATAGTAACACACTAACAGGTAGGCCAGCAAGATTGTGCAAGCCTTGCCTCTGAAGATATTAAAAACTTTACAGAACCAGTCCTGAGAAACCTGATCCAAGTTGGGGTTGCTTTGAGCAGAAAGCTGCTACTCATGCAAATGCCTCAATTCTTGCTGATTCACTTGAGGGCTCATAGCCTTCACCTGACAGTGAGGTGAGGTGGAGCAGGCAAGTTCCAGTGGTCAGAAGAGACTGAAATCTCCTTTTCGATGAAACAAGTGCAAATTTTAACACGGAAGAACCCTCATCTTTTAGTTTGTGTATCAGGATTAATGGTAGTTCAAAGTACATCAATGAGCAGATCAAATACAAAGAAAGACTACACTTCTACCAGGCAAATACCCCCATCACAACTGCAGCTTCCACCTGAGAAAGCATGTGACATGCTCGTTTCACAGTCAATTTCATAGATATATTAAACTACTTACCATAGCAGCTTCCTTAAAACCCTGTTAAAGCTGAGATGTGGAGCAGAATAGAGACAAACTGAAGTACCCTGCTGTGCTTATTTGGTTTCCAAACAAAAGCCCACTGAGGGTCAGGAGAAGGCTCGAAGGAAGGGGAAGGTGGTTTAAGTTCATGGTAAGAGTGGCTCCACTGCAGAAATGCTGGAAACATTACATCATCTCAGATTCATTACATCAATTGTCAATTCCTGAACATTCATGACAGATTGCCATTCAAGTGGCTTAGATTGATTATCAATTTTATGTAAGAAAGTGAAATACTTTCTCAAGAAGGAAATGAACACAACCTTTGGACAAGTGTAACACTGAGGCATATGCAGTTCTCAGAAAGTGGCTTGCATGCCATGTCAAAGATTGAAATAAGAGCCAGTTAAGATTTCATCTCCAAAATCAGAGGATTAGGTCCCAATAGTAGGAATCCAGTCAACATAATAAGTCTGAAGAGTACATACTGTCTTATATGGGTTTTATAGTTGCTTCTCAGGCAACTCCAAAGACTGTTAAATACAGAAACCAAGCTAAAATGATCAGAATTCGGGGAACTCAATAGCATATTGAAATTTGAAGAAGGTTTTGAATAAAACATTATACTGAATAAAACACTAGGGTGGGCAACACGAGAGATAATATAGGACAAAATGAAACCACTTAAGGTTTATGAAGTATTTTGCCTCTTTATCAATGTTCACTTTTTCTGTTACGTCACCTTGTGATGTTTCCAAAACTAGCACTTCAAACTATTTAAAAGTAACCCCTCCAGAGTGTCATTAGTGTAAATAAGGGTTTGGGTTTTCTTGGTTTGTTTGGTTTGGTGTATTTTTTCAGTTGTGCCTTCTGTGACATGCCCACCAACGTAGCAGATGAAACATGATGGTCTCAGTCTTTAGTAACTCTCCTTCCTTCATCTCCAATGAGTTTTATATAAATCAAATCTTCCTGACTGTAAGTGTAGGTATCCTGCATCATGGGGATGATTTTTCCCTTACATCTTAGAATCTTATAATTTATAACACGAAATTTAAACCAACATAAATTAGTAATTCAATCCCTATATTCCAATTTAATGAACTAGAGGTTTCATTGCTTTATTGTTTTGTGCCACTGGACCGATCTTTTGGTTTACAGATGGAATGTACTTATTTCTTAATAAATAAATGCACAAAAAAATAAAGGTATCCTCAATGCAATTATGCTGATGTCCCTCAGGAACCAGAATGCAATTATTTAAAATATTATTTTCTTAGATTACTCTCAAGCAAATAAGGAAAGAAATATGAAATTTTTGTCCTTTTAGCTTAAGCTCATTTTAAGAGCAGAAACAGTGATGCAGTTAGTCCCCAGTGGCAACTGAGAAGCACTTAGCCAGAAAATTGTTATTGGATTACAGTTCTGGCTTCATAAAACGTGGCTAAAGATCATTTTAGACATCTATGGAATGACCCATTGTCAAAATTGGTATGACAAACAAGAGACAAAGTTATTCTATTTGGCCATTTTGAGAATTTTTCAGATCACAAAGGTAACTTGGGGCTGTATCAGCCTACACAGTTTTGATTCAATTATAAAAATAACTCACAATAAGAAGAATTCTAGCATAAATAATTGAGTCTTTCTGGAGGAAAAGAAAAATCACCACATACATGTGCATATACATCCAACTGTTCCTGATGTATAAAGAATTGTTAACTGATAGGGTGATCAGAAGTCAATCCTGATACTGAGGACGACCTTTTTAAACTAACTGGTCTTCTTTACTTAAATAAACAAGATGAAAAGGGCACCAAAGGACGCTGCAAGATTTTTAACAATGTGCAAACTGAAACCACTTAGATACCACCAAAGTTCATATGATCCTTTTCAGTTCACTTTACACCCTTTTTCAAACAGATGATTTCCTGGATGAGAATGCTGCCTACTATATTTTAATTTGCTGGTTAAAAAAGAATAACAAATATGAAGATACATCAGATACAGATATGCATACTTAAAAAAATGCAAACAAGAAATGAAACTGTTCATCTTTGTGTTTGAAGTCACCAGTGACCACTGGCAATAGAGTAAAAATGAGGACCTTAATCAAAAACCTAACATGGGATTTAATTTCTTCATGGAAAGTCTTTGTCATTTTTCTTCTCTGCCCATTACATGGTACGTCTTTGCTCATATAATTACGTAATTAACATCCTCAGCACCTATTTCATCCCTTGTTAATTTTGCTAAATATAAACACAGACATGCTCAAGGAAACAGACTTGGCAAGTGAAGAGGCATAACCAATTTAAAGGGGAAAAAAAATCTATTTACATACTGATGATCAGTACATATCACTGAGCATTACTAGATGCTCATAATCTACATGATGGCCTTCTGACTAGAAGTGCCTGTGCAAGAACAGCTTTTGCTAGGATGACATAGATGGAACAGAAGTGTTGATAAAAGGTAGTCTTGGTTTTGTTTGTTGTAGTCAGTCATGCAGCTTGTAGCAACAAAGGGCAGTAGTGGAAGCTGGTAAACCACATAGGTTTCACAACACTGTTGTTCCCAAAGCTGTTTTCTGAAAAATCATAAGGACTGGGGATGGGAAGGTGGGATGGGGAGATGGGAGATAAACTTGTCAGCTAAAGGCCCATAAGATTTTTGCAGTTTATCCTACTGCCAATTCCGCGGCCAAAGCCACAATTAACTGAGAGCATTGCATAACTATGATCATAATTCAATCGAAGATGCAAGTTTGAAGATTAGGGGACTAGCAGAAAGTTCCTCCCTTACAGCTCTGCCATGAAAGAGGAAAGTAGTAGAAAGTCTACAGTAAACAAAGATTCTAGTTCCAGATGGGAAGTTCGCAAAGTTTTAATTGATCCACCCTTGGCAGGCAAACTGGCAGTTTTATTTCTTCTCCTATAGTGTCCAAAAAGTATCTGTTCATCCTTGTGAAAAAGGAAAGTTTCATATAGGCTCTGTTTAGCAAGGTCATCAAGACTAGACCTGTATTCATCCTAACATAGGGATCCTAACATTTAAGGTCAGATTTTAAAACTCTTACAACAAAAATTACTTAGTTCCTGAATGATACCACTAGTTCTTGGGTTATGATGTTATTAAACCAAAGAAAAAGGATCACTAGCCCCTGTTTGCAACATAAATACGCTTTCAAACTTACTGCTTCCATACAGAAGTATACTGGTTTCTATATAGATGCATAATGTCATTTGCTACAGCAGCTAGCGAAGAGAGAACTAGTCTGTTTTCAAAAATCCTTCTCATTAAGAGCCAATACTGAAATTGTTTCATTGCCTTCATTAGTAAGTATAATCCTAGGCTATACCAAAGTCTGTCTGCAAGTATACTGTGCTGACCTCCTTATCTTTAGAACTCTGTTAATTATCCCAGAGTGTACAAGAAAGTGGAACAATCCAGTTTGAACACCCTGATGCTGTCTCAGCAATTTCTGCTCTGAGCACACGCTATTTCAACAGCCGGTGAACATTGGAGTTGAAGTGCATGCAACCAGCTGAAAAGGATGCAATTCTTATTCTTATGATGAATATCAGGGTCAGAGGTGAGGGCTAGATAACACATAGCAGATGTGGAGGGAGTAGAAGGAATTCTGTTTACTTTGGGTGACCACCTACATTTCAAGGGGATGTACAGGGGGGGAAGCTAAAACTGCAAGATAAAGACTGTTTAAGGGACTGCATTGTACAATATTTTGCAGGACGAAGCTACATACTTGTATATTAACATGAACTATTGTGGCAATACAAGAGTTAGTCCATTCCAAATTAACCACTCATGGAATATGACTCTTCAGGAAACAAGTAAGAGAAATCTTTTTAAAACATACCTGTGATCAGCTAGTATTGAAAAGTCATATTCTTTTTGCATTGCCTGTATTTCTTTGCATTTCGGGATTTTTTTCTGCTCTGAACCTGAGGGATGTTCTAGTCACTGAGAAGACTCTAGCTGCTTGAGCTAGATCCTCAGCTCTGTAGCCCAGGTTGTGAAAAGGGGACCTGAAACCACTCTAAACAGACATTGGATGATTTTTGCAAACATGATGATGAAGCAGGTGATTTACAGGAAGAACTGTCAGCAGACATCTAGCTGCTCAGCTTTTCATACTCCATGGTAAAGGATAAGGAATCTTTCTTCTCAGTACCATCAGCTCTTAACTCTGAAGCAGTAAGGAGGAAGCTGACTACAGTCAGCTACTGTGAGAGACAAAGTGAGAAGACTGATCACTTCAGGTATCTCAATGAGCTTACTGTACAAAGAATGAACTTTGTTTCCCCTGCTTCCTCTTCCCCTCCCAAAGAAATCATGAAAGTCATTAAGCATCTTGATGTTTTCCATATGGATGTTTCTACAAGTTATAAGGTCAAAGTGGACAAGTTAGGAGAACTTAAGACCATCAGAAACGACTGCAAAGGGGAAGTGAGGCAGGGAAAGCAGTTCACTTTCAAAAGGAAAAAACAAATACCCTAAACCAAACTATCCTGGGACAAGTTGCATTTCTCAACATACTACAGGCATCCATTTCCCAGACTACTGAAATCAAATGCCTTTGTGAAGACTGCCACAGAAAAAAAGTGTCAGCAAACAGACAGATAGGTTTTATTGAAAATTTCTCTTCAAAATATTTTCATACATTTTTTAAGAGAGGTCTAGTAGTTACATCTACATAATATGATCCAATCAGTGTTCAAAAGGAAATTAATGGGAATATCATTACATTTTTTAATTAGTCTTTATAGAAAAATCCAATAGAGACTAGTCATCTATGGAACAATGACCTTAGAAAATAGTTGTGAGGAGGCAAGTTTAGTCTAAGAAGGAAAAAAAAACCCAAATAAAACAAATTCCACCACGGAGATGTCCATCCCTTAGCTTGCTAACTTTCTAAATGAGTTGTTACACTTATTCCTTTATAAGCTTAGCTCTGGATGTTGAGGAATCAAACTCATTTTTATGGGTGAAGTACACGAGTTGGAAATAAGTTTGGCAAATGATCTCTGAACTACTCTAGACTCTTTGTAGGTACAGTAGTACTACATTTCTAAAGATATACACTGCCTCATTTAAATGATGGATTGATATGGAAGATGCAGGACAATTTAAGTAGAAAATCTAATAGTGTTGAGTTCTAAGCATTCTCTGCTATGTGCATCTCATCTCAGGTAATATTAAAGATAATTAAAAATCATGCCAATTCCTTAAAGCTGAAATGCATCAGGAGCATAAATCGGTCATTCTTTTCCAAAACCAAAACAATCTGCAGAAACAACTCTGATATTGCTGGAGCCTGGCTGAAACAAATGACCAAAAGAATAACCATTGCTCAGAAAGTGGTAGGGAATGCACCTCACTCCAGCTCCCATGTTAACTTTTGGTCTGCTGCCATGCTCCCACTTTGGCAATCAAAGGAATGCTGTGGGCACCATATAAAGGCATATGTGGTAGCTGGAGGGTTAAAGTAGACATTCCTTATCCTTGACAGATGGTTATTCATGGTCATTACTACTAAATTCATTTGCTGAATAATTTGGATATGACAAAAGTGTGTAGGAATATATGCCAGGGCACCCTTCTAGGAATCCTAAAACGCAATATCCCCTTCCATGCATTCACCGTACATCCTCATGCAGAGTGTGACACATTGAAAAAAATGTAGGCTTTCTGAACACTCTAACTCCCTTGTGCCACTCTCATTACATTAGAGTGGTTCTAGAAAGCTACTGGGTCCAGACCTAGGGATGGATGAATGGGCTTGGCTTAAGCAACTATTTTGTCAATAAGTGTAATGCAAACCAAATTTTTTGTTTGGGCTTTTTTTTCCCCCCAAAGTCACAGTTTGAATGGCATTGAGAGCTATAGTAGGACTACTTAAGGGTGGTCTGAATGGCTTTAAAACAAGTTGTCTCTAACAAAACATTGATTTTTAATGATGAGCTGCATACTCACTTTTGCCACACAAGTGAGGCCACTCAACAAACTGCCCTCTCTCTCCACAGCCACTCCCTTATCTCAAACCAGAACATTTTCTCACGCAGTGAAAGGCATAAAGATCTTTTGGCAAATGTTTCTTAAAAATAATAACAAAAATACCTAAGTTCCTTTTCACTTCTTCCAGTTGATACAGGAAACTGAACTTCTCCCCTTCTCTGTTCCCACTGATATTTCCAAATTGGCACCTCAAAACACCACTGCCACTAACTCACTGAAATGGAAAGTCTTCTATTGACCTCAAAGACATTTGGATCAGGCTCAAAGTCAGCATCCTAACTTGACAGCACAGACTACCAGGCCACAACACTGGCTGGAATACGTCATGTACATACTATTGCTAAAACAGTACAGGAAGCATAAACAACTTCAATTCTCTGAAAGTATGTGCTGTTTTTTCCTTTTCATTTTTCAGAACATTTTGTGAAGTTCTGTTAATTCCTCTGCTGATATAGGTTAATTCATAGGAAATTTCATTGTCTTCACATCTCTCAAAGGCCTGAGATGTCATATTTTTTATTAGAACATGAACCTTCTAGTGCAGAGGCCTTGCCTCTACTTGTTAGTAATTCACTTGGTACACTATTGACACTATGTAATATAAAAGAGTAAACTACAATAATAACAAGTGGGAAAAGGCTCTGTGCTGTTTTCCACCATGGCCATCAATCCTATTCAGATGCATGCAAGACAAAAAAAATCTAGGCAAATGTGTGAAAGCTAAGCCTTACCTACAAGTTTACAAAGTATCTCAGATACAGAGACAACTGAATCCAACCTTCCATATGCTCAAGGCAAGCAGATCCATTAAACCAGTTCAGACAAAATATTCACAACATCTGTTTCAAAGACTTGCATTAGCATCTGAATGAACACCATCCTGTTTGTGTGTCTTTCCCATCATCGAAATCTACAGCTGCTTCAAACCACAGCCACAGTGGACCCAAGACATGCTAAGCTTCTCAGCTCCTAAAGTTAAGGAGAGTTAAAGGACAAGACATCTTGTAGGACCTTCTCAACATCTCATACAACCTCCTCTTTGGCGAGCAACTGACATCTGGTGGTGTTAAACTCTCTCCTTTCCTGCTTTCTAATTGAGTTTGTAAACTATGTTTATAAGAAGCCTGCAGAACTGAAGTAAAACTAACAGAAGACAACAACACTACAGTGCCATGGGGGACACTACACACACTGAAGGTAAGCAAAACTGGACTAGAAAATTGTGCAAGCTCCTCCCATCTTTTATATCCAAGTAAATATACACTTCTGGTGAGCAATCAATTTTTTGAAATAACAAAAGGGCAGCAGAACATCAGAACTCATCTCTTCCCATTCTCAACAGATAAAGCATTCTTTTGCTTCCAATTAAAAAGATTAATAAAGTAAGGGAACACATCAGGTTAGCATCAATCATTGCCCATGTGGTTCTCATTATTGCAATTAGAAGTTATCTCCTCAAAATTGTTGGATGAAAGTGCCATGCTCTGCAATTGAAAACACATTGAAAAGAGTTATCCAACTTATTTGAGTGTCTTAAGAAAGTCAAATTTAAGAACACTGTGGAGGTAACATTGAAAGGAATCATTAAAGGCAATCTGTCAGTAAAAGGGTCCCATGAAGCTGCTGTTCAAGAATTTGAATATTGCTAAGTCTTCTCTTTAAAAAAATAAAGAGAAGAAAGAATATTAATATAAAGAATTAACATTTTTTAAAAAAAGAAGCTTTTCCAAACTCTGCTACTGAAATTCAAGGCTTTCTATTGTCAGTGCTTTAGGTCCTATATGTATTAGGAGTGTTAGCTCCCTGAATTAACATGTTTAGATTGTCACACTGAATGGGCCAAATTTCAAATAATCCTGAGCAAACTTGGTTGTTTTGCTGAAATATCACTGCATATGTCACAGAAAGTACAGTTCAATTTTGACATCCAGGCTTTCACAAGATATGGGATTTTTTAAATGAGTGAGCTAAAGAGAGAATTTTTGTGTATGCAGGACTGTGGACTTACAAATCTGTGAAATAGATATGCACATCAAATAGAACTTATAATTTCATTACAGTCTCTTTCTTTCATACATTAGTGTACAAACCAATTACATCAAAGCTAGTAGCATGCTTAAACCCAACCTTTTTTAAAGCTTTCTTTGTGTAAAGTAACTTTAATTTTTTCTTTCCCCACCCTCTTCCTCCTCTTTCTGTTCACTGAATGCATTTATGGTATAGGATGCAGTGATTTCATGCAGTTCTGTTCAAAACTATTCAGGGTATAAACCCACTCACTAGCTCTTGAGAAAGATTTCCTGGATGCTATTTAAAAAAAGGAGAATTTTAACAGGCAGAAAGATATCTCCTGTAACATAAAGGAAAACCCTTTTATTTAATATATCAGAGGAAAATAACAAAGGGTCTTGAAGAAAGAACATTTCCTGCCATCTTTATTTACATTTGAACTCTGCTACCAGTTTTCTTCTGTGGCTTCTGAAAACCAGTGGTCTCTTGCATCCTTTGGTTACCAATAGATAGCTTGATCTGTGGGCAGGGGATTTACATGACAGTGCATTTCCATGACAAGAGAACAGTCAGTCTCCAAAGGCTATTTAGAAAACTAAAAGAAACTGTGACTCTTGTCCTACAATTCTCAGCTATAAAAACCGACTTTTAAAAATTCTTGCTCTGATAGAATTCTTCAACTCTCAGAGAAAAAAGCAACGTTGAAAATGAAACGAGAGAAGTACAGATTTCTCAAACGAGGCTATGGGAGGAAAGTGGCCCTCTAAAATTTCCAATAGAAAAATTACCCTGTATGAAAGAAAACATGGAGAAAAGGGAAACAACGATGCTGAATATGATAAAAAGTTTGTTTATGCTTAATACATGGGAGAAATGGTTCAAGGACAGCTAAATGTGACCCATTTAATATACCAAGGTCTCCAATACCCATTGTGCTCTGCTGACTAAGTGCTGATCATGCAAATTAATGCTGCCTGGGGACACACAGTACTTTTCAGTTGCAGTCTGAATTTTCCAAAAAACTTTTAGAGATGTGGGTACATGTTACAGGGCAACTAGGGCTATTTTCCTTTCTTCAGTTGTTGGCTCATTTTGATAATTCATCTTTCTGACACTCTTGAGTCTTCTGACACAGACATCCATATTCAGGAATGTAAAAAACCTAATTATTGCTACTAGTTGTGTGATTTAAAGTACAGATTGCCAAGACAATTTGAAAAGGTGTCCCAAGACTAATATTTAAGGTTCGAGAGGAAAGAGGAATAAAAATCTAGCGGTCATTGTGACTCAAATTAACTCAGAAGTTCAGCAAAGTCTAAGAGTCATCACAGGTAACGTAGATTATGGCCTCAGCATACACTGTATTCCAGATCTGGTTCCTTCTAGACTCCCTCACCTTTACTGTCTTAGATTCTTACCCAGGTTGCAATATGCATACAAATCCCACTAGGTATAATTTGAGCTCATAATGTCTGACCAAATGCAAGGAAATCCAACTACACATCACCTGTGAAACTGGCATCAAACACCCAATCAAAACTTTATAAATTTGGTGAAGATGAATGTACAAAATGAAAGGGCTAAGAAAAACAGAAAAACAGAAGTTAGGAACAGCAACACTCATTTAATAAGAGTACAATGTGTCCACTGTGTGAATACAAAAGCACATGAGGGCAGACAATCCTTTTAATAATTTTACTATAATTATATAGATTCTAACCCACAGGGAAATTATGCTCTAAAACAAGTCACTCACCCCCATTCCCCAAACATTTCTCTAAAAGATTGAACCGTGCCTTTTCCTATGGCTATTTTTAGTAATGGGATCGGTAATTAAACATTGTATGGTCTGGGGCCCCAAAGAAAACATGACTCTGGGTTCTGGATGTGTTCCATGATATCTTGAAACAATCTTAGAAAATGTATGCAGCTAGTGTTGTGATCCCCACCAGATCTGCAGGGGCCCATTAGGATCACCAGAGGAAGCGTGTGGTTGTGACAATGCAAGCAATTTAGCATTACTCACTGGAGCTGAGGCATGACACCGTGTGAAGTTGCTGTTGTTCTCATTGGTTTCTCTTAAGACACTCAAGTTCAAATCTACTTAATTCATAGCTGAAATCCAAACAAAAACCTGCAGCCTCTCAAGAGAATGTCCCAAACGCCTGATAACAACCTGCTCCCTGGAGAAGGTGCATTCAATCCCTGCTCCTGTAGAGTCTCCAAGAAAAGAGGTCTAATTAATGATACACTCCCATGTACCTGTTCTCCATTTTGCAGGTCTATAGTGTCAACAGGTAGCAGGAATTATTTGACTGAAAAAGAGAAGCCACCTCACTCCAACCTCAGTAGAAGTGGTCTCCTCTAACTCAGATCATTTCAGCGCCTGGAGGTTCATGGCAATGCCACCTCCCATCCAGCAGTACTGCTAGGGGCACACACAGAGACTGTAGTCAGCGCTTCACCGCTGCAGCTCCTTCACTTCTCAGCTGGGAATTCAAGACACGGGACCACCATTTGCTCACCTTCCCCAACCTATTCTTTAACTCCATTTCCTTCTTTTACCAACACGTGACTTCAAACAGTTAATTCTTCAAAAAGCAAAGGAAATGGTTTGAGTACTTTTGTTTCAGTGAGATGTTCTGTTAAGTGAATACAATCTAATCCAGATTTTCTTTTGTTTTGTCAGTTTGGCTGCCATGCTGAAAAATCAATTATCTCCAGAATCCAAGTTTACACTAAGAGTGAGTGGAGTAACAGGGTAACAACTGTAGTCACTCTTGCTATACAGTCCACATCTTAATAAAAAGTTGTTTTGATCCTTTAATGATTTATCTTCTTTCTTCTCATTCTTATTTAGGACAAGTTAAAAAATCTGACACTTAATGAAGAAAAATATATACTGAATCCACCAGCTACACTCAGCAAGCAAACCATGTAGATGGGCTGTTCGTCTCCCTATCCAGAAAGCCATTATCTTGAAAGTATTTTTGAAACTTATATAATATTTTCAGAGACATGTTGTCTCACACCCAGAATCACTAGTGCATTTTATTTGACATATGTCAAGTAACAGATTAACATGGGAAAGAAGCTGGATCTTCTTCTCCTCAAAGATGACCATGAAATATTAAAATAAAGATTGTAGAAGTCATTTGAACTGTTTGTGCAGCTGAAAAAAAACATTGATCTTCCTGTAGTAAACTTCTGCTTACCAAAACACAAGCTACTGCATACTAATGGAAAAGCACACAGATGCCTGCTTCTATACCTCACTTAGTATGATGTTCTAACCCTCACAGGAACATCTATTTATAAGGTAATTGTTGCAAAACACTTTTAAAAGGCTCACTATCAGGAAAACAACCTCAACCCTTCATGCCCAATCATTGGCAAAGTCAATGAGTGCAGTCTAGACACTGGAACAAACAGCTAATGCTATGAGACATAACGCTTTCTTGCAAAAATGTCATTTCATTAGTTACCAAATGAAAAAGGAATGTGGGTGCTGGAGGACACTTACTGTATACTAATTTTGTGTGCATATGTACACATATCTAACACTTATGTGCAAGTACATATGTGCATTGACAGAGAAGGATGCTCTACTACATAGGGGTCTGAGACAGGCCCTTCTAGGTACATGCCTCATGTCTGTGGACGTGTAAAAATGGTCGAAGATACAAATAGTTCAAAGTGATAAACTAAGAAGAAAAAAAAAACAGCCTAACACACTAAGAGACAGTACACTTCAAACACTACTTATTAGTATTAACAGTTATGGTGTGAGGAGGACAGAAAGTTGACCTTGGTTAGTTAATGTTTCTATGCTACAGAGACAAAGTGAGTTTCCTACAGACACTATAAAAAACTGTACTGTAGAAGCATTTATGGGGTACAACTTTCAAAGTGCACGGTGAGGTTTTATAGCCATCTCAGACATCCTGGGCTAAATCCTAAGCTACTGATATCAACACAGTTCCCCTTACTCTAGTAGCACTACACCAATTTACATCATCCAAGGATCTAGCCCGGGAAGTGTAATGGGACTCCTGTGGCCTCAGCTTTCACAGAACAATCTGATACTATATAACATAATCTGACAAACTCGAGAAATTTGAAATTAAGACTTCTACTCCTTATTTCATCCAGTTAAGTGCTGCAGAGACCTTGATAGTACAGTCAGTGCACCGACACACAGCTACAAGAATTTCATTGCTCAGCAGTAGATGGTCCTATTGACTCCAATGGGACTCAAATCCATTTCAGTGAGATCTTATTTAAGCAAAGAGGGGGTTTGGCCTATTAAAATGCAAAAGGCTTCTCGTAGTCTGATTCCAGATGATACCTTCCTGTGCTCTGTGGTCCTGATGTGGATGACAAGATTTGATTTCTTAGACTCCCCAGTCGAAACATTTAGATCTGGATACCAACTTCCTCTTACATTGCAGAAGATGGCCCTGAACTTCAGAACCAGAATGTTACTCCAGGCTGACTAAGATGAAATAAAGGGAAACTCTACAAATAAAAGTAATTTTGGAAGAATCTAAATATTCAGGCAAATTTTCTCAACTGGCACAAAACTAGCACTGTGGCATTTACTTCAGTGGATCTACAAAACTCACTTGAGTTGAAGGACTGACCCTTACATGTCAACAACCTCTGCTAAATAACTTGGTATCAGTCACATGAAGTACTAGACTCTGTCTGAAATTTCATGACAGATTGAAGGCCATCCCTGGACAGAGACCATAGGGCAAAAATATATTTCAGAAAAGAAAAAGTCATGCTTCAAGTTAGAGTTCTCTTCACAATGAAAGGTGACCTTTGATATCATTCTTGCCTTGCTCTTTGTATTTAAACTCCTTTTGCTTTCAGCAGAACTCAAACACAGATGATCACTGCCTTCATCCTTTCTTTAGCATCACTATTTCAATATTCCAGACTCAACCATCATTTACCCCTGCAGTCCCCTACTGTGCATCTGTCCCTCAAATTTTAAATACCTGTCCTCCCAATCTGTTCTGAGGCCAAGCCCAAATGAGTTTTGTGCATGTAAATTCTATTATCTACATACATAAATGACAGAACGTACTGCCTGTGCATGCAAATGTTAGTTACCTAGACCAACCAATGTGCCACTGTGTATTAAGGGGCAAAGGTTTTTTGTACACAAAGAGAAGTCTATCAAGTATATCTTTGAAATGGGGGTCCTAACATTATGTGCAAGAAAAAGAAGGACCCCTGCCTGTAAAGAGTATTTCCAAAAAACCCATAATTTCATGTAGCTTAAATCTCTGGATAACCTTCAGAGGTTGAGTTACCCTTGCTTACAGCTCTTCAGGATCCACCTGGCCTTTGGTAATACTAGAGCATATGTGCAATCTGTCCAGTTGAAGTGTTCAGAGAAAGAAACATCATCTCACTAATATAGATTATCCACAGCATCTTAAAGATTTCTTGTCATAAAAACATACCCAGGAGTTTAACAATTCATTCACCAGAAATACACTGTAAGTGATAAGAAGTAACTTCATCAGCCAGGTGACGTTTCTGGTTTGGGGTTGTTTTTGTTTTTGGCTAAAGCAGGTTTTCTTCTAAATGCTGCAAAAGTCAATACTTTTCTTTTTATTCACCCTCCAACAGGTAAAATTAGATGATCCCTTTTTTTTGGTCTTTTAAAGTCAGGGAAATTTTAACACAGTAAGTTACAGCCTGAGATCAGCTTATCAACTATTACAAACCCCTCCTGAAGAGGTCTGAAAACGGAATAACTTATTTACCCTTCATTTAGGAAGCACACAGTTCATCCTATATATTTTCTATATGTGTGCACGAAGTCAGGGTTTGGGCTGTATCATTGATACTCAGTTCTGTCACCTAGCTGTAACTAAGAACCGAGTTCAGTTCAGTGTATGTGTATGTTATCCACACATTTATATACACCATTATATAGACTCCAGTTATCACTCAGTGTATGAATCAGTCCCTTAGCAGTTTATGATTTATGCAGCTTGCTAGAAGAGAAGTAGGCCATGCCAGCCTTGAAAGCACTTTAGCTTAGTTGTTTTTACTCATGAAGGACATGTTGTCCTGTAATTATTCTGTCATTTCTTAAAAGGTGAAATCCTTAACAGGTTCATGCTTTATGTGCTGCTATGTGGATGTGTGAGTTTATGTCTGAGCACGTCTCACCAAGTAGGAATCATCATTTCAAATTACTTTACAAGTAGCTACATAGAACTGGACAGTTTAAAATGTGTTAAATATCCTCAGAGTTTATATGGACAGTTTCAGGGGGAGCAGGGGTGGAGCAGGGTAAGGGGGAGTCGAGGAAATCATTAATATGTTCCAATTACTGCCCTGATTCACAAAATCCACAACTGCATAAAAGGGTCATCTTCTGGTTTGATCCTGATGGTAATGTAATGTTGTGTTGTGTTGCCTTGTATCATTTAATAGGGCAGTATCAGCAAAATGTGCAACTCTAAACAATTATGCAAATTTTAAAGTAATATGTTCAGAGGAAAACTGAAAGGAGATTCTGACATTAATCAGAGACTGCAGGCTCTGCTTGCAAGAGCTCTGTAAAATATGGGCTAACCTTTGTGTTAGTGGCTAAAAGGCAAAGTTTCTCTTGTGCCCCAAATTAACTGCAGTTCTAGCTCATTGGAAAAAAAACAAGAATATTAGATTCTCCTTTCTATACAAAAATCTGCTTAAAGGGATAGCACTAAGACACAGAAAACCTCCCGTTCCTTAGATATGTCAGAATATTTGAAGAATTTTAATAAACTTCTGGAATGATTTATAAATCACATAAATTATGGGATTTCTACAATATATTCTCGCTAACAAGTCCTGCTGTGCCTAACTAATGCTTATCTGATGTACTGGCAACGTGACGCTAATAAGTGGGTAAACACAGAATATTGAACTGGTTTCAGTTAAAAAGATTGTCAGCCTGGACTCCAAAAGAATATAGGGGAATCTGGATTCTTCTGATACTTTAAAAGAGGTTCTGTCCAGTTGGGAGTTTCTTTTAACTAGAGATGGGAGAAAAAGAAGGCCTGTGTTTGGGATCCTCCAGGCTTCAGATTCAAATTTTAGATCTCTGTTTGTTGGAAACTACTTGTGTGATACTCAGCCCTTACTGTTAACCAGGGAAAGAAGTATAATTTGGCCAGAGAAAAGTCATGCTCAGCATAACCATGAAAAGGAAATGCCACATCTCTCATGAGAAAGAATGAACTCAAGAGACATCTATCCTGCTCTCCCAACTACTGTGGTTCAGACTATCCAAACTCTTATGATTATTATCTGAACTGCTCTCCGAACCTCCATTTCCCCACTGTCAGCTGTAATACATGAGGGCAGTTTACAAGAGAGTGTTAGCTATTCGCTTTGAATTTCCCAGCTTTAGTTGGTTTAAGACAGACCCTTAATGTCACTTAAACATTGTGGTTTTGTGCTATATTTTAATTTTGAAAGGATTATCAAGAAAATCTACCCTTTCCGTTAACTTTCTTTGAAAAACGATTAAGAGTTTTAGAAAGGATCTCCAAATATCCTCACCCTGCCTGAAAAGTTATCCAGACCGAAACACGTAATACAGATGAAATTTTGTAAAAAAAATGGAGAGGCAAAACTTCAAGTTCTCAATCTGAAACTACAAATACCATCGTGCTGCTTGGGAATGCAGTGCAACATGGTTAAACACTGTAAATGACACTGAAATTTCCTTTGTGTTGTTATTTGGCTCTGTACAGCTTTATTGATAAAAACAGCAATTTATTTTTCTTTTTATGAGGCTAACAATTACATACCACTCAAAAGAATTTGACTGCTATTAGCTGACTACAACACTTGCAAGGAGAAAAATCCTGTTGTCTTACACAAACTTTAACAGATTACCAGTAAATAATATTCCACCTAAGAAAGACTTTGGAGAACTGTTAATAAAGTGAGTCTTCTTTAGCTACTCCTTCCTAAAATACCACATTAGTAATCATGGGCTGCAACTAATTTTCCTGATATTCTGTGTGGAAGTCACTATGAAAACTAGGCAGAGATGAGAAGTAATGAATGCATCATTCATAAATATGGTTCCTCAAACATAAAAATCTGGCAAAGCTCAAAGAGCAGAGCAGGAGGTAAGACAGCTTTCATATGCTGCTGCCTTTAATGCTCTTAATGTACATTGGATAATTATGTACCTCATTTCTTCCAAACTGAGTAAGATAATTTGTTTTAAATCTTTTTGTGGCATGTGCTGCTATATGTCTCTCTTAATTTTTTATAGTATTCTGTGGTCTAAAGAAAGCAGTTCTAAATTAAATAAGCTAGAATACCTATTTCACAAAGCAACCAACTGCATTCGGGTGAAGCTCTTTTGAAAGCTGTGTCAAATCTTCCCTGTCTCTGGGAGGAAAGTACCTCATTCCCCTTGCATTAGTCACCCTGCTAGAGATTAATCCTAATGAGCTTTTTCTACAGGCTTGTCTGGCACACCCAGGATTTGCATTACATACCTGCGATTTCTCAATATTTAGCCCAAAATGTGCTCGTTCAAATGCAGAGAGATATCAACTTTCCAGAAACCATTAACTACAGTATTACCGTAATAGCCTATTGAGCCTAAAGTGAGGCCAGCCACGGGGTGCTTCCTCAGCTTTGGTAGGAAGCCATAATGCAACTAAGTATTGTCAAATCAACATGGGCCAACACTCATATGAATGCCAGTATAAATGACACATCTAAAAAAGGTCACTGTATTAAACAGCAACAGTGCTCTTTTATTTCTTTATTTCATTATCCTCATTACCTCCCTCATTATCTCCCTGTTTCACTGATTTTGGCAAACAGTGGGCATCTATTTGATGTGACTAGATTGTTTGCAGACCCTGCCACAGAGTTTCAAGCTTCCTCCCAGCTGTATCCTGCCTTCATTATGCAAACAACCATTTCTTGGCCTTTTCCACCCACTAACGTGAGAAAAGACTAACAAAACTTCAATTTGCTTAGAAACCAGGAGTCCTACATCTTTGATCATTCTTAAGTTCTTTTACTCTACAAATACCATGCCTGAATAATTTTTATTGAGGGAACAAACTAAACTGCAATCAACATCTACAGTACCAACAAACCATCACAAAAAAGATCCGTCATGCAAAAAATAAAAGCTTGCATGAAACTTGCCTCAGCCCTTTTGAAAATAAAGTAGCTACTGTTAGATGTATGGGCTAAATCAAGAAGCCTGGCTTCTTCTGGACCAAAGATCTGGAAAATCATTTTCAGATCCAAAGAATTTGAAAGGAGACAGTAATAAGCTCTTTCCCAGTTAAATAAGGGTGCTGCTAGCTTGGTTACTGGAGCCATATTAAATTGCTGCAGCACCACATGTAGTGAAACTCCCTTCAGGTTAGCCAAGGACCAAAATGCTTATGATTTCAGAGTTAAAAAGCACTGCTCAAGCCTTCTGCAGAAGCAAAACAGAAGTTAGCACAACTCACAGTCTAATACACTCCACAAAGGACACAGTGTGAAACCAGAGAGCTCTACTGAGCCCTAGTTCATAGTCACAAGTCTAGCAATGGCAGCATCAGATGCAATATAGAGCTCGGTCTCAATTAACAATAAAGTAGCACAGTTGTGCTTCAGCATGACAGACCAGTCACAATGATCATTCACTGTCACTCTCTAAAGGACTGGTCTAGCAGCATATGTTCAGATTTCTACCTCTCTTAAGGGTTTGTAAGGTACATACTACCCAACCAGCTAAGAGCTGGGTAAATGAAGCATTACAAGTTGTATAAGTAGTACACTTAACCTTTGGACATCCAGTCAGTGAAGCAGTACACAAAAAAAGTTGTGGTAATGCCAAGTTTCTAACCAAAGAATGAGAACTTTAGGTAGTGCTGGCAGTAATGGCTGGGCACAGCTTTCAGAAGGAGCCACCAGAACTAGCCAAGACGACGCATGAACATAGGCTGGATATAAATTTCTACCTCCTTAAATGTGAGATGCTCAAGCACCCGAATAAAAAAGGTGTCTCTAGTTAGTCTGGAGATACAACACACAGCATTGTCTGCACCACAGTCTTTCAATTAAAACAGCAGGCCTACACTTTTTAAAAAGTGGTAGTGCCCTTTCTTTTTAAATGTAACATCTCAGTGGTTGGAGCCACTCGCAAGGAAGTGGAAGGCTTGGTTTGAAATATTCCTGCAAGTGCCCAAACTGTTATCTCCTGTACATGTTTCATAACCACCAAGCCATCAGGCAGCCAGCCTAGGGGACACTCACGACCTCTCTTGATAGTCCAACCTCATATTGTGAGTACTGCTCAGGGCATGGTGACGTCAATCAGGGCCCAAGGCAGCAGAAAAATGAAGCCCAGTCCCTGAGTAACTAAGACATCGTCTAGAAACTGGAATGTGATGTTTTATTGCTGGGTACCTATGATGATCTTTTAATGAAGAGCTAAACCACTTCTGCTAGCTCCATGAAGCAGGAATCCCCTCTCTCCTGCCTTCTGTGGGCAGGCTGTAACAGAGACATTGCCAGCTGTCTCGGTTCATGCAGGCCTCACTGTGAAAAAGTCAAACAACACAACTTCCATGATGCACCATTTCACTTTGGCTGAAACTGTAATCGTGTGTCTGTGGTTTTCCTGTTTGGGTGCCTAATTTAACTGGCTGAGCCCACTTCTTCAAGACTGGAACGAACTCTGAGGGTATGAGGAATTATCATGTTTCTGCCAGAGACGTTCCACTAGGATCCTATGTTTGTTTAACATGTACAAACAGCTAAAATAAAATATTTGTTGGCCTTGGTAATAAACAGAATATAAAATAGTGTGAAATTAAGCAAGACCAGCTGGGCTTCAGGAGAACTGAAAGAAACAGTTAACTTGCACTACACGACGATCTGGAATGCAGATGCACTAAGATGGACTGCTATTGATGCACTTTATATACAAAGTGCTGATTAGCTCTAGCTACCAAAATTATGCCCTTTCATATCCATATGTCTGTAATAAACAAAATTTAGAGGAACAAATCTTACCATGCTTTCTACTGTTTTAAATCAAATGCCTTGCAAGCCAAGTTTACAGGGTTGCATCATATGCCGTGGAAGTGTGAAGTTATCACAGCAATGGTAACCAATTCCATTCTTCCAGAGGCAAAAAACCCCAAAATATCAACCAACCAACAACAAAAAAAACCCTGAAAAAGAAAATTAGGAATTCTTCTACTTTACAGCAGGATTTGTCCAGCCCTCGGGGAACTGCGAGAATTTCAGGATATGCACCTGTATAGATTCTGTGCAGGAGGATTTGGGTCTCCAAATACACTTATATTTATATATACTGAAACCACAAAGCAAGCAACTGCTTAAACAGAATTTTTGGGGGAACGTGGAAACGTGACCTACTGACACGGGATAGGATGGAGGTTCTTCCCCTGCTAGGATTTTTCCTCCTCAATTTGGGAAGCAGAGTCAGGGACACTGTTACATAGAGAACATTATTTTCTTTCATAGCATGAATGGGATTTTGAAGAACTAATACAAATGGAAATGTGACTTCAGCTGTAATTCCTATGAAGGATGCTCTGTTACACTGCCCAGACCACCCTTGTGTCTTTCTCTGGCAACTCATTTTGCCTCAAACCTTTCCCACTACCTCTGGGGTTATATATGTGGCATTGTGGCTAACTGTCCTTCCAGCAGACTTCTGGCAGCTGGACATTTTGGATCTTTCCCAGTTTGTTAAAAAGAATGTATCAGATGCATTTATGTTTCTGATATCTCTTTTAAGGAAGGAGGCTGAATGAGGAAATTATGTCCAGCCCTTGGAAAAGCTGCATGGGAAATGTTAGGGCTAAACCACTGGTGAAATAAAGTCTGCAGGAACACATTTAGAAGTCTGTCAGATGAATTACTACTTTTATCTCATTGCATTCGCAGCTCAGCTGTTTTGATCTTTCACTTCCTATTAAAAAGAATATACTGGGAGTAGTAAACACTCAGGATCTACTTCTTCCTCCCCAGTGTAAACTTGTTGAATTGCCAAAGTGACAGAATAGATTTTCTATCAGTCACAATGTAGGTATCTTATTCTTGCCATCTAAGGGCAAGTTTCCTCAAATCATCCTATAATGAAGCCTAAGCCCCAAGATGCAGGTTCTGGTGGAAGATCATATCTGTATAGTACACTACACCTCCAAAGGCACTGGGACATCAGGTAGGCCATAGACAACAACAGCTTTAATTTTAGCCTAGTAAACAGTTAAAAACACCACTTCCATCCACTGCTTATTGTCCCACAGTTCTTCTACCATAAAACAAAAGATCAAAATGGCTCATTTGCCACATAAGACAACCTGAGAGGGAAAGCAACTGACTCAGAACCAAAAGGAAAAGAGTAAAGAATTTCATATCAGCATCTGCCACAATGGCAGAAGAGCCCACCATAGCCTCCCCAGTCAAAAATATGACTCACATTAAAGTCTGGATCAGAATTTACTACCTGATTGACATTGAATGTTTCTTCCTATGTTCTACTATTTTTCTTTATCTAAGAACAGTTTAAGCTTTTTTTTTCCTTGCATACAATTTACAAATGTTCACTGTCACCCCAGGAAGTGAACTTTGGGACTGTACAGCCAGGCATGTGCAGACATGCTCTGGCAGCCGATAATGTACAGCTTATTGGGTCTGGGTGACAAAATGATCAATTAAATTTCATGTAAGTAAATTAGAAGTGACATTCATTGGAATCAACAAGTCTGATTTTATGTAGGAAATGATGAGCTTCAAGCTCATTATTATGTCCAGAGGAAGATCTGAGTAGTGTAGTATAGGTAATGTAATAGTTGGACAAGTAACACAGATAGTGTAACAGATAACAAAAACTTCATCTCAAAGAACCAAGTTGTTGGAGAAAAAAAACAGCAATCTAAAAGTTAGGAATCGCTGTGAAAGAGTATCAGTGCATAAATCCAAACATCCTTTGTATCTGCTTCTGATCCCCATTCTAAAATGGATAGAATGAAAACAGAAAAAAGCTTGGAGGAGCTGGACAGGAAACAGTCAAATGTACTGGGATCTTTCACTATGGAAGACATGACACAGAGGGGATATGACAGACCTGTCAAACCTAACTGGTGTGGTAAGGGTAAATGGGGATCCATTCACTGCTTCCTCCAATATGAGAAGCTAAGAAGCATCAAACAACACAAGGAGATACCATACTTAGAACAATGTAATATATAGTCAAGCTGCAGAACACCTTGAAGAAGGATGTCACTGTAGAGGCAAGTAGAAAAACCCTCTTCTGGATCAGCAAGGCCAGGACAGCCTGTTTGTGTTCAGAACAATATTCCAGAGCAGAATCTCTACATTCTTCAAATGTGGACCAAACTTGGGACAAGGACTTGGGGTTAGACAAGGTTATGGGTCTAATATAACTCATCCTATTTTCTAGCTCCATCATTTGCCCTCTATAACGGACCAAAGATACTGTGTTAACAAATCTTACTCAACTCGCAACTCTGCTTGCTGAAAAGGCTACTGTACTCAGGAACATGTCATTGCCTCGTTCCTGGGAGTTATCTAAAACCTGTGAGCTATTTCTGCCCTCAACTATTTTACTGTAAATGGAGCCTACTTACAATAACAGTCTTATTTAAATCAATTAAGATAGTCTAGTTCACTTTTTAAGGGATACAGGTTAAGGTTTCTCATTTGAGCACCTCAGTCACCATAGAGGAGTAGGGAGGCAACAAGCAGACTACAGGCCTGTCTTTCTTTTCCAAGTTCCCTCTCCCAGTAATGAGGAGTATCAAATAGCTCTGTCTCAGGAACCCACTGCAAAGATGATTTGATGATTTTTCAAATTGTTCTTTTATTTTTTTTGTTGTATTTCATTTTCACTGTTTCTTTGTCAGACACTTGTTCTCCATAGGAGGTTCAGCTTTGCAAAAAACCTAAACAAAATGCCCACATTTAACTTGAGATACCTGTCAATCAGTGTCTTATTTAAATACTTTACTGGAAACATTATCCAAAGGCTTATAAAAAATGATTATGCCTTAAAAGAGCAAACTTTTTCCGATAATATTTTTAATATCTCAAATTTCTTTCAAAGTGTACACTGTTTTTCAAAAATAGAAGCTGTTTATATGCTTTAAAATGACCAATTTAAAGTTAAAAATTGTCATTGAAACGATATCTATTTTTAGTCAACTCAGTGCAAATGAGGAGACAACCTGAACTGACTGCAAGATTATTGTCTGTGTTTTTTATGTTTTTAAGATGGGAATACTGCTATGAATGGGATAGTAGAAGCAGATGATGATACTTCCCCATACTTATTTTGGCATTATTTATTTGTAATCATGATAAATATGGGTAAGATCTTTTCAGAAACTTCCCTTGGTTAATTAATTTGCAACAAATCTCACTCAGATAAACCAGAAAGGCATATCTCCCATTCAGATTTCAAAAACAGAACCAGCACTTCAGACACTCTATCTGCCTCTATGGTAGGAACCAGCATGGCATGGAACAAACATCCTTTGGGAAAAGCTGAGAAAGAAAATGATATGATTTCCTTTAAAATCTACTTAATCCAACCAATGACAGTAAGAAAACTAAGAATGAAGATCAGGACTGTGTGCTAATGACCAAAACTGAAAAAGTATCCTAATTCATTACACATTTTTGTTGTTCCTTTTTTCAGAGGTGGTAATACATTTTCATGAGCAGACAAAACCTAAACTTCCAGGGAAGAGCTGGGACATTATCCATGAACTTGTTTTTGAAGAGAACTGTCCATAGGCAGCAAACGAAAAGAGGAATCTTTACACCACTAACTGCTTCTGATACAAAGTAAAAACGTGGTCCTCAAAAGGCAGGACTTTGCAAAAACACTAAACACCATTTAAAGCTTGATGAAATAATTTCACAAATAAATAAGAAAAAGGCTACTTACATGCAAAGGTAGCATATCCCACACATCTTTGTGGCACTAAAAGACAAAAGAAAGAGAACAAACACTTTAGAGAAACAGGAAAAAACAGTCAATTTTAGAATTTTTCTCTGCATTTGGTACACTTAGGAGAATGTTCTTTCTTCAGGGTTTGCACTGAAAAATCAGGTAAACCAGAAAAGACAAAAAAAAGACTCTTTGACAGAAGTACTGTTCAGAGTATCAATTTAAAAATTCTGAACTCATATTCAGAGCCTGAAATCTAGGAATGACCAGCTGGGCTGGAATTCAAAATTACATGGACAGAGTGAGTTTTTGAGTTGTGACACATTAAGCAGTGGAGGCAATTGAATTTCTCACCTTTTCCACAAGGAAAGGAGGAAGGGAAACATTTAAGAATTAAGAAATAAAGACTTAGTATTATCTGGTTACAGCATCTTACACCTCTAGAGTTGAATCAGAGTTTGCATTAAAAAGGAACTTAATTTCACATAAACCTTTTACAGTGAGTCATTTCAAGATGGAGCTGGAAGAAAGACAAAATAAATAAGATAAAACCTGTGCATATTAAATTAGTTAAAAATGAGTCTGTTTATGTACTGGAAGTTCACTGATAGTAAAAGAGGGAAGAAAAGGTCCTTCTTCCTGCCAAGAGAAGGAGAAGGGAATTCATGTAGTAGGTATATGAGGGAATATCTATAGGTCATATATGGCAAGCATGAAGAAAGCCTTCAACAGAAGGAATAACATAGCCACAAACTCCCATGTACTGGTTAAGGAATGAAGAGGGTCACAGAAATCTTCTATTTCAGTTCAAGAGTATTGAAATAATGCCATCAGCTATCCACATCTAGCTAGGGAGATGCCTGGTGGACATGGTATTCTAAGTTCCATGTAGTACACCACTATGCAATATACATTAATTTAATCCACATTGCATAATGTGCTACTTAAAGTGAGCCCAACCAGATAAAGGGGTGGAAAAACATGTGTACTGCTTCCCAGGAGTCACAGCCAACCATAGGCAGCTTGTATCAGCAGCTACATTTGCAGACATCATGCAGGAGGGCAAGTATCATGGTGGCTATTCACAGCTATAGTTGGCAAAAGAAATGTGTGCAAGTTAGCATCCCAAGAATAGAAAGGTACTTTAGGATCAGGAAGAATTATCAGCAAAAACAGCTAACAAGAGGGTGTAAAATAAAGCAAGTCTGATCTGCTTTAACTCAGCTTTCACCTTTCTCAGCACACACAAGCACAAATGGGCATCTTTCCTTCTGGATCCTATGATAGCAGTGGGCTGTACTCTTTCCCAAGTAAATTATTCCCTTTCTTTTCCTGATTTTACATTAGTCTACCTGTTACAGCCACATACAAATGATAGCAGTTTGCATCTTACAGGAATTTACAATCATGAAGCACTTGTGTTGGGTCGGAGAAATTTGATGGAAAGAGGAAGAGCTGTAGAAAGCTCAAAAAAAAAAAAATCAAAAAGGCTCTGTCAATGTAATAGTGGTATCAGTAACACTCTAATTCCTTCCTTGTATTACTAAAAGTGGTAAACAAATTAATCTTTTTAATTCCGTTTACTTAGTACTGCCCATGACCTGCATTTACTTTTGCTGTTTCTCTTAGTTTCAGCAAAGAAAAGCAATAAAGCAACTTTCACTTTTGCTTCCAGCCAGTTTCACTTTCAGAAAAGACTATTTGCTAAAAAAAACCCAACAGTTTGACTTCATTGGAATCCAAAGCTGCACACATTTCTGCTGGCCTCTGATTCAATAAAAGCTTTTATAGAGCACTTAGGTCTAGGTTAAATTGACTGAATTTTGATAATGAATATTCAATTGATTTATAGAGAGATTCATTCAGTTCAAATTGTTAACATAGCTATGGGTTTAAATTGCAAATTATAGAATTTCACAGAATCACAGAACAGTTGGGGCTGGAAGGCACCTCTGGAGACTGCCCAATCCAAAGCCTTGCTCAAAGTAGGGTCAGCAAGAACAGGTTCCTCAGGATCATGTCCAGTCCAGTTTTTAACATCTTTAAAGACAGAAACATCACAACCTTTCTAGGCAATCTGTTCCTGTGTTCAATCATCCTTACAATTAAAACCAACTTTTATTACTCTTAAGTGGAGTTTTCTGTATTTCAGTTTGTTCTCACTACCACTTGTCCTTTGGTTGGGTGCATCTGATGCGAGTACTGTTCTGTAATCTTCACTACCCTCATCAGCAGTGGGCTTACATTTTCCTTGGTTCTCTTTCTGCTGCTGTTCTACCTGAAGGAGCCTTTCTTGTTACCCTTTATCATGTCCAACTCCTCAGGGGCTTTCTTTACTCCAGCCATGCTCATTCAGTGTCCCTGATGTCCTCCTGAGTGACTGCTTCCACTTCTTGTATGTTTCCTTGGTTCTCTTTTATTTAACAGAAGTGTAACAGAAAGCTGTGTCAGCATTCTATTTTCTAATTTTGTGTGGATAGTCCCCTTAATGCAATTGCTTTCCTAGTCCAGTGCAATGGGGATATCAAAGTCCTGTTTATATGCTTTAAAATTTTTTAAATTAAAAAAAAAGAAGTGGAATAACAGTCACTACAAAGGCACAGTATTGTGGCTTGTTTTTACAGTCTCTCCCCTAGTAACCTGCCATACACCACTAGCTACAAGAGCAGGAGGCAGACTACAGTGTAGTACTTTCCATCAAGTCATGCTTTGTAAACTCTGAACAAAGACCAATCAGTGAGGAACTGCACCGTGTAGCCTGTACAATCTTCATAAAATAAATTAATGAACAAATAAATATTCCCTGATGGGCAAGACAGACAGCAAATATCCCATGAGATCCTCCTCAGCCCTATTCCCACAGGTAGGCTGAGGAGTAGACACCTAATTGCACTCCCACAAACACGGCTGCCTGAAGACCTTGGCCCCGTTTCTCCTTTGCTCTCAAGCCTTTTGCAACTGTAAAGACCAAATGAAATGTGAAAAAAAGCCACTTCTCAGGTGGTTTAGGCCCAGGATAACACCTCAAGAGACCAAGACACCAGCACCACTCCTGCTACCCTCACCACTCTGAGTAAGCCCCCTACAAGTGCTGCAGGACCACCATTTAGAGAGCTGTGTAATCCTCCTCTGGTCTCTTTCCCTGTGATTTACAGCATGGCTTGTACAGTTTTAGTTCAACAAAAATATTAGGAAGCACTTTAAATCCTTTTTCAAGAGAAAGCTACATCTTTGTTACATGCAGCTTATCTTTTCTCTCCTGAGTTCCAAAGACAGAGCCCTTGGGCTGGCAGCATAGCAATCTGAGGAGGGACAAGTTTGTACACTCAGAGATGGGGCACAACAGTCTGTCTGTCTGTGAAATAGTGTAGAGAGGACTGCTACTGCTCAAGAGTAACAATGCTGACACTTCACAGACTCAAATGGTCTCACTATCACTTGGTAGAGCTTTGCCCACCACTTTCCACTCAGCGGGGCAGCTCTGCCACTGCCCTGCAGCCATCACCTGTAGCCTCCAGCCAGCAGCAGCCCACATATGCAGGGCAGGCCTTTGGCAGCAGGATCAAGATCAGCTCTAGGGCAAGAGAAGAGTAGTGGAATAAAAAGAAATCTAGGCAAAAATCTCACTATTTTTTAAAGTCAGCATTGCTACTCTCTTCTGGTTTTAACACACAAGGACCAGGCACTCACATCAGCTTTTCATCAGAAAATAGAATTAGGTAACGGCAGGTTAATTTAACTGAAGGTGGGTCAGTACAGTATTTTATAGGACTTCTCAAAATATGCTTATTATCTGCTTTGGTTTCTTTTTCTCCTCAGCTTGCCAGTGCTGGTTACAGTAAAAGCAGTCGTACCTTGACCACTAATGTTGCTCTGTCTCCCATGAAAATTCCTCTTAGTCCTGTAATCCCCTCACTCTCCACACGACAAATATTTAGGAGTGAAGAGACCCAGCTTTATATTGACTTCCCAGTAATTCATCTATCTTTGCAGCACATCAGGTACTACTAGCAGGCAGCAAACAATAACTGCAGTTAAACATTTAATAACATGTTGTTTTCCAAAGAGGTGACTCATCTTACTTCACTGTCTGTAAGGGTCCTCATTACCACTCCATCAAAAGGGCAGGAGCTTTTTTTGCCTTAACATTAAAAAATGAGATAAAGACTAAAACCACAGAAACTTACTGCAGCAGACAAGATGTTCTTGGGTTAAGTGATGCTCTTCATCTCCTAGCCTAAATCAAGACTAAACTTCCTCTGGTTTCAGTGGCAGCTTTGCCTGAATACAGACAACTGATGGAGCACAGGCAGCAGAGGAATGCATAGCCAGTCAACACTGGGGGTGCTGCACAACTCCTGTCAAGAAATAACTGGTTCTATACTTCTTGAAGTAGTATAAGAATGTGGACCAATGGATTCTGGCATCTCAAAACTTGGGAGAATTTTGGGTATTAGTCTTAGCAACATTAGTATTTTATGTCTCTGTCAAAATTTGGTCAAAGTTCTTGGCCATATTGGCTGCTGTAATGAGGCCAACGGTTTCCTTCTTCCTTCTCATGTCCTGTCACCATCCTTACCCAGATCAGCACTAAATCACATGTAATATACTTCCCAGAGCACTTTTTGAAACTCAGCTTATCACTGAGTATCATTTTCTCTTTTGATGGCAAGACTATCCTCAGTTACTGTTTTTAAGGGGCATCAAACAGACATTTGTCTTTCTTATGTTTATTTCTTAGTGTTCTGTCTCCTTTCTGGTAAAATTGTGTCCAAATTCTGTTCTGTGCTGCTTTTGCAATAAATACAAGTAGATTCAACAACAAGGTGAAATCTTTGCTTCTACTCTCTTAATGCAAAAAAAGGCTAGGAGTTTTGCATAGTTGTTACCTTTTGCAAACATCGCTGATGAAACAGAACTCCAGGCAAATTAATGAGAAAAAGGCAAGAGTCTTGAGCGACAGAAGCCAACAGAGCTCACTTTCACCATTCAGACAATATTTATACCACCTGAGAATGTGGGATAGCTACATTAACAGTAATTTGCACTCATTACAAGTCCTGCTGTCTTTAGACACTCTGGAAAAGAATCAAAATACCATACAAATCTCTTTTTTGGTATGATTGCATCCTTTCCCATTTCTGGAAGAGAACTGATTCTGACAAGCAGGAGGATATAGTCCATTAGGATCCTGCATGCTTTCCCATTTTTACAGTTCCTAACATCATATGATTTGACCTAATTCCTCAAATTCACCTCAGAGTGCCACAAAATCCCCATACCTTTCTTGTATTGCTGTCTTTCAGTGCATGGGCTAAAGTCCCTGTTTCCCAGAGAGAGATCTTCTGGAAGGACAAACCTAAAGATTCACGGAGGCCACTAAAGCCAGGAACCAACAGCAAGTCTCATTCAATGCCTAATAACTCTTTCACCAAGATGTTTGTTTAATTATGCTTTTCTTTCAGATCTTGGGTTTTTTTCCTAGTAAAAAAATTCCAGGAAAAAAACACCACACACATACACAGCTTGAAGAAGCACAGAAACAACTAAGTTGGTTTCCATTTCCTACTACCCTACCTGTCTTACTCTAAGCCTTTATGTACCAGGAGTTAAGTATCCTTGGCAATTGTGTCATTAGGATGAAAAACCAGCAAACTGAATGAACGCAGGGGGTAGATTCGGGAAGAGTTTTAAAGATTCATAGCCTTTGTCCCTTGTCTAGCTCTCTGACCATTGGAAAACGTCTTTTATGATTAAAGCTTTCCCCTCCCCCATATATATGTATACATATATGAAAATATATATGTATATATATGCCCCTTAAAATTGAACTAATCTTTTAATTTTTATTGTGTTTTCTTCCAGATTTTACCACAGCAATCTGGGCACCGACCCAAAATGTATAAATGAAAATCTCCTCATGCAGCACAGCATCAGCATCACATACCAGCAGCTAAAATATTTTCTCTTTCTATCTGTCCTGAATCCAGACTTTGGCATGCCCCACATCACACATCTGCTTCTTTCGAGTCGGTGCAGCAGAGGTGGTTATGTTTGTGTAAAAGGTCAGAGCCACTCGCACCAATGAGCGCTCGTACTGCCGGCTTGGCCCCAGGAAGGGAACGTTCTCCCTTGGAAGAGGAACTGAAAGCATGTCTGGGGAAGCCTGCTTTGCCTCTGACCAAACTAGCTGTCTAAGGAAATGCCAGACCTTGCTGCACTGAGGTCAAATGTAGAATTATGTGGCAGTTTGATAAGCTACAGTACACTAATTTATTGGCTATTTTAAAAAATGTAGAGGAAATTTTATTACGGATTACTTTGCTTTCCTGAAAACTTTTTATAATTAAAAACATCTGGAAGACATTTCAATATATCATAAACAAGAGGAAATCCAAATCACGTGACTTCTAAGAAAATGATGCAAATACCTTTCTGTGCCAAAATTTACAGTAATCTGTTTTTCTTATTTTGCTACAGGAGGAAGGGAGAATGAATGGAGGACAAGTCAGTAAGAAGAAAACTACTAGTTTAAAGAAATATACTGTACTAGGGACCTCTGGTTTATGAAAAATACTATTTAAAAAAGAAACACAAAACAACCCCCAAATCACAAAAGCAGACTGGGTTTCTCCTCTCCATTCTTCCCCCCACTAATCAGTTACCAGGGAATATATCCTTCTGGAGTGAATAAATTATGACATTCATAAGAGTATGTTTTGAGTGAATGTAGGTAAAGGAAACTACTGGTTTAGTCTGCTGTTTACTGCTTTTTAATATCACTGAATACCTACAGCCTTTATGACAGTTCTTTAAGAAATAAACTAAATCAAAACAGCGCTACAGTTATGCACAATACTAAATATCTTAGTCTGAGCAATCCATTATCTTATAAAATACAGTAAGATTTATAGGCTTTAAAAACAAACACAGTCAAAAAGCTTTACAAGAAATCCCCAACACAGTTACTAAAAACCTCAACAATTAATTACTAAGTTCACAGTAAATTAAATAATGCATGAGCAGACTAGTGAAAATGTTTATAATCAAATCTAAAACTCATGAGAAACTTAAAACTGGTGTTGGGTTCACTGGAAAGACACAGAAAAACAAAGTTGAACTGTCCCAGAGTTCAAGGTGGTTTATATTTAGAATTTCAGTTGAGTACAGAGGCAACTATCATAAAGTTTATATTGGCCCCTAGCTGCAACTTCACCCAAAATTGCTATTTCAATCCAGAATTTTCATTGAGTTTCTCCAGATTTTCTGGTCTTGAGAATGAAGATGCTGTGATCTAGATTGGTTTTTTACTTTTTGGAGCAGAATGGGAGAGAAATAGATTTGATGCCACCTCATTGAAAAGTAATAGGATATTGGCTATGAGAAACCTGGGCTGAGGGCAAAGACTAGTCCAAAGTCAATCATGGACTGTGAGCTTGCTAGAGCCATGCTATATGTGATTCAGCGGTTGTTTTTTCCCAGAAGAGGCTACTAGGGGGCTTCAGAACAGAGATTACATGTACTGATTGCTTTCCACTGGTCCTGCCTACCTTAATTTTTGTGACAGCTCACGGCTGTTTCAGTTAAACACAAAAACGTCCTTCACTAGGGAAGTCTTAACACGGGCCAGAGGGAGTGAAGTAACATACATGGTGAGTGTGGAGTGGACCTCCATTGCTAAATCCTAGAACTTGGGGTGAGCCAACTGTCTCTTGAAATCAGTAAAACTACCTAGTGTGAGACCATTGATATTTTACCAACTCTTTCCTTTCTTATCAGTTTTAGAGATAACATAATAGTTACAAAAGCTATCATTTCTTTTTTTCAGATTATTATCATAGGGGATCTGAGCTAATCTTAGATTCTAAACCAGATTTTGCAAATGCCACCTTTCCATGTTATTGTTTCAGGCTCTTTATAGACTCAGGTATAACTTACTGCATTGGCAACACTCACATTTTAGAGGTTTTTTTTCTCCAGTTCTAATGACTTTCTTTAAAAAAACAAGTAAAAATCTTGTTGAAAAATGTTGTGAGAATTTTAAAAGACACAATTCTTCCAGCCCCAATTATGAAATAAAAACATGTCCGATTGTAATATTTAGATAACACAGTGCTTGCTTGTACTATGTAATTTAGGGGATACCTGATGAACTATGTTCTTACGATTTCAAAGGCACTTATTTTGTTTAAATAATGTTAGGTTATATATGTTGTGGCAATGAATGCCTTTTACTGGCAGTACATGCAAAGAAGGCCCAGTTCTGATTGAGTGCTCTGATTAGAACTGTAATGTTGCCAATGCATCAAAACAAAGATAAAGTTATTTATATTTCCTTGTATTTTGAAAAGAAAACACTTTGGAGTGAGGAAAGAAAAGATTTTATGCTAGTAAACAATAGATGCTGTTTAATCAAGTGCAGTGAAGGAATTGGGGCAACATTTTGAATTATTTTCTCTTTAATGAATATTTGCGGACCAAGTCTGAACTCTAGCAATATATTTAATAATTGCACTTGACATTAATAATTGCATTGATCCTTTTTCTGCAGATGAATAATACCTAAAGCAGACTTTGCATAATATCAAGCTTTTTCAATGAACAGTTTTGATCTTATGGGCTGCTTGCAAAGTAAAACATTTATTCTTAGTAAGAATGATCGTGATTAGTCATTTAATGACCTGATACTGTCTACGTTCTCTGTTTTTGACTGAAACGATAAATCTTAGAGAACAAATCAACCTCTACCCAAACAAAAAACTTTTGATGTAAATATTGGCAAAGAGAGTACAAAGGGACATGAATTTTCTTGAACTGAGTAACCAACAGTTCTGACAAATGTTCAGAAACCATGTTTGGGCAATATTCAGCCAGCTCTTTTACATGGTATTTTTACTGTAATAGAAAAGTCTCATTAACATTTTCCTGTGAGAAATCTGAGTATGTAAGGATATTATATTTTCATGGCATTATCACAAATTGAGTCCTTTTATCACAAAATAAATTAAACATTTGTTTCCTGGAGTACAATGGTGGAATAAAAGAACAAGTCAAATGGCTTAATCAATAACTTTTTAATTTTAGGACTTGTCAGCTTTCCCTTTCTGTTTCAGATTTTTTCCTTCTAGCATCAATGATGACAGATTGAAGGAATATGTAGATAGACTAAATGCCTCATATTTGCAATCCAGTTGGAAAATATAATTTCATTTGGGAAATCTCACCTCTGCAGAAAAGTGTAAAAAAGTTCCAAGGTGTAATTGCAACAGGTGAAACAATCTTCTGGTCTAACAGCACCTGTCAAGGACATACTTGCACTGGCAGTTTTTACATGCTGGCACAGAAACCATCACCGGGGAGAGGAGGGGAAAGCCAGTGCTACAGTATCAGCAAGGCCTGCCAGTTCCAACCCCCAACCCAAATTTTTCTTATAAGACAAGCATGGCTACAATGGGTTTTTTTACTCAAATGATCAAGTCTTTACAATGACAGTCACTGCCTCAGGCAGCACTAACATGATTCTTCCCATAGAGAGTAATACTATTTGGTGGGCACTAACAAGAGCAACATTTCCTACCACTATGACTAATTTTGTAAGAGGTTGTCCCTGACTGTGACCTCACATTGGCACATGGGTTATACTGGGGCAGCAGGCATAGCTCTTTATACATGCTGCTATTTGTAGTGTGCACTTTTATTCCAGGGTGAGGTTGCAGTCAAACTGAGAACCCAAGCATATGCTTACCTGAGATGGGTCTCAGGTGTCCAGTCAATACAGTGAATTTGATTGAGGTTTTGATCAGCATAAGTAAATTAAATAACAAGTGCATAAATGAAGAGCTTCTATATAATTAGAGAAAAATAGTATGGTTGTTTCTAACATTTAATGACAGATCATCTGTAGGAAACACACTTAGAAACCAAGTGCTAAAAATAACAGTGCAATGCCGTGCAGTACGAAGAAAATGGTTCCCCTTCTCCCTTAATCAGACAGAAACAAAATTCCTACCCAAGGAGGTGGGGCTAGAATCACATCTCCCCTTCTTGTGTGGTTTCCTGACAGATGATCAGTCCATTTTTAACTCTTCAGGAGTACAGTCAGGTTATAGTACTTTAACATCTTGTCTTCTGTTTATTTCTTTCACCATGCTTTCCATACTCCTACTGTGCTGTGCCTCATCTGCCCTCACCATACTGCCTCCTCATTTAATCATGCATCAGAAGTCTCCTTCTACCCTCCCATCTCACTACAGTGAGTCTAATTTTCTCATTCACAGAGGAGGCTGTCCTCTCCTCCCTGCTTTAATTATGACTCTGCATTAAAAATAAAAATAATAAAAGCTCATTTTCCTGAGACATAAGTTATTGATGCTCTGGCCCTGGAGAAATACACACACTTTTCTTTGAAGTCATTTAAAATATTTTGTTTCTACCAAATATATGTATTTAAGTAAATGAGAGCTGGGAACATACCTTCTTATTTTGGCTGGCTGGCCCCCTTGGAGCTTTGCCTTGGGTGTGTAACTGAGAGACAGCCACTCATGCATGAAGAATAGAGGCTTAATTAATTGGAGTGGAATTGTAAAATGGTGTACTTGATGTGGGTAAGGCACATTCCACACTTTTCCCCCATAAAGAATGTGACATTTTTGTGGAAGTGTTGAAGAGTGGGTCCAGGAGCCATCAGATGGATGAGACTTCATTAAATAGGTACAGCAGGGAACCCCTAGTCCTGCATCTCACACAGATTTTTCCCCACGCATTCATTTAATTAACTCTCAATCTGTATCTATGGTTCCAGAACAATTCTATTTAATTTTTATGTTGGATGTTATATGTAATTTATGGTACATAATAAATAGTTTGTGAGAGGTGGAGCCACGAATGGTTTGAAACAGGCTTTCCATGTCCAAATGAAGCTGCCACAGAAATAGTTTTTCATTTCTGCCAAACTTAAAGTTCCCTTTTTTTCTATTCAGCCTTGAAAAATGTTGTTAAAAATCCCAAATTATCCAGGAAAGTTTATCAGGTTTCAATAAAATAGTGACTTCATTGTTAGCAACTGTATATTTCAACCATTTCATGAAATGGCTCCTTTTTACATTATGAGCATTACATACAAAATAAAAATATATGGCTTCAAAATTCTGTTTCATGATATTTATTATAAAAATAAATTAAAAGGCATTTTGGGCCCTCTCTCATTTCCTCATAAAGTGCACTTTGCCTCTTTTTAAAATATATTGGTGCTGTGGTGGGGAAATCAGTCTCAGAAATGCCTCTTGCACTTGGCTCTATTTTAGTATGGGAAGGAATCAGTTCTTACAGGTAACTTCATCTATCAGTTACGAAAGAACACACTGTTTTGGTCACCAAGTATATTACAAAACAATGGTATATCATTTCTTTTTTTAAAAAAATATGTCCTGTAAGCTCACCAATTCTTTTCTTTTGGATTTCCAAGACCTATATCTTTTAAAGTTTCCAAATGCATCCTATCATATGTGGAAGCCCTTAAGTTTGTTCCATCTTTAAGTATTTTAAGAGTGGAATACACATTTCTGAAATGTTGACCTTTCATTCAAGATCCAAGTGCAAACAGCATGCTTATTGCACCTATCTCCTTATGGACAGTGGCCCTAGCAATATTATATGTCTTTTCCTGTCATCAAAGATATTTCAGTGTGCAGATCTTTACCATTGATATCCTTTTTTTATTTGAAGCTATTGAGCTTTATGAAGCTGTTTCTCACATTCAGAACAGTCTGAATGAGAAGATAAAAAGACATATGATAAGCCATAAATGTTTAACAGTAGAGGAACTTTTGGTAGCACCCATCAAGGAGACCTTCATTTTCTCAGTCAGTGACCCAGTTTATTCACTAGTGGAAACAGAATTCTGTCATTCCCTATGAAGGTGAGGGTCAGATTTTTATTCCTCCGTCACATCTACAGATGTCATATTAGAGTTATTCAAATACTCTGATGTGAATACTTGAATACTCCCTGAAGCAAACTATTGCTAGTTATTTTGAACTCTTGAATGGCTACCACCTAGAAATGCTAAATAAAGTTGTAATAATGATGATATGCAGTGACACTTTTGGTCTAAAATAAAGAATTATTTGAAACAAGTAAAAAGATAATCAACCTCCCTCTTCTCCCAGTTATTTGGGGTCAAGTATTTTATCACCATACTGTAAGGGTCTGAAGGCCCAAGATTACAATTGTGCTGAGCAACTTTGAAAATTTGGCTATTATTATTACTATCCATCCCATGTATATATAGACTCACCTATACACATTACGCAAACATCTTGGTTCTACAAGTTTAAGCTGGAAACATGTAAGTTGCCTCATGAGACTTTCAGCTGCTGGTTGAGCTGGATAAATATTGTGATGCCTAGGCTTTCTTGTGGTAGTCTGGCATTTCATATTCAGGCCTGGGCAAAACTGGGATGAGCATACATTTGCAAAAATGAGAAAGAAAAGAATGAAAAAGAATTTCTCTGTGAATCTTATAAACATCAAGGAAATGTTCAGGTATGAGGCACTGCAAGCGGTTTGTTCTTTCATTATCTGCCAATCCTGAAAGAGAAAACATGCAAGGTTTCCTTGGCTACTTGTTAGAGATGCCTTGTGTGAAAAAATCTATCCATCCTGTATGGGTTCTACGCAGTCAGGAGTAAGGTGAATTTAGCAAGTATGGCTACAATAACATGAAGCCAATTGAATCTCATTGATAGCAGTAGACAGCCTTATTTAATAATAGCCTTAAGGTAATAGTGTATTGCTTTCCAACAGAAGGGACAACATAGAGAAAAATGTATCATTTATTCATTTTTATCCTTATTCTAAGTTTCATGTTTGCAAAAGTGGCCTACCTTTTTATGAATTGGAAACAGGCCCCATTCTCATTTATTTTAATAGATGAATGTGAAGGTAAGAAAAAGCAACCAAAGAAACAGTGTGTATAACAAATTAGAGTAAAAGAAGATTGATATACTTTCAAGATGGTGATATAGCAGTCCATGCTGAGTTTACAGTGCTCGTGGTTTATAGCATGTGCCATAATTACTTCAGCTTAGAGCTGAATTGACTTTGAAAATCCAGAAACAGTTACTGAGGCTATAAAAAAGAGACTTTGGCTTTAGTGAATTTGTTCCAAGAGAGACAAGTTAAATTTAAAAATGAAATTTCAACTTGCACGTTGTTTTCTGAGTCAGGTCCAGGAAAAATGTCTCTTTGATTCAGCCACCTATTTTGCTGCATAACTAGGACTGATGTCAAAATCTTAGACCAGAAACCATGTTGAGAGAAAGTTACGTTACACAGAAAGAACAGACATAAGCAGTTTCCACAGGAAAACAACACAGTGTTTTCAGTTGAAAAATATTATTTATGTAATTAGTAGTTGAGTTAGAGCCTAAGATGGTCTTCTAAGGGAAAGGAGTTTCACTAAGCTCACTTGAAGTATGCATACAGAGAAATGTTGGGTCAACCTTCAGTCAAAGAAAAGTTGAGAAATGGGGAAGAAGGTATCCAAATACTTTCAAGTTCAGACACTTTCAAGTCAAAGAAACACAAAACAAACAGTAGAATCACAAGATTCTCCAGACAACTATTTTACTAGAGGGACATGACACCATTTTGAAACTAGGACAGCAAAAATGTGGCCATGTCTTGACTCGGTTTCCCTAACAAACCACACAGGAGCTATTTGCAGAGCATAGTAATGTAGTCCATATAGTATCTCATGGTTCTTTCTGACGTATATTGTATACTTTGTCTTACTACTGTCAAACTAGGCCACCACTCTAAAAGGTTCTGCAGGATGCCATGGATTTGTTTGTTTGATTGTTTCTGTATGTTATTTGTATTTAACTGATCTTCCCTAATCTCATGAAATTTTTGCCTACTGTGCAAGTGACCATTTATGTTATTGGTAGTGCAGCTGTGCTTGGCCTGTATGCTTCAGCACAGCCTTCTGGTAAATCAGCCAGTCCTCCCAGTTTGGTGTCACCAGAGAACTTGCTGAGGGTACACTCTGTCCCCTCATCCAGGTCATTGATGAAAACATTGAACAAGACTGGCCCCAGAAGCAATCCCTGTGGAACTCCATGGCCACAGGCCTCCAACTTTATTCTGTGCCATTGATCACCACCTTCTGGGCTCTGTCATTCACCCAGTTCTCGATCCACCTCACCATCCACTCATCCAAGCCACATTGTCTTGAACTGCTCTTATGCATAAAATCTAATCCGTTCACATCTCAGTCACTGAATAACTTTTAACAATGTTAAATTTCTTCTAAAAATATTCAACTTTAAGCAATTCTGCTTTTCTTTTCCTGTTATATATCCTATATATATTATGTGTATATCCAATATATATAATATTTAGTATATATATGCAATAAGGAACTACATCTTTCACCCTCCAAGATTGTTGTACAAATAACAGGATCACAGCATTGGAGATACTGTGCATAAAATTTAAAACCAAAAATACTTTTTCTATAAAAATAATATTTTTAGCTTGCAAAAAGTTCTATATTTTATTAATCTACTTATATCTGTACATTCTAACAAAAAAACTTTCATTGTACAATACATGTCGATCTGTGAAGATTCAGATTTATTTACAAGAAATCAGAAATGTATTATTCTTACTAACTTAAACTGAAAGAAAGCCTTCATTTGAGTGACTTAATCATACCCAGAAAGCATGTAATAAAATAATGACCTCTATTACAGATCATAAATAGCAATCAAGTCTCTACGAAATAATGATCAAACCAGATAATAAGTCTGATTACATTCAAAACCCTGTGCTTCTACTGTGTTTTATTTCTAGAGTGTGAAATAGAAATTGACTTATGAGAAGATGCTGGGCCAACAACCGAGAGTAGTCTAAGTAAATTGAAGAATGCCAATTAAGCCTGGAGGAAGTCTAAATTGGGGTAGCTTACCTCTTCTTCCAGACCCCTCACTGTGTACCTCATACCAATTTAGACCCCCTTGAGACTCGCTTACACGTATGCACTGAGACTTAGTTACTTAGGCAAGCTACTTAGTAATGTATAACTTCCATATTGCCTCTGAAAATGATGTGCAGATTCTATGTTCAAATTAATATAGCTCATATTGTAAGATGTCAGGAGAGAAGTAAATAAAGAAAAGCATCTAACCGGAAAGAGAAAGAAACTGCAAGCTAAAAAACAACAAAAAAGCCACCCCTTTTGTCACCTTTTTCTGATATTCCAGCATGTGAGGTACACCAGTGGAGCAAATGGTGCAAGTCGGTCTGCAGAGCTTAACAGATTCCAACGTTTCAAGTTGGTTCCAACAGGGCCTCGTAATCCAATGCCTTCGCAAAGCTTTGAGATGTGCTAACAACACAATCACATTTCTGCCAAATCTGCATGTTAGGATCTTTGTTTTAGTTATGGTTTTCTTTCTGATAGAAAGAAGTATTGACATGCTAACCTCTCTCAGCCTTCCATAAGAGAAACACAACATTAATTGCTCCAGATTTCTGCAAATTCCAAATAATAACTATGATTTGGAGTACTGTGTCCAGTTTCGGGCCCCTTAGCTCAAGAAGGACTTCTAGAGAATCTAGTACAGGGCCACCAGGATGATCAGGGGACTGGTGCATCTTCCTTATGAGCGAAGACTAGCATCCTGGGATGCATCAAGAAGAGTGTGGCCAACAGGTTGAGGGAGGTTCTTCTCCCCTCTCTACTCTGTCCTGGTGAGGCCTCATCTGGAGTCCTGTGTCCAGTTCTGGGCTCCTCAGCTCAAGAGGGACAGGGAAGTGCTGGAGAGAGTCCAGCACAGGGCCACCAAGATGATCAGGGGACTGGAACATCTTTCATACAAGGAAAGGCTGCAGGAACTAGGGCTGTTTAGTCTGGAGAAGAGGAGACTGAGGGGGGATCTTATTGACATTTACAAATATCTAAAGGGTGGGTGTCGGGAGGTTGGGACATCCCTCTTCTATAGTAGTTAGCAACAGGACAAGGGATAATGGAATGAAGCTGGAACACAAAAAGTTCCACTTAAATATAAGTAAAAACTATTTCACTATGAGGATGACAGAGCCCTGGCACAGGCTGCCCAGAAGGGTTGTGGAGTCTCCTTCCTTGGAGGTCTTCAAGACCTGCCTGGCCATGTTCCTATGCAACCTGATCTAGGTGACTCTGTTTCTGCAGGGGGGTTGGAATAGATGATCTCTAAAAGTCCATTCCAACTTCTACCATTCTATGATTCTATGACTGCAGGATCTAGCACTATTTAGTCTGGATAAGAGGAGATTGGGAGGGGGATCTCATTAATATTTACAAATATCTAAATGGTAGATATCAGGAGGTTGGGGCATCCCTTTTTTCTGTTGTATCTAACAACAAGACAAGGGGTAATGGGATGGAGCTGGAACACAAAAAGTTCCATTTAAATACAAGAAAAAATTATTTTACTGTAAGGGTGATGGAGGCCTGGCACAGGCTGCCCAGGGATGGTGTGGAGGCTCCTTCTCTGGAGGTCTTCAAAAACCGCCTGGACATGTTCCTGTGTGACCTGATCTAGGTTGACCTGCTTCTGCAGGGGGGCTGGACTAGATGATCTCTTAAGGTCCATTCCAATCCCCTACCATTCTATGATTACATAATTTATGTCAGCCTTTAATTTTTCAAGGCAATGCTTCCTATCCCAACTGCAAGAATCTAGTCTCCCTCAAAATAATAAATTCTAGATACTAAAGATAAAGGCCTTATCCATATGACAAAGTAGAAAGAGACGTAAGCCTCTCTTTGTGCTTCAAACTGGCTGAAACAAGCTAGCTCTGGGGCAAATGATGCAATTTAAAACTACAGGAACCACTGCTTTAGCTTTGTATTAGGGTATAAGAGGTCTATTACCAACCAGGATTCTTGATAAGATTCAGGTTCTCTTCCCTCTCTCCCTCAGGAGGTACTGAGTATTACCTTCCCATAACCACTACATCACAAGTTATATTGAAGGGGAGAAAACTCTCCTGTTCACCTTGTGCTGGAATATCTTCTAATGGAATCCTCTCTGCAAAGCTTGATCAGCAAGAGAAAAATAAGAGCAAGAGCAAGCGCAAGCATGCTTACAGCTTAGTTATCAGAGCTCCCACCTGTGAGATGGAAAACTTGGATTTTCAGTCCCTCTGAACAAGCATTAATAGGAGCAGAGACTGAATACACACTTCTGAGAGATATACTTCTATGCATAGAACTTGAGATATCTACACCACCACCCTAAAATACCATGTTTGGGATTCACAATTGCAATAGTCACCCACTGACAGTTTTATCAGGACTTTTCAAAACTTTCCATTTCACTGTGCCTTTTTTGTTCAGTTGCTGTACAGATCCTACAGCAATAACCATAACCATATCTTGGCTTTTGCACTGGTGATTCATGATGATGTGAACAGGTTGTACTAGATCCTAACCTGTTAGAAGAAAATTAAAAGCTTCTCCTTTTGCTTACAAAATGTTGCATTTGCTCATTGGCTCGATCCCAGTACAGCCTCAAAGAATAGCCTGAAGCCATTCAAATGGCCCTTAACAAGCCTGAATATCAGTTTTGATACCCACATTTGAAAACTAGAAATCTAACCAAAAGCCAAGTGCTGATTAATACTGACATCAAAGTCAAGGTTTTAAGAATATGTTTCACCAGTAGAATGAGGTTTGTGTGGGTTAGGTACCTAATTCAAATCCATTACCTATAACACACAAAACCACAGAAATGACTAAGGTTTGCAGGTTACAAAGAGCCAAGACAAGCATGTACAGAAAAGGTGGGACAGATATGAACAGATGGCAAGAGACGACACCAAAAGCTGTCACAGGCTATGTAAACAGAAGAAATTTGAGATATTGAGAGCATTGTTGAAAATGAAATAGGAGAGAAATTCCTTTACAGATATCAAAGACAACTGCTCCATCACCAAGCCACTATCTAGGCAAAGGAGAACAAAACTTGATAAGAGTCAACATAAGAGAGGAAGATGGTACAGTACCTAGTGCCTAAAAAGTGCTCTCGGCAATGAGAAGTTGTGTGGTAGACAATGAATCCACAGTGAGTGAATCAGTCGGTGTTTGGGAGAGCTGCAGTGAGCTAATTCTCTGAAAAGAGTTTACAGGTAACTATGAGGGAACCATAATTGTGCACTGCTCCTATCGAATGCAGCACTTTAGCACAAAAGCTCCAATAATAAACCTCCTAATTGAGAGGTATTTAATAATTGAATAAATACTAAGTAACAACTTAATAGTGTACTCCATTTATAAATATCTGTGTACAATATGCTCTTTTAATAGCACAAACAGCATCCGTTTTCTTGTGAAGGCTCCTCTTCAGGAGACAAATCAGTGTAGCAGCTGTGCTGTACAGTACTATGTGCTACAAAGTAGTTGCAGCCTTATGAACTCACCCTGAAACATACTACTGTACATATTGATTCTGAGTATAAATACTGCCATGGAGCATAATTTTATCAATTTCATTCTTTAAACTCTGTCAAAATAAATTTAGCCATTTAAGTTTTTCAAAAATTGAGCAAGATGTCTTATTAACCACATTTGCTTTTATCTAAAAAAATCCTACTCCTCACATTCTACAGTAGCTGTTGCTGTATTAGACTGCCAGTACCTCAGGGCAGAGACTGCCTTATGTTACACACGTGCAACACAGTGTACATACTTATCCCTCAGATCATATTCATAACCAAATAACGGCAGAAACAGAAAACTTTAACATGAGCTCAGCAAAACAGCCTAGAAGGAGAACAAGGGCATATTAATCGGATGTAAAACACACACAGTTCTTTCAGGGAAGAACTGAGCTAAAAGTTGAACTAAATTTTCCCCCAGGCCTATAAGATGTGATGTTGAAGGGCATTATCTCTATGAATTGGGTATTATAGTAAAATATCCTGCAGAAACAGTTCACACTCTTGAATTTATTTCTTTTTCCAAATACCCTTTCACATACAGAGTGGATCTGTTTTTCCTCATGTTTTGAGGCATGGGAAAGCATGGGCCATGCTTATCCTCAGAGAGTTGGCCCTATCCCCAGCTATGCAGAGTTAACATGATGATCTTCTCTATAGAGCTACAAGGGTGAAAGGCTTTTCTCTGCTTTCCCTCTAGCTTGTACAAGTCATCATAGTAAATTTAGGATACTTTCTGAAATGGCTTTTATGTGCTTCACGGAAACTAGGCAATTAGGGAATTTGTCAATAAGAGCAGCCCCAGCTGCAGCAGTAATTAGTTCCTCCCTATGTACTTTACCATTTGTTGTGGTCTGGAATCTGCATGTCATTTATCTGTCCTTGTGAGTGATTCAGCACCTCGTGTTACACGTGGAGGGGCAAGGACAGTACTTGCTCTGAAGGTGTAGCACAGACCTTGCTCTACCAAATGCTTGGGCATTGATATACCACAGTGCTCATGGCAACCCCTGGCAGTGGGGTCATTGACCATAAATATTCAACAGAGAGATGCTTGGAGAATAGTGATACTGACATATCTGAGAGTGATAGCTCTAGAGAAATAAATTACCCCCCTCAAAGCTTCAATGATTCCTTGCCTCATACACTGAAGCATCAAGATACAGAATAGCCTTTCTAACAGCTTATTGTGAGGGAGATTTGGGGCTTTTAGGTTTATTTTGCTGAGACACCAAGTGTCTTGAGAGAGATAATACACTTTAGCAGGCCATATGAGAAAGCTGGAAAATGCAGCTACATATTTCCAGAACACAGGACCTGCATGAGGTCATTTAATGTTTCAGTCCTTTCAATATCATCACTCTTGGCTCAATTTGGGCATTGCATCTTTCCAAAGGCACTAATTGATTTGGCTCTGCACAAGATGAATAAGAATATGACAACTAAAAAATATTATTGAATAGAATGCTGAGGAATGAGTAATATTCCTCTTTTTCCAATAATTTCTATAATAGGCCCTAATTAGATATGGCAAAGAAAAAGATAGGTAGGCTGCCTTATTCAGAAACAAGCAGATCATCCAAGCAACAAATTTGTGGTACAGCAGTTTGGCATTTACCTCTAGCCTAGAAATTTGTACCAATTATCTTACTATTAGCGGAACATGGTACATCACAGATTGCATACTCCAGGCATATAATTTCAAGGGCAGGAAAGGCATATCAAAAACATCATTTTCTAATTCTGTAGATGAGGGTTTGTTTACACAATCTTATACCATTTCAGATGAATGGAGGCAAGATCAGTTGAAAAAATTAGCTTTCCTATAGATAACGTGAGCCTCGGCAGGCCTATTTCTTAAGGCTTATATTAATGTCAATACAAGTTTCAAGGGATTACCCATAGGATACTCTTGAAAATAAGATGTCACATTTCAATGAATTTAACCCAAGGCGTAATTTTTTAAGAGCACACTGTAAATATTAGATAAATTTGTCTACTCCCTTGTAGCTGCTGCTTATTGTTTGAGAAATATTTCAACTTAAAAACTAAAAACTGTGAAAATTTTGGCATGTGCCAAAAGAATTTTAGAATTTTGACATAAACTGTGATCTAATTAAACAATAAGACCTGACAAAACAGTCACCACTGTCTGATAATGACCTCCTGGGGCAGTTAAACATACCAAAGCAAAGCAGAACAGACTGAGAAGGTCAGCAGCAGCACTAAGAAACCCTTTACAAGAGGTCTAATCGTTCTTATAGCTCTCACTTTGTTTTCTTTTTCTTCTGTTTGAAAAATAGACACACATGTACACACACATAGATTATTTGCAAATACAAAACCTCTCAAACATAACTATGTGGTTTCATAAATAGTCCCAATCTGGCTGGCACATTATTTTGCAAATTTTATTGAAACCTAGTTATTGTTCTCACCTAGGACAATGAACACTGGGGCTAAAAAGAAAGTGATGGAAACAGGCTGTACAAGGTACTTATACAACTACTAGTACACTTACTCCTCTAAAATGGAGAACATAATATATACAGCTATGCATTCTCTGTCGGATATAACCAAAAAGTTGAGGTTCACAGTGTGGATAGTCTCTTTATTACAGGTTACCCTCAGCTGATCTATTCACATGCAAGTTAGGATTTTCAAGCATCTTACTAACGTGCAATTGAGAGAATCTAATTTTAGTGAGTTAAGCTGTGCCCATATTATAACTGAAAATGATGGATAAATTCATAGATTAGTTCAAACTTCTTCAGTGCTATACCTAAGTGTACACTGAAAAATGTACTTCCATGTGCAGCTTCCTTTTCATCCATGACTAAACAGAGCAGTTTTTAAGGTACAGAATTAATCTGGAGAGATGTTTATATTACTTCTTTTTAAAAATGCAGTTAAGTAGCTGGAAATATGGCACGGGCATCTCCCCATGGAGCTGTCAAAAACATAGCATCTCTCTTTATGGACCAGCAGTAGGGCCCATTCCTTTGTTATTTGCTGGTTTTTTGAAAGACCTTTGGTTGAAAAAAAAGTGCTACATACAACATCCTTGAAGGAATCTCAACAAATTACTCTATAAATTTGATTTCTGAAGTAAATTAAAAGTTTATACATAACACGAAAAAGTAATTCCCTGCAGAAAGTTAGAGATCATATCCTGGTATAAAGTCTATTCCTAATTTGGAGAAAAAGTCCACAGATACATGTTCATGCATACACTCAAACTGCATGTAAGTTACTGTCCTGTAACACCCCAGCAGCATGGCACTTCTTATAGTAATCTCATTACACTTACTCTCTCTAAGGATAGGTTTTCATGGGTTCCAGAAAATTAATCCCAATATGCTATTTTTTTTTTCTAATGAAGAATTTCAGAGTACATGATATGCAAAAAAATGATCCTATTTGCTTTTGTATGTGTAAAAAGGATTCCTTCACCCTCCTTGTCCTTTAAAACATTTTGATTTGTTTTTGAGTTTTGAAGCAGTTAATGCTATTCTTACCTGCTGACTTCCATTGGGATTTCTGCATGGTTTAGTCTAATTACTCTTGATGCTGGACCTCTCATGCCATGAACTACTTCAAAGGAGAGAACTAGAAAAGCGATTGCTTTTTTAAAAAGTACAATATCAAGGAGAAAAGATAGCATTTTGTTCTCATGATATGATGGACAAATCATAGAGAAAATCTATTAGAATGATAGATGACATACATTTTAATATAAAACACCAGCAGAGGTACATTTTTTTCCTGAAGTGGCTTTGAAATAGTACAGTCTCTGTTTCATCCAAATTTATTGCTAAAGCCTCTAGTTGAAAAGTTCGCCAATGAACAGAATCAAAGTAATCAGATTTTTACATTACAAGAACTAGTAAAATCTTGGTTCACAGCTATGATTTCCTAATGAAGCACCAGTACCTATAAATGAATATCATTTCCTGCCTCAAGGCTCCCCTGTGTTTTAAGTACAGTGCCCGTTTATCCATCAGCATTGACCAGATACTGTTGGATTATGATCTGCTTTTTGGAAGCAACATAAAGCAGGCTCGTTTTTTTAAGGTTTAATGTAGCATGCAGTTTATTATAATTTTTCTGGTCAAAGGAATTTTTCCATAAATATTCCAATATATCCCAATCAAAACACGGGTTTGGTTCCTAGAGCAAACTTCTTTTTTCCCCCCAATCAACAATTGGTGCTTTATTATTAATCCAAACAAATACATGTATTAGAGCAATGTTATGATGTTTTGATTCAAAGAAGCAGACTGGCAGTCAGTCACTTGGTGGTACTGATCAGAGGGAACAAACTTAACTTCAAGCTAAAATTCCAGAACAAATTCAAACCAAAATCACGTCAGCTTCTACCAATCTTTGCCAAAGCTCAGTGCCCTGTTCAGTGGTGGCAGCAGGGGATTGAAATTACCACAGCTGCCCAAAATGTATATTAGACAGCCAAGTAGCAAATGGCCAGAGCAACAGAGGAATGCACTGATTCAGCAGCCGCTAACAGCAACGCTCATATGAAATCCCAACCACAAATTAAATGAATCTTCTTCCAACATCAGAAAACACCAAAGGAAGGCAGAGTGCAACGAGCCAGGCTGAAATAAGAAAGTGTTATTTATATCTTCCAGCACTGGTGAATTTGGCCCTTCGTCTATAAATTACCTATTTAGGCCTTTAATAGGTATTTCAGGCCCAATGACTTGTAAGACAAAAAAGAAAGTTGAGACCCATGCAATAGCTCAATGCAGTAACATGTTAACCAACAGGTTCAGCCTTTGTCCTAAATTTTCTGGGCCAAATTATAGCATTAATCAGAATATATTAATGATTCTTATCAATTATTCAAGTGGTGGGGTTATACTTGAAGGCAAAAGTTAGTTCCCTGTTTTGTGGGTTTCAGTATCTCCAAGAGAACATGTTCCCAAGCCATATTTCCACACATTTCTCAAGACTTGTGGGTTTCTGGCAAGAACATATATTTGGGGCTATTTTGTAGTTTCTTATATCCCCGTATCTGAGATGTTACTTCATTGGTGGTCTGAGTGGAATCCTGGCAAACATGGGGATTTTTAAATCACCAAATAAAAATAATAAAAAGCTTTCCTACATTGTAAACCATTCTTAAGCATTGGTTTATTTGGCATTTTATAAATATAAAAAGAAATTAATTAAAAAAGGAATAGTTTATGAATAAATTCACCTTAAAGAGCAGGTTCTCTGTTCAAGTTAACAACTCCTAACAAATGTGGATTTCTAATAAAACTAAAGACAAATGTTAACCACAGAGGTGTCAGCAGGCAGTGATTATTACTGTGATCTGCTTATTGACTGCTGCAACAAATTCTAGGAGACAGAAGCTGGAATCATAAGGTTAGCAACTCGGCTACACTTAAGTACAACTACATCCTAACTAGTACATACTATCAGCCTGGCCTTACTTCAAAACACAAGAAAAATATCCCCACATGGAAGACTGATTTAGGCTTCCTCTTTTATTTTTTCTTGACACAGCTTAACAGGCTGCAAATATTTTTTGAGTAGCAGTCGTTAGGCTGATATGGAGAGCTGCAGTCTGCTCTCCAGTACTGCAGTCACAGAGAATCAGCCTACAAACAAGTTACCACAGGGTAGCGCATGGTGTGAACTTAACAGTGCATCAGCTGCTGTCTGGTAATTGCCTGTGTGCATGCTTTTATCCTGTGGTTACTTGAAGGTTGTTTATCTTTCTTTCATAGAGAGGTAAGCTGCCTTGAATTATCTGATTAGCTGAGGGGAGAGAGGGTGCAGATGGGCTGATCCTCTGAAGCAGCTGATGTGCTGTGGGTCCACACTCTCCCTTACTCCACAGTAACAGGCTCCCAGTTCTTCCAGCTCCAGGGATCTAACTCTCGCTGAGTGGAGTGACTCAGGATTTACATCAATGGAGCTGCGAGCAAACCTGAGCCGTTACTCTTCATCACATAGGGCCCTACTGTATCATCAATTCTTAAGTCTAAGTCCCAATTGGAATCAGTTAAGAGATCAGCCTAAAAATCAATGACACAATATGGCCCAGAGATAGCAGCAATCCTTCCTGTAGATCTCACATCTTTGCTTTTAAATCTCCTCTCTTGGACAGACCCGGCTTGTTTTGTTCTGCTCCTACTATATCTGAGCAAAAATCAGAGATGGGCCCAGAGTAAAACACGGCATCTGAATTCCAGTCACCAGGATACGTCTGAAACCTGAATTTAGGCCTTGACTCTCATTTTGTAGCTGGCCCTAACATCACATAGGTGCCTAGACCCTATGCTCACTGATCATCCTGAGAGCTGCACAATAGAAATTCTCTACTAATGATGGCAAAGAGCAATGGAAGTAGTTTTCAACACATTTCCACTACTTTGCAAAATCAAGTACTTATCATTATGGGGTAAGACACTGTGATACCTCTTAAAATCCCTTACAGAACTCTAAAGGAGCTGGTGGGGACTTTCACTTTGGTTTCACATCTGAATGCCAAGGTCTTAGCTCCATGTTGTTTCTGTAGCTGGGAAGAAATGTGTCTCATCAAAAGCAGTCTTTGTAAGTGCGTTTTCCTGAATGAAAGACATGTAGTCACCTTTCAGCAGTGCAAAGAGTTTACAGGTTCTTCCTGTTCAGCTCTCCATGCTCATACGCTGTTGCTCAAAGAAGCTGGTATGTAGATGTCTCATTTGAGCATGATCAAGCTGGCTGACAGGTGAAAGCTCACAAATGCAATGCAAAGTACCAGGGTAGTACAGCTTTCTTAAACTAAGTGCACTTGGCTAGGTTTTAAAATAGCAATACATTTTAAAGACAAAAATGCCACTGTCAAAGCTGGCTATAACTTCTGTGAGGTGGATAAGATTAAAAGATGTTTGGCATTCCTGCCACAGGGCCCCCACCCCACAAGCATACCAGAGCAGCCTCCACCTGCAGCGGTGTGAGGCAGACCGTGTGTGGCTGTGCCGGTAGGTGTACACATGCCCAAGTGTGGTTTCTCAGCCAAAGTAGATTTAGAATCCCATGGCTAAATTCTGTGCTCATTTACACCCTGTCTAATGCCAGCAAAATTAGTGGAATAGCAGGCATGTGAGGCAGCAGAGCACTGGCCTCCAGGCTCTGTGATTCCATTCAATAAACACACTGAGGCACTTGTGCTGAATGAATGCTTTTACCTTCTCTCTTTAAACCTGATATTTTAGATATTAAGAGAAAATAATTACATCCTCCTCCTGGGAGGTTTATTTCAAATCCTTTCTAGGGCCCCACTGTGGCCAGTGCTTACATTTTTCAAAATTGATTTTAGGTAGTATAAATAGTCTGAAGCTGCACATGACATTTCCTCACCCTAACAATGACACACTACAGCGGAAATGTTTCTGAGGGCAACACGTGGTTTTGTTTTTAAGCATTGCTTATTCATTAACCCTTTTGTCCTATGTCAGCAAGTGATACTTTTTACCACATGAGCAAACTTATTACTGTTGAGAATTAGAAGGCGGCCTCAGATTAATATCTTAGTATATAGGCTCAAGCTCAAAAGTGGTTGCGCTTCTATAACTTAACAAGTTACTACTTGTCAGCTGAACAATAGAAACAAATCATGTGCCTTCAGCAAGTCCTCAAGGTAGGCTAAAATACAGCAGCTTAAATCATCTTCCTGGTATTGCCTGCTCCTCTCAAGTTGCATGCAAACACAACCTCCATTAAGAAGTAAATCAAATTAATTTAGCCCCTACCTCATATAAATACTGCTCTTTGCAATTCTTTGTTAAGGTGAGGGAAGAGCACTTTAAGTCTTATGTTTACGTACTGATTTCTATTTCTGATTTTGTTTCTGGACAATTAACCTGTGGAAAATATAAAAGGAAAAGACAATCTGTCTCTCGTGAAATAGGCTTTGAGGACTAGAGCTTATATTAATTTAAAAAATGAAAAAATCAATGTAAGTCTTTATTTCTACGTTGGTTCTCTAAGCCCATAAATCCAGAGTAAAAGGCATATATATGAAGAAAAATCTATTTAGTAACTTTAATGATTGAGGTGTGTGGATCAAAGGTATTCAGCACATTGTAACTTCTGGAGGTAAATGCTCCAAATTATAATTTTAATGCTTGATATTTACACAGACCTTTTTGTGCTGCAAGCCACAGAGGCTCTGTCCATTCTTTCAGCTTTCACCCTTCTTTCTGTTTCTCGATATATATATTTAAATCTAGAACATTATGAGGTCACTGAATGATTATGATGATTGATGTAAATACTTGAAATGTGAAAGCAAATAGCTACTATCCCAGCTGGGCACCATGACCACTAATAGCTTGCCTAAAATCAACCTCTGAAGATGAGAGGCACTGATGAAACAGTACAGAGTGTTTCATCATTCCATGGCTTGAAGGCTAAGTCCAATAGCAACATCTTAACTAACCTGGCAAAATTTGGAGACCTCTGTGAGGAGTTCTAATGTTAGCAGCCTTCTTACTTCCACCACATGCAGAACTGGCTCACTACTTCAATTAAAATGTAATCTTAAAGGAAAATCCCCAAAGGCCAATTTCAGTAGAAAAAACACTTCCACAGATTTTTATTGGCTCTAGACATAGCCACCGATACTCCTAGCCGTGTCTTGATATGATTTTGGTCTGAAGAAGTCTGAATGCTTTAAATCCCTGAGCTTAAAACTCCTTCCTATGAGCTGAATTTAAAACACATTGGTGTGACTGTGCTATGCACACACACATCAGTGGAAAGAGCAGCGACTTCCCCCTGCTAAAACATTTGTCTATTGATTTTGTTACAGTATTAGTTACAGCCATATCTTCAGTCTATGCTGTAAATCTGCTGCTGTTTAAACGTTTAAATGATAGCATAAAGCTCATACCATATTGATGTTGTGGGTAAATGATGTTTTAGCACAGTGAGTTGCTGGAACAATGTTTAGCCAACAATCTGAACTACTGTACTTCCTAGAAATGTTGTGCTTCTGGAATACGAGCAGAGTTGCAGCCCCTGGTTTGTAACATTACAATAGGTGCCTAGCGAGAGCTCATCACCTCCACAGTAAACCTTTTTTATGAGTATTTCAGTTCGTTTGCTGTATTTCGTTAACATTTGTGTGCACATGCACACACATGCATGCACACAGTTGTTTATTCATAAAGCACAGAGTGATAACATGACAATACCTTATTATGAAGAATCCAGGAGACAGCAGCAGTAAAGCATTTAGCTTGAAAACCTTCCCTCAAACATCTTGAAGTTGGTTTGTGATGCTGACGTACATGAGCCCTTATTGCCATTTGACTTTGAATTATTAACAATAGGTAGAAAGATTTAGCACTCTTTCGACTCCAGCCTCATCTACATCTTCCAAGATAAAAACAGTTTACTGTTTGTGCTAGTTAATATACATCTGTGAGCACCCCAGCACTTAGCTTCTAGTGGTAACCTTGTTAGTGCTCCATATAACTACATGTAACCACTCAGCATGACAACCTTTTGCATTTCTCTTTATGAATAATTTTGTTGTATCACATCCATTTTCATGTGCTCTTTATTACAGCACACGACTACATTTATTAGAGTCCCCATCAGAGAATTCTTCTTGTTATCCTTAATGGTATTGCTCTCTCTGGACTGTAAGTTTGGCACATTTCAAATCCTATTCACTAGGGTTGTTTTCACTCTGATTTTTAAAATTCCTGCAAAGAATTTCATAGGTGGCAAAACAGTTAAGTAAATATTCCACACATATGTAAGAAGCAAGTTAAACACAAAAGGAGGAATTTTGGGGAAGAGTGGGGTGAAAATGAAGTGAAAGTTGAACGGTGTTACTCCACTAAATCATTTTGTTGGAATGCTGTGATGTTTCAACCAAAACCTCAATTTTCTCTTGAGTGACAAATGAGAGAAAATCTAGAGCCTATCCATTTTTTCCTTTTTTGGCTCACCTACCAATTTATTTACCATATAAATTGGAAATTTGAGAAAGGTTAGAAAAAAATACTAGACCTATTGTTCTACTTTCCCTAAGCTGATGAAAAGGACCAATTACAGAATCTGAGGGGAAAAGTAATGCTCCTTGTGTTAGATTTTCCTGCCTCTGAATGTGGTTTCATCATGACCTTCAGGGCATGCTTTAAAGCCTAACGTTCCCAGACATTTAATAAAGATTTGTAGGTGGGAACCAAGATCCAAGCTCCTTCCTCATTGCTAATAAAGATGATATACCTTGGGAAATTGAGGTGTCAGTGGAAAAGGTTCTTGAGCAAACTGCTAATTATAAAAACAATGAGTCATCTGGTACAGATGATGACACTACACCAAGAGTTCAGAAGGTCTTAAGTATAAATTGGCTAGGCTGCTGGAAAAGGGCAAGCTCTTACTTGGGAATGGTACTGTTACAAAGGAGTCAAGACAAGTGAATGTTGTCCCTTCAGTGCATGACATCTCAGAATGATCAAGGAATTAGAGTCTTGTATCATCCATCACTTGTCTGACCATCTGAATTTTGTAAACTGATTTAGGTAATAGAAACGATGCCTCACCTAATCTCTCGTGACTCATTATGTTTGTGTCAGTATCATAGTAGGAAGAGAGCTGCTTGACACAAGTTAACTCCAGAAAGGGCCTGTGACAAGCTTCTTCATGAGAGGCTACTAAGGAAGCCAGGTGGCTAGAAAGTCATATACTGCTGGGGTAAAAAACTATGTTGCAGGAAATTGCATTCAGGTCAATCTTCTGTATAGCAAAAGGCTAACTGTTGAAGACCTCATTCTATACTACATTTCTTATTATTTCATTGTCTATTAGAGCTTTGGGAGGTTCAGGAGCAGTGGGATGACAATGTACATAAGGGTATTTAACTTAGAACAAAGGAAGACAACTCCGATATGTTGAGACATTACAAGCAGCTATAAGAATGGCCAAGAAATTAATTGCTACAATTGTAAAGTAACACACATTAAAACAAAACCAAAAAAGTACACCTTTTAAGAGCAGGACCAAAAAAGCCCAATGAAACCCCAGCAAAATCTGTGAGTGCCAGAAAAGAGGAATAAAAGTGTTAGGTGATGAGATATAATGAACAATGATTAGACTGTTTACATGCTCTGAAAATATGAAGGTTATTTATCCAAAAAGGGAGATGAACAAGGGGGACATATTGGAAGCACACTAATAAATGGCACAGAGAAGATAAACATGTTTTTTCTGTCATGGCCAAGAAACAAAAACCCCTCAATCAGCTTAAAAGTTGGGGAATTCAAAACATTTCACACTATTTACAGTCACTGGAAATAAATGAGACAAAAAACTTTTCAAGATACAAAACTGACACAACTTCTACAGAGAGGAAAAAAGGTTATTAGAACTAACTTTTGAAAATACTGTTGAAGAAACACTAAAGTCCTTCCTTCCAAATCTATAACAGTCTCAGAATATTATGTATTATCAAGACATTGAATATGGTAAGGGAAAAAGTCATCCCACACTTTCCTAGTGTAGGATAAATGTAGACCCTTGTTATCTCAAGTGTCTGAGACAAATGTCAGATCAACGTCAGAGACAAACCTAAAGTCCTTTCCAGAGTGCAGACAGCTCAGTTTCTTTGTTTTGATTGTATTTATTTCAATTTGCCAAGGAGGCAGGTCAACACAGCAGAATCGGTAACCAACTAATAGCAGGTGAACCTTAAACTACCTGCTGTCACTAAATAATGATGTATTTGCAATGTTCACAATGGATAATGTGATTATTTTGCTACAAGGACTATAATTCAGATCCTCCTTTATACTCTTTCAGCTGTGAGAAACAGCCCACTCCTCCAAATGCTACAGATGCAGATAATTAAGCCAACCACAAAGACTTTGTTTCTCGCATACACGAAGACTTCCCTAGCTATATCATACAGAAGAACTCAACGCTTGCACTGCACTACACAGAGTTGATTTGATCTGATATGAAAGCTGATAGTCACCTTAGGACCTCAACTGCAAGAATATAAAAATGAGTGCCACAATATTTTGAAACACACTTTTCACTGTAAATTCTCAAAGAATATTTTTCAGTATTCATAACAGAAAAATAGTTGCCAAAGTAGTAATCCTTTCTATAAAATTACTATAAAAATTCCATATGTTCTAATGTCAAGTTTTGTAAAGACTAATCCAAAATCTGCTGCAGTCCATGTGGAGAGGACATCTGGGCCTTTCATTTGCACTCCAGAGAGTCACATTTATTAAAAATTAATAAGCCCCTAGTTTGTAGAATTTCAAAGAAAAAAAAACCCCATAATACAACTGAAACAAATGCAGAGAGATTTGCTTGAGTGTGGAAGGAGTCTGAAAAAAGTAACTCATAATATAAACTGTCCTGTTCATCTGAAAAATGACAAACTCTGGAACCTACAGTGATATCTTCAATTTTAGCATCCGTCAACAATTCACTAGGATATACAGCACAGGTAAGGACCATTATTAACCAAAATCTACAGAGAATTTCCCAGACTACAACATGCCTCCCTAGGAGAATGTGTGAAAGTATGGCTACACAGGATACAGAAGGTTAAGACAAATACATCTTAATCAAAATGCTGGGGCTAGGTAGCAGGGACAGTTCATGAAACTCAGTTATAAGAGCGAGTCAAAGTACATTTCCACAGCAGCTTGCAATTAGATAGGGTATTCACTGTTCAACACTACAAACAAGTTTCAGTAATACCATCAAGTTTCATGACCCAAATGCAACGGTAGTCAGAAAGTATTCTACAAAGCCTTCATTTTTTAAGAATAAGAAAGAAAGGGTTATAATGAATTTTGGCATAATTCATGAATAAAGCTCTTAAATCATTGCTTGCCTAGAATAACAAAATTCAGCTTCCCAGTAAAAGCTTAAACAAAGATCAAAGCTGATCATCTGTAAGGGGAAAACCTGTTCTATTGTCATCAGTAAAAGAAGGAAGAATTGGAAGAGTCCTTCAAGAACATCACAGTGGAAGGTTATTACATGTCTGTGCTACATATGAGGCTACAATAAAAATCAGCTCCTCCTTTAGTCTTTATTCAGAGTGATGGAATTAACTTTAACTTTCAAACAATTTTGCTGTGCAAACTTCTACAAGAGAGACATAAGGACTTAGTGTCTCAGAGTGGGAATACTTGCAGATTCATTGTGAAATGTTTTTCTAAAGGCACTGAGACGTCCTTGGGATAAAGGCCCTACCTGTGCATACGGTACAACTGTATGTTGACAGCAATAAAACCGTATTTGGGTAAAAATATTCTTCTTGTTTACATCTTTAAGTGTGACAACTGCAAAGCTAAGCAATACTGATGCCTTCAAAATTCCAAGATGGGATACAGTTTCCCCCTACGGTGTCATTTAACTGGTTCACAGTTAAATATGAAAATAGATGTGTTTCTAACTTTTAAATACATAAGTCAAGATGCAAATTGAACTCTTTTTTTCCTTATACATGTATAGAAATATATCCCATTCATAAATGAACTGTTCAAAGATTGCACTGGGACTCAGAAGGCACATCAGCTACCATCTTCACAAGACAATCAGCCCCCTAGGCATCCCCAGTGCTCTGTAAACGGCTTAGATACTTCTGGCAAAATAAAAGAGAAGAATCTGAGAGCACTGGGGAATAATGAGCGGTGACTGGCTGGTTATGAGATGTATTAATAATATGGCTTGGAAGAGAGGTAGCAGATGACTTCATTTAACAACATGGTTACAGTGACTCATTGCCAGGAATGGAAAGAGGTGACCAAGCTGATTGTCTGACTCTCCGATCCTGTGTTCCTTGTTGCTTCTGTCACCCTAGTATATGTGCTACAACTGCACCCTGAAAACTAGTTTTGCTCATTTTTTCCTCAGTATATGAAGAGGAAAAAGTCAGTGTTTCTTCTTCACCACAATTCTTGATCCAAATCGTGACAGGATAGGAGAGAAGAGAAGGTGGCAGAGATCAGTCCATTTTGAACCTATCATTAGCTTTGTCCACAATACTTTTCACTGCTGCCACAGGCCAGAGCTGACAAGAGAGAGAAAAAGCCATATCCCAAAGCAAAGGGATCTATTCGTTGGCCTCTGAGGAGGAGCTGGCTCTATATCCTGGAATGCCTAATGTTCAGAAAATTTATCTTGGTAAAGGCTCAGGAAAATGTATGTTTTTATTTTACCCAAAGTAAAAATATTGGTCAATGTGAAATTAAAAAGTGAAAATAATACTCCCCCTTGTAAAAAATTCCAGCCTCCTACACTCACTGTATCTTGTAGACTTCTAAAACAAATAACATGCATTTTATATGTTTTTTTTCTACTAACATTTTATTGGTATTTATAATGCAGTACAGAAGAGACTTTTAAGATGGAAAAAGGCAAGTTACAACAACATACCAAGCCATTTAGAAAAGGCTGTGATTGCAGAGGACACAGACTATGCTACCTACCTTTTTCTTTCAAAGGTGAGAAACAAAAAACATCAGGCAAATAATGCAATTCCTTTTTGTTGCCACTGAGGCACACATTGGTATAAGGAACATATTCCAGAAGGTCACCTTTTCAAAAGAAGTATGTCTACAGAACCTGCTTCTGCAGGGAGATTGGACTAGATGATCTCTGGAGGTCCCTTTCAACCCTACCATCCTATGATTCTGTGATACAGACTCATTAACACAGTAGGTAGCAAACAATTAAAAAAACCCCAAACCAAACATAATAGGCTATGTTCAGCTAAAAAGGAATATGCAGGAGCATTAGGAACAGTCTGAGTGAAGGCCCCATAATTAAATGGAATTCTGAGTGCATTTTTCTGTAATTGCTTGAGCAAGGTGTCAGTAACTAGACGTTTTGGAAAGCTGAACTTTCTAATCACATTTTTTATATCTCTGACCAGGTATCTAAGACATGTCTGAGATGTAGAATGCAATTGCTCATGTCATTTGTTGAACATAGCAGATTTTATACCCAGAGCATGTGACTGATGTTAGCCAGTTAATCCTTCAGAATTCCCACAAATTAGGTCTCAAGACTTCTCTTCAGGAGACTATTGTGTAGTCTGTTATTTGGATTTTACAGTTATTGACATCTGACAACCTGTTCAGCTGCCAGTGTCTTAAACAGGAAAATTTAAGCAAGACCTCCTCCTGCTCCTAGCCTTGAAGACAACGATCTTGAAATGAGAAGCTCTGGTGCCTTATTTCAAATCTAATAGCTGTCTCTATGGCCAGCTCACCTTCAGAGGAATACCTGGTCATCTGACTAGAGATGGAGCTAAGAACAGAGCTGCCTTTGTAAGACTGGATGTAGAAAGTGATGAGCCTACAATCAAGCTAGCTGAAAGACTCAGCTGACTCCTCTAATTCATCAGGCTAGGGTGCAACGGACTCCTGGCACTACACGGGGGGATGGGCTGAATTCCAAACTGTTTGTGCCATGTTGCTAATAATATATGTGAATCTGATGCTTTTTCTCATGACTTCCACCAGTTTGTGAGTTTGGAAAGAAAATAGTACTGCTATCAGATCTTCTTTCCACTGCTGTCCTTTATTCCCCAGGATTGCTATAAACACAGCATCTCAGTGCTATTTTGGAGTGGCGGAATGAAACTGCACATGTCCAGCAACCTAACACTTATCTGACACTAAAAGAGATACACAATAGACAATTGGTTTTCTTCCAGTATAAGACAATATAACCATTGCTTGGCTCAAGTTATTTCAGTAAATACAGGGTACTGAAGTAAGTCGAGCTTCAATTAGTTATATTAACACCCAGAGCTCTCAATCAGGCATGTTTTCACCATGCTGCCCTTAAATATGTTTTATGTTTGTGTGTTAAGCCAGAAGTTCTTTCACAGATCTGCTTTTTTCAGAACTGTAGTCAAAATAAAGACATCAAAGTAATAAAGGCCTGGAATCCAATAATAATAATATGTTAATTCCAACACCACAGAATGGTAAAATTCCTTCACATTTCAGCAAACAATCTGTCTTTCTTACAGGCTGTAACTGTGCAGATGACTGAAGCAGTCTCTGAGGGGGTGGAAAGGCATGTAGAAATGTTCTGGGTTGCAGCTTGTTAACCACTCCAATGGAAGCTGAGTGCACTGCCTCTAATGAGCTCACTAGTTTAAAACAAAGATATTGTAACAACTGTGGAGCTTACTGGTGCCACCAATTAGTGAAAATATAGGCTTGGTATTGTTCCTTCTAAGGTAAAACTAACTGTCATTTGAGAGCATGAAAGCCAGTCTCATAATTGGTGAAAGCATAGTTCACTGTACCATCTCTGAAAAATTATCCAGAGGATGGAAAGATAACAATAAATTGTATATAAAAAATAACATTATGATGGCTACTATCCAGATGCAGTTGTCAGTTCTTACTCTGCTATTTAATTTTCCTAAGCGTGAAAGAAAGCTTGTAAATGCAAGACTTTTGTACTGGACCAACAGTCTGCAAGACATGATGTTTTGCATTAGTGCATTAGTTAAACATGAGATACGAGGACATTGAAAAAGATGGGAGTTTCTAATACAACATCAGACACATCAACACCTTGTTTCTCATGAAAGTCTGAAAAGTTAAGAAAGAGAAACCTGGACAGCAGAGAGGAAACGGAAGAGATACTGAATTATTAGTAGGACGAAACAAGCCCAAAAAGCAATGCCAGTAAAACAACTCAGACACAAATGAGTGGCAAGTTCTATCACATATTTTTGTCCCAAAACTAAAGAGAATGAGAAGATAATTTAGAAACACAGTGGGTTTCCAACATCTCCACAAAGAACCCCACACATGGGCTATTTTGTTCCTAGGGGTGTAAGAGAGGTAGTCCTGATTGGAACCCATAACTGATTATGAAGTTGTTAGTTCCATCCTCTAGGAAGAAGAAGAAATCACATCAAACAACACTTTCTCCTTTGAGGCTGCAGCTACTTACTTTGCCCTCATCTCCCTTTATTGTCTGACTAGCCAGGCAGCTCTATCTAGGAAGTGGAAAGGAGGCAAATTCCTAGAGCTCTTGGCCTTCTGTAGAGGACATATGAAGTATCTATTTAGGAACCAGCTTTCTGTTAGTAACCCATGCTCCTCAAACAGATGACTTTTACTACATCATAGTTTTTCACTTTGTAATTCCTGTAATTGTAATTTTTGCACCTAGTAATTCCTGCTTGCTTGCATTTTATAAGAAGAGATGGTTTAAAACTGACAACATCTGAACCATCTCAAACTGCTGGAAACTAGAGCTCATTGGTAATTCTCCAGTGAAACTTGCTTGCTGAAAATTCTGGTTCATCAAAATCTATATCATTTCCCCAAAGTCTCTATTTCAGCCAACATCTGACAAAGTCCTGTCTTTCAGGCAGGTCTTGGCATGTCTGGCTTCCTGCCAGCTTGTCTGCTGAGCTGTTGGGAAGCCTGGTTTCCCGGACTGCTGTATATCCTTCTACTGAAGTTCTCAGAAATGGATTCTAATCTGTCCAGAAGCCTTGCCAACCTCAGTCAAACCAGAGCTTTTTGGATCAAGGACCATTGGTACATGCCTTGAGTATGGCTTTCGGGGTCTGTAGCTTGTCGGTGTCTGCAGGATGACATCTGTCATCACACCGAATCCCAAAGCTTTCAGATTCCCAGTTCTGATATCTAGGCAGGCTGAGAGTCAATTAGTCTAGGAATCTTGGGTCCTTGCTCTCATAACAGACCATACAGTCTGTGGACTGTGGGCCCTGGAAACTGGCACCAACAGAATTTCTTCCACTTTGACTCTTCTCTGCAACTCACAGCACTAAAACTGACCAAAATTATGTCAGACGCCATCAGTCAGCTCAGCGTTCCCTGCAGCACAGCACATTTCCAATACACCATGTTTCCTGTGGTTTTGGCTTTTGTCAAAAATGGGGGGTAATTCTTCCCTCTTCCTTCCTCCAGCCTCAAAGAAAATACTAAAATCTATGGCAGAACAGAAACTCTGTTTCCCAGCCAGCTCTACCTACACTGTCAGAAGCGACACGTTTGGCTATTTCATGACAGTATCCAGAGATCTCTGTAATGAAGACATTGGTATTTCAAGGTCTGTTTTCTACAGCTCTTCTCTGTTAGGAAGAGATTTATTTTCCTTTCACCAGGCAGAGGAGAATGCACCTTGCCCTGCAGAAGCATTTTTAAGTTTCGAAATAGGCCCTTCCATTCCCAGCATTTTCTTTGCGATTGCTTCAGTCGGTGCTTGATAAAGTAACCTGCACTCTATCAAAGTGTTGACGCACAAGCCCCAGGAAATCATCATTTTCCAAACCCTTTATGCTAAGTCTCTCAGCTTCTGCTACAGTAGCTAATACAGTATGAACAGCACTCATCCTCTTAAACCTTTGGTCTCCTGTGTCTAAAAATTAATTCCTTCAGGGTTTGTTTGTTTCTAGCTATCAGAGGCTCCATCCAGGATACATAACGCGTTGTCAAGAATATGAAGAAAAAAGCAAAAGTATCTTCAGGAAGTGTAACAGAAAGACTCACAGAACGTCAATGTGGTATGCAACATGCCCAGGCTTGTCTTGCTTTCCAGTTAACTGAATGTTAGGCATCATTTAGAGCCTGATTCAGTACAAAATACATCAACAGTTTCCCTACAGTAAAAGCGTGCACAAGGCTTCTGTAATGCCGATCCTGAATGAGTTCTTTGCTACATCAAGCCCTCAGGATTCCCAGTATGCATATGTAAGCAGGGCTGGAAACAGGGAAAGAAAAGGGGGCATATTCCCTTTTCCTACACTGCAGTGCAGGCCTGATCTGTGTATCAGACCAGAAGGTCACAGTGAAAGGTGGGAGGGAACACTGTTCTGCTCCATCCAGGCAGAAGAATTTTATGTTTGTTCAGAAGCATAAGAAACTTTGAAACACCATATAAGGGCTGAGACTCAGGCCCTGCTGGAAAAACCTGCTGGAGCTGAGCTCTGTGCATAACTCATGTGAACACTAATGAGAGTTAAATGCATGCAATGAAAGAAGAATAGACCCCTTAGTGATTTGTCAAGATAAAATTCAAAATAACTTTGAATGGTCAGGGGTAAATATTAGGTTTAGGAATTAAAAACAGCAGAAGTAGTGGAACAATTGCCTATAATGAGATCCAGGAACAATCTACTCACTGTACCAGGTTTTCATTAGAGTTATGGCCTGCAGCCATACCACCTTGTGCTGTGATCTTAAAAGCTAAGACGAGTTGGGCTGGTTAGTATTTGGAAGAGAGACCTCCAAGTAAGCTTACTGCTACAGGAACAACTTAGTGATGCCATAGATAATGTTCTTCCTACTGCTTCAGTACTGGATCCAGGTGTTAGGAGATCTGAAGGTCTTTTGTCCAAGATCTAATTCTAAGTGTCTGATGATTCGTGATCATTGAAGTGTGCCTGTCATTTCTCACATGTGCACAATGTCACTTCAAAATGGCTACTGCACTTCACTGTTGAGGTGGTTGCATGTCAGTAATAAACAAGTGCTGCCAATACAATGAAATGATCAACTTCACAGGGAGGTCAAAAAACTAAATTTGCCAATGTGAGGTAAGTGGTTCATGGTAAGTAGTTTAAGTCCCAAAAGCTCCAGAGAGGTGCTAAGATATGTTCACTGTGTTTTTTAAGGGTCCATATCTACCCTGGAAACATAGTTCCATTTCACAGCTCTGCAAGGGGTGAAGCATTTTTAACACTGGGGTTACCACATGCATGCTTATGTGCTCTAACCCCTACACATGCAGCTGGGGTGTCTCTGCAGCAGCACCTGAAACATCAGAGTCCACAAAATTGGCTCCAAGCTCTTAACAATGGTGGTGGAAGAGTAACTCCTGAGGAAGTTCAGCTGTCTAGCAGATGGGAGAACATGAGACAGCTTGTCAGCTGTCCCACTCCAGCTCTTAAATCTGCTGGGATTAAAGCCCTGGGGCATTAGCCCTGCAAGGAATTTGGCACATATTCAGGTATAGACACTGAATAGTTCCCTATATCTAAATCAATGGCATGATCTTAAAGATGCATCTGTCTCCAAAGAATGAAGGCATAAATGAGCAGTGCAGCTATAAAATTCTTAATTGATGCTCTTGATTTATTAACCTCCCTGGTTGTCATCCAGGACACTGCACTAACATTGTTTTGTTTGTCCATGTAGGACATGATCCTGAATACTGCTGAGAGCCCTTGAGTCTGCAGTGCTCAGAGGGCTCACTTCATCAGGAATTCACTGAAATACATCAATTGGAGTTCATTGAATTCAATGTGATTTGAGAGCATTTGGCATCCCTTAGGAGGCAATTAGCACCTTCCAGAAAACAGGCCTTAGACAATCAAGTCTAGGAAGTTCAGACAGGTTTTCCTCTGAGGTTTGGGGCAGTTACTATTTGTATATAATAAATAACCGTTTTAATTATTTGCTTTCATTTTAAAGTGTAATTTTGAACAGAGCTTGAGCTGTCTATTTACATTTGATATCATGCTAGGACTGGACAGAGCAACAAGTCTCTGATAGTGGTGAGTAACCTGCTGGTGATTTGCCAGAACTGATTTGCTAAATTGATTTAATATGGAAATACATTATGTCATGATCCAAATAAAAGATATCTCCCCTTTATCACGATGCTTTTATTTGCATCATGTGGCTGAATAAAATGATCTGAGATACCCATACAACTTCCAATGTGACTTCTTGCAGTGACAAGGAGGAAGCCATGAGTACATTGGCTTTAAGTAGCTTCCAGGCTATGACATGATGTGTTTGTACATGGGCCATACTTGTTTAATATCCCAGTTTTACCATTGACTTCATGGGAACAGGCAAGGTCACATAAACCAGCTGGTGATACATATTTGTGAGGAGGAGGGAAACTATCAGCACACACTCTCTGCTGTCTTATATCAAAAACGCATCCAACTTACTGTAAACAAGGTGGAAGCTAGAGCTGTAAGAAAAGCCCTCCCTGAATTTTGATGTTTTTCTTTTCACTAAATAAACTTATCCCTAGGCCCTCACTTCTATTGCCACAGGCATTCACAGGCATTCCTCTTGAATGAGGATGTTTTTTATCTGTGTTTGTTATCGTAATGCTGAGAAAATACTGTGGATGTTCGGAAGACTTCACTACACAAAAGGCTGGATAGGCTCCTCGTGGACTGACAAACTGCATATGAAATCTGTTATTCAGGACATCTCAGTGATCCACTTGAAGGATAAGACCTTGGCAGATTTCCTACAGACAAAATGGTGGTCAGGGAAGAGAAGTTACCAATTGAAAATATCTGTTATAGCTACTGATAACGTTAAGGCAAGCACCTCAAGCCTGTTCAGAGAGACCTTTCAACGCTGCCCTGTGTTTGCAATAGCTCCAACTTTGGATAAATGAGACTTCCTTCCTTGAGGAATGATCCAAAGACCACTGAAGCCCACAGGAGTTTTAAAATCAAATCAAATTGGTTTGAGATTAGTCCCTTAAAAAAGATAGTTTTGATGGAAATTTAAGCATAGTTAATACATTTTGACAACTAAATATTTCATACTCATAAATAACAGAATGCCTTAATGTCTGTACACTGTTCCTTCTTTGGTTTGCTGTTTATAACATTTTCTAATAACAGCAAATTATAATGCAAAGAATCATGTAAATGTCCAGTGCTCAATACAATCAGAAGAACTGAAGGAAGCATCTCTCCATTTAGTTTCCAAATGCTGCTCTAATCCCTCTCAAATCCTAACAGCTTCTCCAGCATTGCATGGGAATCCTTATGCTTTAGAAATACATTCTATTTATCCACGCAGTAGGCAGCTCAAGGCAACAGGAAAAATCCACATTAGAAAGAAGAAGAGTGTAATGCTTTTATAGCATCCTATATCAGCCTTCACACCAGAAAGATGTAAACCACCAAATGTCGAAAGAGTGTATTATCCAGGATAAACTGAGCACTGTTGCCACTTTCAACTGCTTTAATATATACACACTTGAAACACTGACAGCAATAAGTGAAATGCCTGTTTTCATATATATCTATATATATATTTTAAGAAATATAATTTTTTTTTGTTAATCCAGGGAATGCTGTAAAGTTTTACCAAGAGGTTACACAAAACAACTGCAAAGAAAGTGCATGTACATAAATAACTTTGTCTGACTTTTTGTTTAATGTTCACCATCATTGGAACAGATTGTATCATGAACTACTTTCCCTTTGGCTAATTAAATAGCCGCCCCACTTACAATAAAGCATATTCTTATTAAAACAAGTATCTATATTCACTCTGTTGGATAAATTACTTCCAAGTAAGTGCCATAAAGCCCATTACATTCCTGCTTTAGAAGTGGATCAGGTCCAAACAGACAATCAAAGGATTTCAGTGGGATTATTTTAGATTAGAAAAACTACAGAAGACATGAGGCACTGACAAGATCGTAATGACAGAGGATAAATTAGCAGCTACATACCAAACACAGTACTCCAGCAGTTCCTAGCATATTGAAAAAGGAAAAGAGAAAAAAAAAAAGGGGGGAAAAAGAGAAAACAAAAAACCCCTATTGTACTAATCTAAACCCAGATGGAAATCTGTTTATGCAGAAATAAAATGTCATGACTAAACGTTATCTCCTATACAAATCAAATAGCTATTTCAAAGTTTAAAAATCAACAATATGCAAAAATAACCAAGTTCAGCAACTAGCTGAACTAGCAACTAGCTGAGTAGGAACTTATTTCTTTCCACAAGTTCCTTTTCAAATTGAATAGAAAAGACCATGTTATGATTTACCATATTAATGAGCCATTATTGCATAACTGTATTTTTATTGCAGATGTATTACCTGCTAAATGATGCTGTTTTTCCAGAAAAAAAGTTCACAGTACAGATTCTATGGGAATGTTTCCTGTTGACAGCTCCTAAATCTTTCAGAAGCTGTCAGCAACCTCAGAAATCAAGTTTGCAGTACTCTAGCAAGCAGAAGCACATTGCACAGGCTTTCTATTTTTAAATTGCAATCCAAATCATTAAAGAAACGCCTTAAACATAAAAGATTATTGAAAAGATGATGATCCTATCTCACTTGTCAATCTAAAGGACACTGTCAATTACATGCAATCTAAGCTGCAATTTCTATAAATATAACTTGACATTTAAAATCTACTCCCTCCCTCAACTTCTGCCCAAAATGATTATCCTCAGAACCACATTAACAAATCCTTAATACTAAAATAAGTAACATTAAGTAAAATAAACATTTCCACAGAGAACACTGATCCATGGGAAACACCCTGTCTTTTCTGTTTACCTGTACCCAGCCTGCCTGTCACACATTCTCCACCCATGGAGGTCACGAAGGGACTGCAAGCTTACAGAACATTACACAAAAAAAGGCTATAATTGCAATCAGTTACTCAGGATCATCTGCCAGAATTTGGAAATTTCTTCATTCTTTGCTTTGCTGTGATGCTTTTGCTCTGCTTTTTACGTTTTATTTGAGTGAAGACACAGAGGAACCAGACCCGACTGAGTAACTCTTTGCTAGAAGCAGGACTGTACCAAGGCCACAGTGCCCTATTATAGACTGAACATGAACACAAACATTCCTTACCAAAGCTTACTGGAAAAACTGATTACCAGTGCTTCCACTCAATCTGATTCCTCCCTTTTTATTATAGTGGCTATTTTCACTAGAGTTCACAGGCACAGACTCCATTGTTGGTAAATTGGATTTTTATGACTAATTTCCCCACTTGCTGTTTGTTATGAAGATTTCTGCACATAAACCTTGTGCAGAATTTCGTGACTGTATTTTAGCATGTCCCTTTGGTTTGGATCTCAGCTAGAAGATCACTTTCTCAAGAGCATGATGTCCTCTAACATACAACATTCCACTCTGCTTTTCAGCTGGCTTGAGCAACACTGAGTAGCTAGAAAACTGCAATGGTAAGAAAGGGAAATTGCCTCACCACAGCCAAGAGTTTGAAGGTTTTATTATCTATAAACTGACTTCTCTTACATTCTTCAGGGCTGTGAATTAGGGCAAGGGTTGTATTCCAGAAATCACTGGCTGGCAGAACATTTTCTGTAAAGACCATTTTACCAGCTGATTTTAGCTTAGTAAGTGACAATTCAAACAGATGTGAATCAACTTCGAGAGAGGCAAAAAAAAGGCAACTTAGAGCAGTCATTTCCACCTATCTTGCATATGCTGTCTTGAACTAGTTTAGTAGTCCAGCCCATCATCTATACACATGCATGAAAGCTAATGGCTACTCACAAACGAGTAAAATAAGTCATTAGTCCTGGATGGGATCTCATCAGAACAAACTGCAACTGTTCTGAAAGGCAGACAAAATCTGCATTGCTTCTTTTCTTATCACCACAGATGCTGCAAGTTCAACAGTTCCTTACTCATCACACTTAAATAAGAAGTGATAGTAAGAAATATATCTGAAAAGTACTGAAATTCTTTTTCCTAATCTCAATAATTCTTTTCAAATAACCACTTCACTGCAATTGACATCCTAGAAAACGCTGTGAAAGCAAATCCCATGGTCACAAATGTTGCTCTGAAACTGAAGCCTAAGAAAAGAAGGGGAGAATATGGATTATGATTTGCTACAAGGAAAAAGGACAGGATGAATCATAAAATATAAAGTATGTGCATGGAGGCATGTGTGTTTTATGCACACAATTGCATCTCTATATGCATACATATATGCACTTTTGGTCTATATGTGTATAGGCAACATACTGATGTTTCAGCAAGTAAGGAAACTACAGGGCAGGGTTTTCATTTTGCATAAGTTCTACAAAGAGTCTGGAATCTAAAAAAAATATTTGCAATCCGCCTCTCCTCTGCTCTAGACTGATATAAAACATCTTCACATGAAAAACAGGAGTTTGCCTTCCAACTCTAACCAGTTAAAAAACCTCCAACTGAACTTCAACAAAATAATCTCAGTCCAGCTAACATTTCATAGGTCTGTTCCTACATAGATAGGAGCTTTCTGGGGTAAGAGAATAATGTAACAAAGTTTTGGAGAGACCAGAGCACAAACACTCAGAGGATATGGTTTGTCATATGCTGTCAAAAGCTTTTCAGAAAACCACCACTTAGTGTTGAGAGCTACTTTTAGGTCTTCAGCAAATCTACAAAGCCCTCCTTAGTTTCAGTTCCTCACCTGCAAGTAGAGACAATGAACATATTTAAACTCCTTCATAAAAACCTTTGATATCTATTGAATAAAAACACCTTGTAAGAAACTTGCACATATAGAGCTGGTTTCATGTAGAAGTGAATTATACCTATGGGTACAGCTGCATGTATAGAACAGATTGGCAAGTTAATGTTCCTACAAAAACAGAACTATAAAACTATCATAACATTTATGGTCAAACTTTATTTGTTTTGTAAATTGTGTGGAGCCTTAAGCCAAGCTTGAGCATTTTGCTATACACTGTATATTCTGAATGGGCAGAATTTTTACAGAACTACCTACTACAAACCTAAGTTTCTCAACCCAGAGGTTAGTCTTCAGTCTCAAATGAGCACTCTAAAGAAGCCTTCTTATGAAACTCTTCCAGCATTGTTACAGCTAAATTTCTCATATATATCATACATCACTCACATAATTGTACAGACTTATGGTTGGAAATCAGTTAAATAATTTATAGTGTTTTTCAAACTTGAAATCTTCAGAATTGCTTTCATTTGCATATACAGAAATGCAACTGCTTTTCCTCCAAAATTTTGCCAGTTTCCCCTGTGAATATATTAAAGGACTTCCCAAAACCATTACTCAGATACTTTTATAAATATACACTGAGTTGCAACAAAACAGTGTAACATTTTGCTCTAAGTGCATTAAGTCTTCTGAAGGGGATTGATTGTATATGATACACACAAGCTCACTTACTTGAATTGTTCATTTTTCTGAGGTGAATGTTCAGCTCTATGCCTCAGGGCACAATTATTGGGCTGAATCACTTTTTGAGGTAATATATTTTGGTGAGTGTGTGGTGGTTACACATATGCAAACACAGACTAGCAGGAGAGGCAGCAAGATGAATGCTAATATTTATAAAGTTAAAGTTTAGCAGGCTTAGAAACAGAAACATTTTGTTTACCCAGATTCCAGCTCAAATTTGGAGGTTGCCAATGCAAACTTCTAACAACCATGCAAAAAAATGACAAAAACCAGTAAGAACCAGCTCAGTTTAACAGTCTGCCTGTTCACAATCTTAACTGTTACATAGCAGATTTTAAATACGCTTTTAATCTGATTTTCTCCATACTTTTAATCTCAGCAGGCATCTACTATTAGCTAGACTGAATGCCCATGTCCTCTAGCCAGCCCTTGCAGGCATCAGCATGTCCTTCAGACTTTCATCCTCCCAGAGCAACTGGCTCATAGATATCACAGAATCTCTCTTGTTTCTACGTGGTCCTTGTCAACTGAGACCTAGTATCTGTAAAACCCTTTAGATTCTCCTCTCCAAGGATCTCTAATTCCCATCTTCCTCTCACACTTGTTTCTTTCAGCTGGCAACAAGCTGTGCTAGAGGCCAACTATTTTTGTCAAGTTTTAACAAGCCTTGTAAAATGTGTAACCTCAAATCTCCTGATTTTTATCATGAAGTGAACGAACTGCTACTAAACACTTGGGAACTGCTAAAATGGGAAGAAAGGGATTCCCTTCTGCTGTGGCTGCTAGGTCATGTTTAGTGATGTATTTTGGTTATTTCAGCTTTTCCCAGCAGCAAATCCTTCTCCCTCTTTTCTACAACACTCTTTCTTTACAGCCCAGATTACAGCCATTTGCTAGTTTCCTGTGAGCTTGCCTCTCTAATATCTGTCCTTCTCTGGACCTACAAGCATGAGAAGAATCTATAGCTGCAGGTCATTGGAGATATCTTCTGTCTTAAGTGGATGGGGACTCACGTCTCCTTTGGGCCACTTCGTCTAATTTGAGAAGCGCACCTATCTGAGATGGTGCTCTTTTGATTTGTTACCACCACTGTTGTACAACTGTCTTTAGGACACGCTTTGAGCAGCAGAGGATTAACCCATTTCTTCTTTCCCTCTGAGGGGTTTACAGTGGGTGCCTCCTTAGGAAAACATTGTGCCTGGAAGGGATTGAGATGGAGTTAAACCATCAGTTCCTTAGATGTGAACAAATGGCTCTGTCATTAGATAACCACAATGACCACCCTCTGCTTAGTTTTAACAGAAAATGCTATCCGCTGTCTAATAATAGAGCTCTAATAGCTCTCTGGCTTATAGTTGCTATTGAAATAAAGCAATATATCTATTCATAATAGCAAAACCTTCTTTCTTAAGGCCTGAGTACAATTTATCAGTTCCAAAAGTCACATTTCTAATGCAGTCATCAGTTAGATTTTCCAAGAGCCCTGCAGATAGACATAATCTAGCAGATAGGAGAGTCTCTTGTCAGCATTGTGGCATTGAGGACAAGAATAAACATTCATAGAATCATAGAATAATAGGGGTTGGAAGGGACCTTTAGAGGTCCATCTCATCAAGTATCCTGACTCTGACAATGTCCAGCAGACACTGAAAAACACACAAATAGTGGTAGAGGCAAGCAAGTGGTGACCATTCTACAGAATATTTTCCAAGCAGAGACATCAGCACTAGAGTCATACACACTAAATCTCGATGACTTCCTCCCCCCCAACCCATCTCTCATCTTCTCCTATGGTTTTTGAACTTGTGTAAAATTTTACCATCATATAATAAGGATGTCCACAGTGACTGCCTGCCCTGCTCTAAGGAGTCACCTTCAGTCAGGAAGCATCATGCAGAATTCCAGGCCCTTTTGAAAGCACACATCTTTTACACAAGCTTGAGAAAAAATAAGATTTTATTTTCCTTTATCAAACGCTTGCCCTTAAAACACTAAATGTATGTAATAGCATAAAAGTCCCCAAATAAGGCTCAATAAAAGCAAATAAGAAATGGAAAAGCAACTAAGCGATATTTGTTACAAAACCCAAAAAAACCTACCCTAGCCCAAACAACCCAGGTCAGAGAGTTATGGACCTTTTTTTTATCCCTGATTTCATTTTCTGTGATAGAAGCTACACTGTTAGGTGCCATGAAACATGCTCAGCCACAGCATGGGCCACGATGGTGATGCTGAGGCATCCTCATTGCCAGCACTACTGCTCAGGCTCCTTCACAACTGCAGAAAGATATTATCAAGAGCCCTTTGTGCCTGCTGGCTTCAGAGCTACGCCAAGCAAAAGCAAAGACAGCACATCCCATAAACAGATCTGTCTGGCTCAGATAAACTTTCTACCACGTTTCCAGACAGAGCAGAACGCAGCTCCTACCAACACACACTAAGTTATTTTAAAATCTTTACCACACAGGCAGCATAGTAAGGCAGAGTGTTGAACATGAGAGCTTTCAAGAGATACTAGAAGATGTAAAGTACAGGCATTGACAAGTGCCTTCTAAAGGTAAGTACCCCCCTCTACTGACCTTAAGATGATATCTTCCCAACAGAGCAGAGGTATAGCATGTACACACGTGTGCACTGATATATTCACAGAAATGCAGAAGAAGAATGCCAACCATTAACATGGCAATATTTTCTCTCTAGAGATGTATCAATATTGTTTTATTTCTAAGGTCTACAGCTAATTCCAACTCTGGGTCATATAAGCTTCATTTAATAGTTCATTCATTTATCAAATATGTCATACTACATCACCAAGAAAAAGTGTTGAGCTGCTTTCTAAATCAGTTCCTTTTGCCAAGCGTATTTTGGACAATGCCAGCTACTCCAGGAATTATTTCTGCTAAGCTGTGTCTTAAAGCACTGTTGAATGTAGGTTTGCTTCCACTCTTCAGTAAAATCAATGGATACCCTTGACTTCAGTGACAACAGGGTAAAGTTTCATGCTATAAAAATATAATTCCCACAATATTTGTCAAAGCAACTTCATTCTGAGATTCTCTGTCACCAGGAGGAAAACCCAATTACTGTCTCACTTTAAAACAAAACTGTGGTTTAAGACAAAGTACTAAATCAAATTCAGTCATTCACAGCCTAGGATTTAAATGTATATTTTAAAGGGACATTTAAAGAGCAGTTTAGGCACCACATCTACAAGCTAATTCATGGTAAGTCTGATGCAATCTAAAGTATGTAGAACACAGGGAAAAACTTCTTCACTGTGAGGGTGATGGAGCACTGGAACAGGCTCTCCAGGTGGGTGACATTCAAAACCTATCTAGACAAGTTCCTGTGTGACCTACTCCAGGTGGCCCTGGCTCTGGCAGGGGGGTTGGAATAGAGGATTTTTCAAGGTCCTTCCAACCTTATGATTCTGTGATTCTGAATGCAATGTTTGCTGGGGATACATGAGGTTGTTCAGTATCAGAAATACATAGCCCAAGAGTGTCCAGCACTCAGCAGCTCAAATATGCTCAGAGAGGCTTGTTTAAAGCTCAAATAGCTTTTCATAGCCTGGAACTGGGTGCTATGGAAATACACATCATATTAAGGTCAGCTAGTTAAAATACATCTGTTCATATCTGATGGGATGGAGTTGAAAGTCATCTGTCCTAATTCAGACAAAGCCTCAGAATTGATGTATGAAGGACAGTTAGACTAAAATGAATGACACACATGTAAGATAGTCCAGGATGGTGAAGAGATAGAACACACCAAAGAAGAAAAGTGAATTCTCCAGAAGCTGCATTAGTTTGAGCTCACTTTATATGCCCTTAAAGTGCTCCTGTATTAGTGAGCTGTTTCCTGAGATGCCAACTGCTCATTTCAAATTTTAATTGCATAACTTTTTGAACTTCTACAATTATTAAATAATTAGAAAATAAAATTTTGGAGAACACAAGACAAGGCATGAAAATGAGTATAATCACCATAAAGTTGTTTTATAACAAAAACATTATTTTATACACATTTAGATATAAGTAATAATGAGAAGCATTATTTTCATCACTGTTAGATTGCTAAAAAGATATGAAATACATCTTCATCAGCAATAGCATTGTGAAGTCATCATCATCTCTCCTCGTACAGGCCAAATCTAAGTGATTCCCATGGTTTCTGTCACTTCCTTCAGCCATTGACTTTTCTCACACCTTATATTTGTGAAAGCTTTTTTTGTTGAAAAGAAATCCAGGTTCTGAGGTCAGTCCTTCAACACTAAAATGTATGACTAGTAGGTAGGATTAATCTAAAACTATCCTGTAGTTTTCTTAACTCCTAAAGCAATAGCTTCATTCCCACTAGCAGTACCTTTGTACACAAGTATGGCAAGTGTTAAGCCTCACAAGCCATGAAAACTCAAGATAACAGTGGCTGTACATCAAGGTCCATCAGGTGGTGGATATCAAACTGCTGTTCTCAGTGCTGTAGGCTCCATATATTAGCACCTAGAATAGTTGAATCAGCACACAAGTCCATTTCTTGAAAGGTATTAATCTTTTTAAAGGTGAAGAATTAATAACACAGCAAGAGAGAAAAGGAAAGAGAAATGCAATCTGTTACAGGACTGGGAGAGTGCAAATGAAGATTAGAGCTGTAGTTAGCTGTCACAAGAGATTGCAGCCTTTGGTGAACAAACCCTCTCAACTCACTGGCATTTGTCACTCTTCAGCATTCTAGCCTTAATTACATTTAAAATATTTTTGAGACAGTGAAATTGTTCATAACCTGTATATAAGAGAATATAAGTATGGCAGGAGGCTCAAAGTAATAAAAAGATGGGGATAGATTATTTATTGATTAACATGTATTCCTTGCAGAAGAAACAGGGAGAGGGGAGCAAAGCAGTATGGATTTTCTAGCTTGTATTAAACTACAAGATGGAAATAACTGCAAGTACAGAACTATCTGCAAAATTTCAGAGACTCAGCAGGGCTTTTAAAACAATTTGTATTTCTCTAATCCCAGTCTTCTATTTAATGTGTTTCAGGAAAGGCAAACAAGGATCGGGAATACATCTATAGAAGAGATGTAAGCAGGTCAGATATGTCCTAATATGGTCAGCAGCTACACTAGACCCTCCTGGGACTAGAGCTGGAGAGACAGCCATTTCCACTCATTTCCCTGTGCTACTGAAATCAATCCTTAAAGCAGGATGGAGCCATTTTGAGTCTGGGACTGTGCCAGACTCCACTGACTGAGGACTCGAGGCTTGTGCCAGCACCAACGCATTCATTGACAGCAGGATGGTGGAGCTGGATCCAAGGGACAGGTTCTCAACACCCAGTGCCATACAGTGCAGTAGCATTGCTTGAGGTTTCTGCTGCTAGCAGAACTGAGGGAAAAAGATGGATAGAACTTCCTTTTCACAGCAAGGACCCAGCCATAGGGAAATGAGACATGACTTAAAAGAAACTGCCTTCAATCAGGCTAGCCTATGCCAAATCCCATAAGAATCACTTTCCAGAGTGATTTTCCCTGTGCTATGGGGACTCACAGTGACTATACACTTTCATCTTTACTAATACATACTATTGACAGACCTATAGATATGTACACTTTTTTCTGTTGTTTTACCTACTCTGCTTTACAACTTCCAGGATAACACATGGTAAGAGAGCCCATATGTTTATTCTATGATGAGGAAAAACTATTGCTACAGTTGTGTCCTGTCTTTTATCATAATTTTGTATCCTTTTATTTTTGGCATAGATAGGAAGCTTCAATGGTGCACTTGAGAGAGCTGCTCTAAACTCCTCCACTTCCATTTGTCTATATTACCAGTTGCTGAAGTGTCCCATACAGAGGCCTAAATCTTTTCCATCTCCTTCAAGCTCAGTGGGAGAAATCATGTGGAAGAGTTTGCAAGACTGAAGTCTATATATATCATTTTAGTCTTGCAAATTAATTTATGAGCAATGACATAATGGAATATTTTTCTTACTGCTTCAACAAGAAAAAGAGCAAAAATCTGGTTAGAACACAGTACAGTAACTATGTTGTATAGTAGTCTTTATACAAACTGTGACCCAAAACACTGTGCAAAGATACATAAAATAATGGTTTAAATTACATAATGTAGTTACAAAGGCATTGTCTGGTTAGTAAAGTGTTTGATCATAAATCCAATGGGAGAAAAAAAATAACAAGCATAAGTAGGGCTGAAAAATGCATTTTAAAATGAATGTGAGAAGAGATGGAGAATCGGTGAAGCAGACACAAAAGAAGGTTGGTCCATGATGGCAAAGCACAGAAGAGACACCTTGTGAAGAAGAGCTGTAGTTGAGGACAGAAAAGCTCTTGAGAAAGAGGATGGGTGCAGTAACAAAGAAGCTGATGCTCCACTGCCTCATTGCTCATCCTGTCAATGCAGCCCTAGGAAATGGGAAGGTACAGCCTGATTAGACTGACAGTATTTACAGCAGTCGATTTTGCTTAGATTAAAACAAAAAATAGCTGGAAGACAGAGAAAAAGCAGCAGAGTAGGCTGAATGGATCTGAGAGGGCCACGGAGACCAAAGCTGCAGAGTGGTAAAGGCAAATAAAGGTGGGAGGATTTGGTGAGATGGTACAGAGGACATAGTTGTTTAGCACCTGGCATATTTATATTCAGAATTAACAAAACCAGTTAATGGATCATGTGTGCTATAGAGGTGACATTGAGAGGCAACCTGAAAGGGGATACAAACCAGGTCTTTTACATTGAGGTGAACTGTCTGCATTCAATCGCCTGTCTCGAACTCACTGTGCTAATAACCACGGTATGAGGCCTATACCAGGAACTCCAAATTAGCTTTTCAAAGATCCAGGACAAAAATTAAAGTTAACAGCAACAACTGGCTTAAACACACTGTGAACCCAAGTACACTTTTGTACCACTTTTTGCTGTGAGCCAAACCAAGCAAGGTTCTAGAGAATGTCTGAAGCATAAGCAAAGTGATCTCTCATCTAAGTGCTTTACAAAGTCTACAAGCAAGCTCCAGTCTCATCCTCAGGCAAGGATAAGGTACTGGGTAAGACAAACCTGCAGTGAGCTCTGAATATGGAAACACCAGTATTCTTCTAGAAGTCTAGAATAGTCTGGGCAATATCATATTAACACAGGCTCTACTGATGCAGGTGCCACTGCAGCACTCATACCAAGAAGTTTTTAAGAACTCAGATTCATTTCTCCATCATTTTGTGACATGTCTCCTTGGCCTGGGAGCAATGTTGTTTTGGAACATCACTGTCTTCCCATGCCTTCCAAAAAGAGAAATCACTGCTCTAGCAACAAGTGTCCCTTTTAATGGCAAAAGTCCCCTTCCCCTTCCGACTGGTCAGATAGAACATCAGCTCTCACCTCGGTCATCCCTTTTCCATCTGAAACAGATCAAAGCCTGTGCCAGCTGCCACTGATGTGTGTATGATGGGGGACTAATTTACAACATATTTCCATTGGAATGTAGGTTCACCATATATAAAATAATATCTGAATGAGAAATCATGTTAATAGAGGTAGATGAAAAGAGCAGAAATAAAATGTGTAACTTTACAGCCCAGCTCCTCGTGATGAGATACCACCAGTTAACCCTTTGTGGTAAGCTGCAATGACCCTTCACTCGGTAAAATAATGAAAGTCTGCCACAAAGGTCTCAGACCAGACCTTGCCCCACTCTTCCTCATTCAACATCATATGTTGAAGATATTTTCCAGACAGAGCATCTTGTCTTTAAAAGTAGGCTAAGACAAGAAAGAGAAAATGGGAGGCAGAAAGATAGAGCTTCAACTCAGTTCAGTCTAATTTTTAAATGGAGTCAGTGTTTTTTCACTCTAGATGCCTGCTTACTTATTCAACTCAAGTTCATTCTTAGGGGGATCTTGTCAATAAAGTCAAATCAGGCTTTCTGTGAGCAGTGAGGTTTTTGAGGGTCTTTTTTGAGGGCTTCATTAAAAGCAGACAGTTTCTCTAACCTTTTAGCAGAACCTGTTATCTGATGACGTGAATTAAAGTCTCTCAAATGACTAATAATCATATCAAGGCTGCCATGTCAGCTTGTAGATTTGAATAAGAGGGTCTGAAAACATTTGCATGCCTCGATGTGCCAGTGCTAAGAAGCTAATGTGATAGTGCTGTCATAAAGCACTGGAAAGACATGACTTAATGTAATCTGTCATGTCATATGCTAATCTTCAGCCATTACTTGAGTGCTGTAAGTAAGTAGAAAGCATTTGGGAGAAATCCTTTTCAATTTCTCTGAGTACCACTTCTGCTGCTGGTCAGCTCAAATGGGTTTTGTGCATTTAATGCAGAGCTCAAGTCAAGTTGGTTTAGGTCACACTTAATTAACCAGCACATTGATGGGTTGGGCTGGTACAGCACTATGGAAAATGGGCATTCCTGATACTGGCTAACAAGTAAATATTTCATTTGCTGAAGGGAAAAAAAAAGAAAGAAAAGATACTTTCTCAGTCCTTGATAAGAATGTGTCCTTTCACGAAACCACTGAATTCTTAGCAAGACATGGTTTTCTGTGCCTCCTGTTACCTTGCTTCTACATGTGAAGACAATTTAAACGAAGATGATTATAAATAGTTAAAACATTCCCATTTGTAACTGTGAACTTTTAAAGTATCTGATCTGGATTTGTCGTTTAAACAACAGGCAGCTTTAAATGCTGTGTTCTTTTTAATAAGAACAGAGAAAATGATCAAAGGGGAAAAAGTCACTTATTTGTTTTAGAAAAATGGCACCAACATTTTTTTAATATACAGCAGGTAGAAGAGGGAGAAATTCTAACAATGTTAAGTACAGCATGTGGGACGGAAAATGAAACATATTAGTGAGAATGACAGAAATTTCAGGACAATTTTAGCAAAGTGTGAAGGGATTTTGAGTCAACACTTGAAGGTTATTTTAATAATAGCTACAGCCTATTCAAATAAAAGCTTAAGAACCCAGTGCCTTGTGCAGCTATGAGGATGTTTAGCAGGGCTCAGCAGTTTGCAACCTGCCCCAGCTAAACCTGAAGGATTTGTGCTCAAGGATTTCAGATCTTTTAGATTAGGACTGCCATAAGGAAATGTGTGAAAATTACACTCCCACCAAGAATAAGGAAACTTTCCTCATTCTGTTTTCTTGGTGGTCACACTGGAATCAAATCCTACAAAAGGCACACATTTCATAGATCTACAGGAAACAAAGACAATGTTCACAGTATTAGGTCAATACATTCATTCTTTTGTCAATGCTGGATTGTTCCCTCATAGTAAATTCTGAACTTCTTAATTCAGTCTAAATTTAAAATGACCCATATTAATACAGTTTCCATCATCCCCAAAGGGAAAGTATACAGGATTCTTACCCTCCAGCACAGTGTGGCTGTTCTCCCTTCGGATCTAAGCTCCCACCCTGTTTTGCTACAGAATAAGGAAATGTGTGTTATAATTTCAAGCCTCAGTTTCCTTTCTAAGCAAAACACTTTCAGTTTCTGATCAAGAAACAGTTTTCTCCCTCTGGAGAAAGAGAAAGATACAAAATATCAGTCTGTATGTGATCAATAATCCTTCAGTGCTTTAATATTGGGCCATTCAGTTGTGTTCTGAAGCTTTCTTCCCATTTAATGGGCTAATCCTGCAAACACTAGTCTTTTAGAGGAAAAAACCTTTTTCTGAAGTTCCTCATCTGTTGCTGGCATTACTACAAGGAAATTAAGTTCTCTGCTTTTTTTCTGTGTCAGGGAGGCATGACAGCAGGTCCTCCCATTCTCACTAGAGGTATGATTGGAAAGGCAAGGAGGATACAGGGCAGATGCTACCACAGGACTTCAAGTTAGTTTATCAGTGTAGGAAAATGAAGCCTCAGCTCCTAGTATCTGTCCAGCTTTAAGTAACTCAAATACTTTTGCTGGGGAGTAACCCAGGAGCTTCCCCAGATAGTCAGAAAGAATATGTCAGCCAGCCAACCTACTTACAGCCTGCTTCCAACTTCTTAACAATTTATGTGTTCCAAACTGGTGACTACCTTTGGATCCAAAGCTATTTATTAAGGGGCAGATGCTCAGAACTGTGAGAGGGACTGCATATCTAGAAAGCAAGATTGATGCATTTCATTGTCCCGTACTGCATTTAAGGGGAAGCACACTATTTTATTCACTAACAGATAGAAGGGGACTATTTTCACAGATGACAAGCAAGCTGGACTTCAGACTTGGTTGTCTGCTACTGACCACTGCCAGATAGCATGTTTTTCAGAGTATTTGCCTTTTACTAGAGGCAAACATCTATTCAAACTCACATTAGGCTTTCTCTCTGCTGTATTGGCTTGAGCTGTAACTCCAGTTTTTCTTATTATTTTAATTCCATCTGCACACAGTAGTCAAGTTTTGGTGGACGACATAATACATACTGATTGAAGCTAACCCTTGCAGTGAGATGACTTCACAGACATTTTAAAGCATCAATTATACTCTCAGTCTATTTGCAAAGCATCTTTTGTCTTCTGAAGGCCATCCCAAAGACTGTAGGTCAGTATTTGGCTCACCTGCTGAGGATACCATGAAGGGCCCTAGTTATATCTCTGATGGCACTTGCCAAACAGAAGTGTACTAAAACTGATTTCACTTGTGGCAAGATGTAGCCATCCATCAGGAAGCAATGTTTCAATTATTGTCATCTGAGTTGGTGAGCTCTGACTCAGAATGTCTGTGCACACGATTACACGCACGATTACAACTTATCTTACACTCTGAATTACCCAAACAAAGTGAACAAGGTCTAAGCTAGTTAAAAATTACAATTTATTGGTCTGTAGAGAGATAGTTATCAAGTGTCATAAAAGTATGGAACATCAAAAAGAATGTAAAGGCATTCATTATTGTAAAACCCACTTGCAATTGGTTTCCAAAGTTTGCAATAAAGCTTTAAAAGAAGATGAAATGTAACCTAAATTTTTGATTGTTTATGGTCAATAGACTATAGGAAATTAGCTCAAAATGACAATATTAAACTATGAATGTTTGTGTGCAGCACTGCAAATAACTACCTGAAAGATATAAATCAATAATATAGCAGATGGGAAAAGGAGAGATCATTTTTTAAGCAAATGCAATGACTTAAACTAGTACAAGTCAGAAATCAAGACTGTTCAGCAACAGGTTTTCTGAAGGCTATGAAAATTATATTTATTAGCAATTTCTTCTTGTTATTGGAGGGGAACATGAAGACTAGAAAAATACAACAGTGAGATCCTCCATATTGCTTTCTCTCATACCAATATGATCTTATTCTTCAGAAATGTGATGCAGCAGCACCAAAAGGAGATAAAGATTATAGACAGGCCAAGTAAACAAAGATTCAGAAATAATAAACAACAAAAACAGATTATTAACAGACTGGCAGCACAAAGAAGCAATGAAAGGCAGAGAGAAGATTCCAGCTGTTTAAAGCCTCCTCAGCCCATGGTAAACCAATTTCCACAGCCTTGCTCTTTCAAGGTCACTGACTGAATCACAGAATGGTTGGAGTTGGGAGGGACCTCTAGAAATCATGTAGTTCAATCTCCTGGGTAAAGCAGGTCCACCTAGATCAGGTCACACAGGAGCACATCTAGGCAGGTTTTGAAAACCTCCAGAGGAGACTCCACAACCTCCCTGTGCAGCCTGTGCCAGGGATCCCTCACCCTATAGTAAAGTAGTTTTTCCTTATGTTTAAGTGGAACTTTTTGTATTCCAGCTTTTGTCCATTCCCCCTTGACCTGTCACTTGAGACAACAGAAAAAAGTGTTGCTGCATCCTCTTGACGTACATCTTTTAAATACTTGTGTTTATGGCTTGGTCTCTCTGTATGAGAGTGGCCACAGTGGAAGGTACTATACAGGCTAGTTTCATAGGACTCTGACATCCAGATGAGTAAGACTCCGTTGAAGATCCCTTTATATCTATTTGTCAGTCATAAAGTAATTTGCTGACAAGATTTCTTACACTATGTTGATATATATTGATGAAAGTAATATGCACTAATGAAACAAGCGTTTTGCATTTCACTGAAATATGGTCAGATCTTTTGATCTAACACAAGAAAACCACACTCAATATGCTTCAGTTCTCACAACATAAAATTTTCGAATTAGGAGAGAAGAGAGCTGTTTCCTCATTTGAGAAAGCCAACATTTACAATATTAATCAGAAATACTTGTACATGAAGAAAGTCTTTCCAACAGTACCACCATTTTCCACAGTAAACTAGACAGGTTGCATATTTGTAGGAGTCCATAGACGTAGCTTTCTGTTCTCTAGACACATCTGCTAATGCCATTGGACACAGCAGTGGGTCTCTCATTTTCTTTGGCCCAAGTTTTGACCTCCTCTAAAGAGATGTATTAAAAACCAGCGGGCACCAGTTTAGAACCTTGCTGTTCCATAAGCTAAAGGATCAATGGCAAACAGTCAAAATATTCCCTTAGAAGCTTGAAGTGGCATTAATATGAGTTTGGGACTTCACCAGGTCTTTGAGTACAGAATTCAGACTTTTCTACTGTAACACGACACATATGAATGTTCTGAAGCTTCCATTACCTGCAGGCTTTTTTAAAAACAGAAGAATGTTTGATTTGGATAGCTGCAAATTAGGGAATATTAGTGGATTATACCCAGAGCCTCAAAAGTAATAGCCAGTTGTCTAGAGATGACTAAATTATCAAAGCAAACCACAAACTAATTCACAAGCACCGAACATGTGCTCCCTGTTTATCTTTCTAGGTCAGTGCCTCAGTCTAGGCAGAAACTTCGTTACTTCTGAAATACAATAGATAGTAGATAGAATTCAGAAACCCAGCTTCATTTACAAATTACTATCATGTTCTGGGGCAATTGTTGCAGCATGGCCACCTTAGAGACATAATACACTCTACACCCAGGCCAAAAATCAACATATTTGGAAGATAGTAAGGAAAAAGGTATCCTGGAAGTTCTTTAGCAGTCCTATTGTACAGGCAAATAGAGAGCTCCAGATTTTCTTTAGTACAGATTCTTTGACAAGCACATTATCCTCAAATCCAAACTGCGGTATACAGATATAAATATATGTATATATATGTGTATGTACAAACATAAAAGTTGCATGTATTGTTTTCATTGTATAATGCCACAAACACAGACTGCAAAGGGAAAAACAAACAAAACAGTTTTCAAAAATTAACTTAAGGGAAAAGTTCATCTGAACTTCTTTTGGTCTGAAGCATCAAAATGCAAATTGCTGGTTTGCAGTATCAATCCAATAGCCAACAACGTGATGGTTAAACAACAAGAAATGGAAAAAGTATATCTGAGTAGAACATATCAGTTAAGAAGTCTGAAGAAAATTAGAATCATAGAATGGTAGGGGTTGGAAGGGACCTTTAGAGATCATCTAGTCCAATCCCCCTGCAGAAGCAAGTTCACCTAGATCAGGTCACATAGGAACGTGTCCAGGCAGGTCTCAAAGACCTCCACAAGGAAGGAGATTCCACAGTCCCCTCTGGGCAGCCTGTTCCACTGCTCTGTTACCCTCATTGTTCCACTGCTCTGTTATCCTTGCTAGTTAATTGGTTAAATATATGACATTTATATTAACAAAATCTAGAGAGAGCTCTTGTTTATGCAAAGAGATTCACAAAGGATTAATACACCTTAAAACTTGCAAATAGCTAACAGGGAAGATCTGCCCTCACAGGAACATTTGTGTCCAAGTGCTGTAAGTAGTAACAGCCTGCTTGGATGTTCACAACAAAATATTGTAACTGCTCTTAACTGTGACTGGACACTCACATATTTGGATCTGATGCCTAGTGTTAGACATTCATGTTTGTACAAGTTTGCCAAAACACCTACGCCATGTCTTTGCACATAACCTACAGAATGTAAACATGAAGCTGACTTAGAGAAAATAAAGTATATGAACCTGCCATCCCTGACTGGAAGCAGTATCTACAATACTTATACCACACACAATGGCTTCTCATATGCTATGCATATTAGACAAAAAAATATAGAAAATCATTCCAGACACAAATATGCACAAATATGTGCTAATGCACAGCATATTTTCAGAGTAGTTGTAGCTTGAGTACTTCAGGCATCTTCAAACATAAACACAGATACATCTCTAAGATGAAGTCTCACATGATAGGCTAGCTTCATAGTTTAAGCATCTTCCTTATGAGGAAAGGCTGCAGGAACTGGGGCTGTTTAGTCTAGAGGCAAGGAGATTGAGGGGAGATCTCATTAATAAGTACCTAAAGTGTGGATGTCAGGATGCTGAGGTATCCCTTTTTTCTATTGTATCTAGCAACAGGAGAAGGAGTAATGGGATGAAGCTGGAACACAAAAAGTTCCATTTAAACATAAGAAAAAACTCTTTTACTGTAAGGATGACAGAGAATCTCCTTGGAGGTCTTCAAGACACATCTGGATGTGTTCCTGTGCAACCTGATCTAGGTGGACCTGCTTCTATAGGGATGTTGGACTAGATGATCTCTAAAGGTTCCTTCCAACCCAACCATTCTGTGAATCTATTATTCTATTTACCTCAATGTTTTGAAATTTCAATATTGACATTGACAAAGAACCAAGAGACCCAAGGAACAGATGGAACAGTGTAAGAAAGTAGTAATAGATCTGAATGTAAAAGCTCAACTAGTTTGAAAAACCAAACTACAATATCATCAGAGAACGTCTGAGAACAAAGAGATGCTCAAAGTAAGAATCAAGAGATTTAGCTATCTGGAAAGAACTACTTGAAGAGCACAAATTCAATTGAAATATCTCCTTCAAAAAAGAGGGGTACAACAGTCACTCACAAGGAAATTAATGATTTCATAAGACAAGCCTCTTGACAGGATCCTGTTTTTAGATGAGATGATGCAACAGAAATCATGTTCTAAGTATGCTGTGGTATCAAACAGGAAGAAATAACAAATTATGAAGAACAACATAATGACATATGGAACCCATTTCTCTTTTAAAAATACAAGTTAATAGATATTAAATGCAATTTGCTGGAAGTATTCACCCATGAAGGAAACAAAACCTACAAAATGATAAAATTTTGTAGTCTGCTGATCAAGGAGAGATTAATTTGAAAATATATTATCTTGAAAAGATTGCTGGTAGATAGATTTGTTTGTCAGAAGGAAAGTAGACAGGCAGTCTCCAACCACAAGGCAATAGTTAGGGCATAACAATCTAAATCTCATTTTATTTTAGGTATTAAATGGGATCTCTGTGTTTGAGATGTCAAGGTATCCAATAACTGTGCCAAAGTCAACTTCTTGCATGGTGGAACAGTGTTTCTAAAGGATTTTACACTACAAAATAGCTGTTACTAAAAGCCTGTTCAGATTTGAGTCAAATTTTATCTGTACAAAAGACTTAGAAAAGGATTAGTCCATGTGCAAGGACCAGACACTTGGAAGGATCATACAGTCAAGACTTTCTCCATCCCTGAAAGTATCACAGGAATTCACAGCTATTACCATCATTACAGCAGCTTTCCACATTGCTTTTCTGGTTTGAGTGTCATGTCATAACCTGCAGAGCAGGCAGAGTAGGCTTGTTCTAGCCAAAATTCTGTAAGGTCTAATTTTATTAATATGGACCAAAATAATTTAGAAAAAGAAGGACCAGAAGAATCAGAACACAGAACACAAACCTTAGAAAGCTAATACTGAAGGAAGAAAAAGTGAATGTTCTACCAAAATATTAAACAGATTAGGCCAAAATCAGTCACCAGCAATATCTTCAAATGTGTCATAACAGCAGTTAGGCATAACAGAGGGCTCTAAAAGTCTTTCTGAAGCCTTTCACCACGTTTTTTTTTTCTCCAGCTTAGTGTGTCCATGCAGAAGAATTGAAACTGTTCAGATCTAGAAGGACAAATGTCTTTCAATATACTAATGTGTTGCCATTAAAGAAAGCAATGTTTCAAATAGCTGACACTCTTTTCTAAACTATCCTGAAACTTTGTAAAGGTAAACTGAAGAAAAATGAGTGCTACAACTAAGGTTCAAGGTGGTTGAGAACCACCTTGAGAAAGCAAGGGAAAGTGGGAAGAAAGTGAAAGAAAACAAAATGAATGCAAGGGAAAACCCCAACTATTGTAAGTCTCAAATTCTTCTCAGTGCCTGTACTTTGTGGTCCTCTTTTGGCAGAATACATATTGGGTTTTTTTCCTGGAGCTGAGAGACATTTTTCCTTCTTTCTCTCTACAGCTTTGTACTGCCTTTGACACACCAGAGAAAACAAAGTTAACGAAGAAAGGACTCCATTTCTTTAAAATGTTTATTGTCAATCGTAATTCAGCTTTAAATGAACTCTTGTCAGTTAGGGAATTGTTCTCAATTATACTTTTTCTGAATGTGAGAACACAATGTGTGAACAACAAAATATGACTTTATTTATCAGCATTGTATGAGCAGTCCTATGAGGTTTCCCTTTTCTTTTCCATTCCACCCTCTTTGGAGTGCTTTTGTCATTAAAGTACCATACTTCAGGACTGCTGTTTATGTGAAGAGTCTTCTAGAGGCAAGAAATGGGAACAAAATGGGGAAGAAAAGGGAGGAAAGGAAAATCTGAGGTTTGAGGCTTTCTCTGTTTGCTTATGTCCATATGTTTTTGTTTCCCCTTCCTGCTGCCTTTCACCAACAAAACTTTAAAAATATATATTGTGTCTGTTGTTGTATTGAAATGTCTCAGGTAGTTCACCAGTCTATCACAGCTGATACTAGTTCTAGTCTTTAAATAAAAAATGTATATTTTTTCTCTCTTACTATACATAGACATTGCTCCTAAAAAAAAAAAAAAAGCCTCAAAATTCCCTTGCAAGTACTTGGACTAACTCAGTTCCCATAGAATATCTCTCTATATGGGTGCTCCTAGTCTTCTCTTGAAAAGGAAAGGTTTTGTATGTTTAGTGTCATTCATTTACTTTCATCTTCACCCACACTGAGGAAAGTGCCAAGATCTAGCTTTCAAAGGGGTCAGACCATTGACCACTCTGACTCTCTTCACAGGCTCAGGAAGGTTCAAAAGAGAAACAGAGGAAATCTGATCTATCCTTGTTCTGTGAAATAGACTGTAATTGCACACTATTAAGATGCATGGCTTCACTACTCAACATACAAACGACAATATTACAGAGCGCAGTGAAGTGTCTCCCAGACCCTCAGCTCTCACAAAGATGACTCATTGCTTTGATAGAAATTCCAATACTACATCAAGCATAAATATCCACATTAAGTTTCTAAAAAGAAACTGAAATCTTAACTGAAGGTGGAGTAAGACACTGGTGGACTAGATGTGCAGTATAGTCATTATCATAATACTTAAAAAGGTAAAGTACAGGTCTCAGACTAAATAGAGACAGAAAATAGTAATGGAAACAATGGAAAAAATCATGTCTAAGTTTAGGGACAGATTTCCAATAATGAAAAAAATGTGTCCAGCAGGTCAAAAGAGCTTCTCCTCCCACTCTGCTCTGCCCTGGTGAGGTCTCATCTGGAATATCATGTCTAGTTCTGGGCTAGTCAGCTCAACAGGGACAGGATGCTTCTGGAGAGAGTCCAGCACAGGGTCCCCAAGATGATCAGGGGACTGGAACATCTTCCTTATGAGGAAAGGCTGTGGGAACTGGGGCTGTTTAGTCTGGAGGAGACTGAGGGGGGATCTCATTAATATTTATAAGTACCTAAAGCATGGATGTCAGGAGGTTGGGGCATCCCTTTTTTCTGTTGTATCTAGCAACAGTACGAGGGGTGATGGTCGCTCAAAAAGTCCCATTTAAACATAAAGAAAAATTTCTTTTCTGTGGGAGTGACAGAGCCATGGCACAGGCTGCCCAGTGAGCTTATGAATTCTCCTTCTGTTGATGTGTTCCTGTGTGACCCAGTCTACAGATCTGATGTGAACCTGTTTGAGCAAGAGGGTTGGACTAGAGGTCCCTTCCAACCCCTATCATTCTGTTATTCTGTAAAAGTCGGGCTGAGGAGACTTTAAACAGTTGGATTCAGTCTTATTGCTGTCAGTTCTACAGCTAGGTAGTTTTCTTTCAGTCTTAGAACCTGAAATGTTGCCAACAGCCATGATCTAAAGACTTTTTTTAACTTCTAATTAATGATGCTTTAGTTTGGGGTGCAAATACAGAATCACAGAATAGTAGGGGTGGGAAGGTACCTCTAAGGGTCATCTAGCCCAGTCCCTCTGCTAAAGCAGGTCATATACTTCAGATTCAAAGTGTAAAATGCATGAGGCCTTGAATAGCAAACAGAAGAAAACTAATATCATCAGAATGAAGCTGGAAGTGTACAAACTGTGGACATTGGAAGTGAGGTAGTTGAGATTGAGAAAGAGACGATGAGAGAGTAAATGGGGTGTTCAATGATTTAACCACTCATTTCCTTGTTTTTTTTCCTGTGTTGGCGTGCAGGAAGTCTAGGAATTTTAGCCAGATGATAAAATCTGAGCACGTGGCTAGTTAGACAGAATTAGACAAATACAAGTGTAATATACAGTACCAGCGAGCATAAATAACAATCTAAGAAACAGTATAGTTTCGTAATCATAGAGACAGAAGTGCTATGTAGCACAACACAACACAGAGGTGAATGGAAGTAAAAAAAAATTGAAGACTTCTTTGATTTTAGTTCAACAGGGGACAGCAGCATTTGCAGACTTGTTCAAAAGTTGTTCAAGATACCTTATATTGCTATATATACAAACTTAGTAAAAGTTTGAGATGTGGGGACTGGCCCATCTCAGTTGAAAGAGACAAGGAGAGTTTGGAGACATTCATTGCAGAAAGACAATGAAACATGGTTTTGCGATGCCTGACATCACATTTCCTGATCTCTGGAGGAACCCAATAAAAGGTGTCATATTCAAACAGTAAATAAAAACGTGGGAAACAGGTAAACAGGCTGCGTTATATAACACTCCATCTATAACAAACCATCAGAGCACACAGAAATTGTGACAGTGAATAGGACCCACTCAGAAAGGCTCCAAAAGGACCTACTATATCTTGTTTTTAAGTGATAAGATACCTAGTGTTTCCTACATGACAGGTTCTTTGCCACAACATCCCAAGCCAACACAAGGCAAATACTTTGTGATCTTCATTTAAACATGGAAAGTATATTCCAATGTATAATATGTAGCATTCTGCATGGTTAAAGAACTGTTGACAAGAACTACTGTGTAAAGTTTAGGAAACCAGCTTATGTGGAAACTGTTCTACAGTATCGTCTCTCTTGTTTTTCTGATCAGTTCTATTCCTGTCCTTGCTATGCTCCAAATGCTCTAATTTGATACTCTTCTTTGTTGGTCTGAAGTGATCAACATCTCAGTACTCTGTGTTCGACTGTCTAAAAAAATAGGCTTTTCTTCTCTAATAAAAATGAAAGTTCATGACTACTAGCAAAGGCTAGTATGACAATGGATGAGTGTATTGACTGGAGATCAAACTTGTAAAAGCAAGTAGAAAAGTAGAGTGGAGGGTAATCACACCGCCAATACCTAACAAAAGAGGACAGGCACATGTCTTATATCATCAGTAAACAGATGGGCTCCTATTGAGGTCCACTTAGGGGAACAGAATTTTCCTCTGAACAATTTTGAAGCATTTCCTTTGCCTTTCTTGACCCACATTTTTGTGTTTTGCTTTGGGTTTTGGTTAGGTTTGGGATTTTTGGTTTTCCAACAAGACCCAAAGAAAAAAATTACTGCTAGTTCTTTCTTCCTGTGAACTGGATCACAAAACTAGATTCTCTATTTGTTTAAAAGGAAGAGTCCAACTCCTTGAAGATGTTGAGTGATCTCCACTTGATAACTTCATAAATTGGAAAAATCACTTGGCAGTAGCACAAGATTCAACTATTTTTGGATTACGTAGCCTGACATCTGTGTCTCTCAAGCCAGATTTTTCTCCTCCCAGTCTCTTTTACCCATCTCACCATCTCCATATTGCCTCTTGCTTTTCTCTTCCCAACTCCACATCAAGAATTTAACAGCCCCCAGATTCCTTCCTTCCCAAGATAGATAGAAAATAATGGGGGACTTCTGTAGGGATCGTTTTTCTCCACACAGAGTCCACAGTCAATAACCGGTAAGGGTGATGTTACTAAGACAGTGACAACAAGTGTCAAAGAGACCCTTCTAGTCAGAGCAATACTGCCAATTCCTCTCCCCTGCCAGGACATGACCAATATCTGCATACTTCACAGTGTCCCTTTTGTCATTGTTCTGTAACATTATAGCAGGACATCCTCCCAAAACAGCATGCATTTTGGAAATGCCTTTTTTAAAGGCTGAAATCATATTTCCAGTGAAAAGTATAAATGTTCTTACCACATCTTGAACCATAAAATAGTATTATCATTTAAAAACCTGTATTATTCCATCAATATATAACTTACCACTAGAAAAGCTACACATCAAGAGCTTAATGAAAAAGTGTGAGGGTGAGAGTTTGGTTGAAGACAATATTTCAGCAGGTACATTTTAAAGTTATGATGCAGTTCGAATTAAAGCCACCCTTAGACTTGTGTAGCTGAACACATAAAGTTTAAAAAGAACAGTTACTACAGATCTCCCTATCTCTGTGATATAGTGTGTATGAATTATATACACTATGTATGAATTATACCATTAAACAAAATTTAAAGGCATAGTAGGAAAAACCCTTCCACAAACAAGTTCAGAACTGTCTTTCAGGCAGTATGCATGATTGTCTACATAAATTAATTCAATGAACAGAGTACAGAATACCATTAACATTTTTTCTTCATCTATCTTCATTTTCTAAGCAGCTCAGTTAAAAAAAAAAAAAAGTGCTATTTCTTATTCATTGCTGTGAGTTTCATATGTTAAACAAAGACAGACCAACCTTAAGCCTTCTGATAAATACGATACTGCGGTAACTGCAGCATTCACTTTGTATCCCATTTCTCCAAGTTCCTGTCAGCCAGATGTCACTTGCAATGCAAACACTAGAAAAATATGAAATAATAATTTCATACATCATCTATGTGAGCACGAGCCAGTCAAACATTCAATACAAATTCAAACTGCTACTACACATAAAGCAAATATCATCCAAATAATATTTAGAATGATTGAAAGGCTTTTGATTTGGAAGTGTATTCTCTTAAGCTAAGTGGTCCCCAAGACCATCTAGAAAATTCAATTGTTTCATTTTAAAATGTTTTCTGCCCAAAATTATATCAAATCCTAATGTCTCAGTAGAAACACATGGGATTGGATTGCTGACTGGGCGCCTGATGTCAAAGAGGAATCTAATTTTCCAATGGCATTTCCTCATACTGTCTCACCAAAACACAAAATTGATAAAATTTTAATGGATCATTTTCAAAGCAAGACATTAGCCATCGTGCTGGGAAATAGTGCAGGAGAACACCATGTAGCATCAGAAAGGCAATGTATCAGAAGACAGTTTGAATAAATATTAATACACAGCACACGCCTTACATCCTGCATTTTTCTCTTGAAAGCAGAATTCAGAAGGTAAGTTTTGCACTAACAGGCACATCTCTCTTCCCCTCATTTTCCAGGGCCTTTTTTACAAGTGGTCTCTTAAAAATGTAGGTGCAATACGTTACTTAAAAGGGCACAGTGTTCATCTTTTACTGGGGTGACACAGTCACAGTCAACACAGTCCTCTTGTGATTAAAATCAATTGTGAAAGTCATATTGACTTCAATGAGTACACCACTAAACACTTCATCTAACAAAATGGTTTTGTTAAGTAACTTCAATAAATATTGCAGTGATGGAGTAAATGAAACATCACCCTTGTGGATCTCCTGATAAGGCTAGGTACTGTAAGCATCAAACTTACCACTGAAAGCCATGACATAACATAAGATGAAAAGGACTAAATTCTATTCCTGATGACAAAGTTATACTAGAGAGAAAGGTACTCATCAACTGTATCATGTTATCACTCAGTAATGATGCAAAATATGTGTATGGCAATGTGCTATTTAGAATGTGTTCTTCTCCATACAATTTTCCTTTCAATTAGGTTAGGTCATTAATCATGTAAAGTTTGATACTTATTTAAAAAATACAGGCAGACAAGTGAAAAAAAAAAGTAGTTAAATAAGATTTTACTAACATTTGTCATTTACTTTGAATTCATAAAGAAAGTGTAACACAGTGGAATAAATAACAAACAGGATTGACCCAGCTTCCCAGCAGCATTTAATGTCATTAATTACTAGCTGACTTGTGACATTTGTATAGCTATATTCAGTATATTCATGTGATTGTTGATGCCGATATAGAGAGGAAGAGCTACATTTATGGTTAGGAAACCCATAACTGCTTTCATCAAGACTTAAGCACTAAAAAACTTTAATAAATATCTGAGGAAAACTTGTAGAACATTAAAGAGACCACAACAAGGGAAATCACAGACATTAAAGTGAGAGTTTTAATCCTCTGCGGAAAAAAAGACCTGTCCACATCACACGCCAAGTCTGACACAGGTTATGATTTTTCTTTCACAGTGATCTGAAAAACACCTCTGAAGTCCTCCAATTGTTTAAAGACTAGGGCTGGTCATGTAGCCCAAGATATTCCACAGCTACAGCTTGCTTTCAGAAACGCTCGGTTTTATTTCACTGCTCAGGATCCAGAGCCATTCTGAAGAAGAAATTAATGTTTTGTAAGTTCCTTGTAGTTGACCACATGCTTTTTTCCAGTTAGCCTTAGTAGAAGACTTCTCTAGATCTAGCCACAGAATAACAGAGGTTGGAAGGGACCTCTAGAGATCATCCAGTTTATCCTCCGTGCTAAAGCAGATTCAACTTGATCCTAGATAAGTCACGGCTTCCCCAAACCCTAAATATGAGTGGAACATAACCAACCTGTAATTGCCTGAACCACAGAGCAATCAGTTAGTTATACCCTTTCCCAATTCTTTCATCATTTCTGCAACAATAGTCTGCCAGATTGCCACATCTGGTCCACCCTCCATGCCAGTCAGAGTTGTTCCTGACAGATTGTCACATTAGCCCATCCATCACACCAGTTACCTTTGTTCCTCTTAAAACTCAAAGGAGTCCTCCTTTCTAGTATTAAAAACAAAAAGGGGCAAACCAGAAGGCTGAGCTGGACTCTTTTTTCTCTTCAGTGTGTGTGAATAGCAGAAACAAGACCCCACCCTCCCATCCCCCTTCCTCTTTCCAGCTGCATTTTCTACAAGTGGAAGGGAGTTGTCTCTTTTCTTGTTTTCTCTGTTCTTCAAAGGCAACAAAGGAGAGGTCTGCTCACATTGCATAAGGGTTCAACTGGGACAGGTACCCAGTGCAGAGGGGGGAAAAAGTATTTCCAGAGAGGCCTGACATTCTCAGAAGATTGGCAAGATCTGTATTGTCTTGATTTGACTGCTCACAGTAATGAAATCTAAACAGACTTTTATTAACAAGCCTTTTCACACCTCCTCTGCTCTCAGCAGCTGAGCTCAGCACAGAAATACAGACTATAATGCAGTAACTTTGAGAAGCTTTCTGTGCCTCTTCTCTTAAATGGAGCATGCATTGGTTACCTAACTGTGCATGAGTACAATACAGCACAGGCATCAGCTTCTGCCAAAATTCTATTACTGGAGGAAACTGCAAAATTGACAGATTTGCCCTCCTAAAGCCATAATGGCCTAGGAATGAAGAGGAGAGTGAAGCGGCCAGTTCCCCCAGTAGACTTTGCTCTGCATCCTTTCTGATCTGCACTGATAGCCCCTGGTAGTTCAAGGGCTCAGAATCATGGAATTATACAACAGTAGGAGTTGGAAGGGACCTATAGAGATCATCTAGTCCAACTCCCCTGCCAAAGCAGATCCACCTAGGTCAGTAAGAACTCTTTAATTATCAAACTGACTTATGACCTTACTTCCAGCTTTGAAAACATGGGTGACCTTTTAGTTTAACCAGAAAAAAAGACACACAGAAAACATATCACAGCTGCAAATACTCCACATTTCTAGAGAAATGTTGAGACTTTTAATTTCTCCCTTAGTCTTGTCCCTTCTGCTCCTGAAAAGTATTTCACTTCTCTCAGTGCCAGGGGAATCTCTCCTTTCTGGTAAGACATTGAACTTTCTAAGAAAATGAATTACATGGATATCAATCTGTTAAAGACTACAAGACTTTGTGGGCCATGTTCAGAAAGCATAGTACAAGGTGAGTAGCTGTGGAAGCTGATGCAGAGAAGCAGGCACAGCAGAATTGCTGCAGACAGAGGCTGTTGGGAGTTTGAACCACTGATGTCTGTGCAACATAACTATGTATTCTGACTCTACTCAAACAACCCACCCATTGTATAACTTGCCAGTGGGTTCATGTAGTGCAGATAGTTCATCAAACAAAATAAGAAATTATTACAGTAAGTTCTTCACACAACAAAGAAGCTCTGCATACAGAAATACACTAAGATGGTCTCCACAATCTGGAAATATTTACCAACTACATAGATAAACCATACCATAAATGCCACTTCACAATATTTAGCCTTGAAAATGTGCAATTTGGCCTAGGTTGGTCTCACATGTCTGTATTCTCTTTGCTTAAAAGTTGTTTAGATACACACCTGCATCTCCAAGACAAAGTACTTGTTAATTACCTCGTGTTTGCACTGTACTTTCAGGAAAAAAAAAGCTCCATAAGTGCTAAGTGCTATTAACATCACTCCCTTCTATTTTTCTCTTTCAGCTTTTAAGAGAATATAGTGCTTGTGAAAGTTGTTGGATTGACAGCACTGGAGACTGAAGTCTAAAGTGCAGCACACCCGCTGAGCCAAACAGAACTAAAATGTACAAAAGCTTCTCACCAAATTTTAAATACATGCTTCATTTAGTTATTCTTGTATGGCTGGGTGTAATAAAAAAAGTTTTGCTGCTCCTGTTTATTTGCTCTAAGCATCAGTTCAAACTCTTCTTTTTTATTCTACTTTCAAAAATAATTTCTTGCTGACGTGAAACACTCCAGAGACTGCTTCCCTGCCTTCAAAATCCTACCTTACATTGGAAGGCTGTTGAAGCATAACTTCCATGCTGCAGCAGCGAGGTACAAAGCTGCATCCTGGCATTCACTTTGCATATCACAGAAAAGTATATTAGCTCAATTCATATCTTTTTAGTACTGATCACACTAAATGTTTGGCTGCAAAAATGCTACTCTATATTATAGTCTAAATCTGAGGATAGGACACTTCCAATAGAAGATCTTCCCCTTTTTTTAGGAATACCAGAGTTTCTTAGAAGACTAAGGCAATACTTAAACAACAACTCAACATTTCCTGAGAACGGGAATATTTTGTTTTGGTTTAAACACTCTAGATTTCCAGGAATACACTTTTAACTACTGAAATATTGGCAGGGGTTTTTTAATTATTTATTTTTTGAAAAAAATCCTTTTTGGAATACCTAAAGGCAAATATTACCTGCTGAGAAATCTCTCTTTGTACAAATGCATTCAGTTCACCTGTAAAACATCCCCATGATTTCAGCTAGGATCGCCACTCCTTCCAGAAGACTATCATCCTGCTTGCTTGTAAATAGGTTCTCTGAATTACATAAACATTTCCTGGCTGTATGCTTCACATTCACCTTTAATTCAGTTCCCTACCTCCAGATGGGACTGTTTCAGATTTAAAGCAAAGGGACCCATTCCCATTAAGTAGAGTGAACATATGAGATGCAGAACACCTGTGGTGTGTAAAGGTACTACTAACAGCTGCTGCTTCAAATGCTTCCAGAACATTCCTTCACTTGTCTTGACAGGTCCTGAAAAGCAAATTTGGTGCCTGGGTCATCTTTAGTCCCGAGTAACTTCAAATCTGGCATTTAAAGAAAGTAATTCCTTAGCATTTCCAGTTACTTCTCAGCTCAGAAAATTTCTCAGGGTTTCCTGTCAGGGCAGGCCAGTTGGTCTTTTATGATTCTCAGCCTGCAATGCTGCTCCTTTCTATTTCATCTTGACTTAATGTCATTAGTCTTCTTTCACAGAAACCTGAGCATTCTTTTCCTAATTTATCTAGATGGTACCCTGACAGCAGCTCCCTTGATCAAGACTTTGCCATTTATGTCTCTTCTCCCGTTAATCATTCTCTGAAATGAGATTTGTAGTTAAAAAAAAAAAGTAGTAAATGAAGTCTGACTGCCTTCAAATTTCTTAACTTTCTGGGATTCTGGATGCTCACCCAGGCCAAGCCCTTTGGAGACACTGTGCCTTCTCTGGTTTACTCAATAGGCTGTTAGGGATATTTTCCTATACTGGAAGGTCAAAACAATTTTTACTACAGGTAAAAGGAAGTGAAAATTTACAGGATGCAGCTATGACACTGAGACACTCTGCTGTTTGATAATTCTCCCCAAAGTATCCCTCTTTTTCTAGTTATACATTTTAAAACAATCAATCTGGAGGCAAAGCAGCTATATGATAATTTGTTTTGGTCTTCTTGAAAACAAGAATTCTCTGCCACGCAAAACGTCTATACTGAATCTAGGTTCTCAGATGTACTCTTTACTTCAGACATTGATTTTCTATAATTTCCTACGGGGGGGAGAAGATAAAAGACTAATAGTTTGTTGGAAAGTGATATAAAATCCTCCTTCTTATAATAAATCTGGTCTACACCTTATGTTTATCTGCCTCATGTTTCATGAGGTCTGATTCTGAATTTAAATTTCCAGCTTGTACAGTGCTGCAGCAAAATGATTCATTTCATACAGGTGAAACTGCAGCCAGGAGATTTTTGCAAGTTAAGTTCTTAGTTCTTGTGTCTAAGATGACTGTGGCCTGGTCCCTAAAAGTCTAAAAGGCCAATCATACCCAGCATTTCCATTTCTCTGACCAGCAGAATTCTCTATTTTAAGAGACAGGTACAGACCAGAGTAAAACAAAAAAAAACCCCAAAACACAAAAAAAAACCCCTTACATGAGGACTCTTGTGACATCTCATATGACAGACCTGCATTTATGGTTAAGGCAGAAATGATCATCCAGCTTTGTCAAAGACCACTGATTTTTATTAGAAATATATTTACAGTCTGCTAAATTCAAGGCAAATTGTCATCCATTTTTTTGGTAGTACAAAGAGCTGCATTTAAAGCATGTTCCTGCTATTAGGTCTGAGGATTACAAGACCAAAATGTTCTGTATCTCATCTCAAATTTTCAAACAATCCAATATCCAGGCTATATATAGATATATTCTTGCTGTTCAATCTCTTAAAAATCAATCAATATTAATGTGTCTGCCTTAAACTTTTAAGGTCATTGTCTCCCTTCTGACATTTTTAACTACATCAACATCACATTATATCATTATAGACTCATGAAGCAATGTACTTTTACATTTTTGCAAGATAATGTCTCTTTTGTGTTTCGGTTTTTATCATAATATAAATCTTGAAATGCAATTTGCATATCTTTTGTTTAGTGAAGGAGACCCCCATTTAGGACTTTGTCATTTTAATACAGAGTCTTAAAAGTGGATGACTTCTTAAAGGAAATGCACCAAAATATTCCAATTTATTCTTCAACTGAAGCGGCTGCTGCATCAGTAAATTAGTAAATTCCCTTAACAATACGCTTGCTAACAATTATAGTCTGCCTGCCTTGGGCTTGCTTGGCAGTAGGGCTGCCATCTGTTGAGAAGTCCACTCATGGATTTTAAAGGGCTATTTAAAAGTTTTTATTTTAAACATTGCAAAATACCTCTTTGTTCTACACTCTTCCCTCCACTTATTTGGTCTTTAGTGCTCCTTGTTTATCTTTCTTTACACCCTGTTAAAAAGCAACAGTATACTTCCAACCTTGAACTGTCTCTATGTACCAGCAGCCAAATCAGAGCAAAAAGCTCTCAGGAACATGCAATTCTGAGGCAACTCTGGCCCATTTTTAATGGCTGAGGTGCTCATGCAGAGAGGAGGGAGGATGCTTATGGAGAGGAATGGACAGAAATGAACAGGATCAATCAAGAAATTCAAAAGCAGCCATGAAGGAAGCAAAATCAAGACGATGAATGGGAAAGGGATGGTAGGAGCTCCAGCTCTGGATAGATGGATATTTCATGAATTCCTTCAATAAATAGGGAACCTCTAGGGAAATTCAACACCTGGCAGTCTTAGTGGATAGTGGTGCTGCAAAGAAAGCATAATGTTCACCCCTCTGGTAAATTCAAGTAATTAAACCCCCTTTAAAAAAAAAAGCCCTCTCAGGCTTTCTGCCCAGTAAACTCACAGTGAAAAGCAACTTTAATAAACGTTATAAATCTCACCTCAGAGCCAACAGGAAATTCAAATGTTTGCATGTGCAGGAGCAAGGGAGCTGCTGAAACAAAAGGTAAATGTGTATATTAGAATAGGTTATGTCCATACTCCAACGGAACAGCAATTGAAGCATAAGGCCCACAGATACAACAGGTTTTTGAAGTTCTTGTTTCTTTGGGAGTGGACAAATTTGTTTAGTGAGGAGTTTGTTGGCTTGATGAATTCAGGATTACACCTTATCATGCAACATTATCAGAAAACAGTTTCAAGTTTCCATATTCTAGACATAAAACTAAATAAAGACATGGCAACAAATATATGTCGTTTGTAAAATGAAAAACTCAAAGAAAAGAGACTGCAGAGAATTTTTGATGAACACCCTGACAAGGGGTGTTAGTTTTAATAAACAGTAAGAATTTTAGCCACTATGAAGTATGAGATGCAGTCTCAGCTGTGTTTCTAATTTCCTTTCTTGCCTTTACTACTGTTATATGAAGGTCTGCAGTGACGAAAAACATTTATTAAAAATATCTGAGCACACAGTTCAGGATTACATTACTTCATCTGCACAGAGCCTTCCCAGCCAATGAGAAATACTTCTTTCTCCAGCCTCTAGGGTGCCAAGGCAGATTTTGCATATGGGACAAACCAACGGACAGAGGTGCACTTATACAACTGGGTAAGGAATTTGTCATTGGGTCTGAAAACTAAATAATGACGGAATGGTGTTCATTTTGACTATTGTTCTTCTAAAGGCAGATAAACACTGCCAGAGCTTTGTGCATATTTTTAGAATGTGAATTTTAGAATATAAAACCAAGTATATTTGGTAACATATCCTGTAAGAAAGAGGTTTTCTGAAAAAAATCTGGTAACATGTTATCTACCAAGCTATGAATACCATACTTTTTGTCTACCACACTCTACAGGCTTATGAAAACACAAAAGGCCATGAAAATGAATGAAGAAAAAGTGAAGGAGAGACAGAAGTCAGGATCGAAATAAGCCATATTTGCTGCTAGAGTTACTCCTACGAATCAGGGCAGAGGCCTGTTTGTTTTCCACTCTTAATTTTGGAGCCTTTTAAGTGGGCAGAGACGGTCGATATGAAAGAAGTTATTTTATTAGAAGATGGGTGCAAGGAACAGGTTGCTCTTTGTCATAATGACTCAATCTGTAGTTCCACCTACAGTACTTTTCCTTAGAGGGTTATCAAGATTATTAGTAATTATTAGTAATAAGGCATTACTATGAATAATGGCAATTACAGTGTCATTTAAGGACCCTAGTCATAATCACTGTGGAAAACTTATGAACAGAGTGAAGACCAAGGTTTTGCAACAGCTCATAAGAGAAAATGAACAAGCAGAGTTAATACTCCAGAGTGCACTGTACTCTGAGCCTTTCATCCCTAAGCTACCAATGGCCATCAAATCCAATGTTTGACCACATTCAAGTGACTGACAAATTTTAGCAAATATTTTTGTTACAAAAGAAAACAAAAACAAACCAGTGGGTTTTTTCTCTTTAAATTTTAGGATCTGGCAGGATTAGCAGAACCATATAATCCCACGTCTAACCCCCAAAAGTTCTAGTTCTGTGATGTCTCTGTTACAGTGAATGTTGTGTATAAAAAGCAGTGCAGATACAGACACCAAATGAATCATGGATGTATGGAGAAGATTCAGCTGTTATGGATATTCCACAGAAAGGCAACAAGGTTTTTTTTTTCAATCCATTTGGCTTGGTCTGTGTCCTTTATTGAATCGAATTGTAGTTTTTCATTTAACAGATGACAAAATCTGACCTCTTACAAGTTAAAGTCAAAAATATGCTCAGAGTGGATACACCCTAATTTTCCTGCTCTTTATATTTATTTTTTAAGGTTTTCTTTCAGGAAGAGATACCCTCCCTTCTCTCTTTGCCTCTTCACATTAACTCTAAATCCTTGTCTATCTTGCTTTCTATCTTCAGAGTCATAATAGAACTCTTCTAAAAGTACTCTGCTGCCAATTTCCGATCTGGTTTTCCACTAAGATAAGCAGAACTGCATTTATAACCTTTTAACTTCACATATATAACTTCCTAACTTTAGTTTACAACTACATAAAATTTCGTAGGGTTTTATTTTTAAAGGACGGCCTTTCCTTGTCTCAACACGAGAGGTGAAGTCACACATTTGTGTTTTTACAAATATATAATACACAATATGTGTGCATATATACATTTTTATATATATATAAAAATACATATATATAAAGTTACAAATTGAGAGATGCTTCTGGCAAAACATGAAAAGAGGACTTTGCAATGGTATTTGCTACTGCAATCCAGAATATACCACAAAGGGTATGACAGCATGGATAGTTCTATTTCAAAGAAAAACATTTTCCAATAGAACATGTTGCAGTTGTGTTTGTTACAGATCTCGTTCATGGGGGTCACTGTAAGAAACTCAGCACTGCCTTAGCAAAGGTGACCAGAAGCACTCTGCACAAAAGTACCTTTCCCTCTGCATTAGAAGAGGAATTGCAGGTCAGATGCTCACAAGCATGTGCATCAAAACAAACAAACAAAAAGAATTATTTTTGCAAAATTACATTATAAAACCTAAAATCTAAAAAATTAGAGAAGCTGGTTAAACAACCTGTTTATTGTTCTGACATTACATCTGCTCAATTTCTGCTACAGTCCAAACGCAGACCAATTTCCGTATTAAAACCCTGATTCTTGTCTGTCAAGCCTCACATACTAGTTTACATGAATTTAACAACAGTACAGAGGTAAAAAACATAAGGATTCAGGGATGGAAATGTCTGATAAGTACTGTGTCAAAGCTTCCACACTGTACACAGCAATAGCCTGTTAGGCCAGCTCTGTTATTTCAAATACAGAAACTTTTACAAAGCCTTATTCCTAAATATTGGATAGGCCTGATAAGCCTTTCCTATTTGCATAGAAAAGACTACTAAGTCTTTCATGTTGCCTAGGTTAAGGAACTTTTACATTCAAGTTGCCACAAGTAAGATATTTACTAAGGAAGAAAAAATGTTCGTCATGGGAAGTTCTAGTCATTTCAACTACACAATTTTGGAGTTTGATTTATAGCTTTAGGTTTTTTAACTAGATTGCCATGCACCGTTTTTGTTTGGTTTTCACTGCTGTGGAAAGAAAAGCAAAAATTCAATAAAGATCTGCTTTGGATCCGAAATTCTGTATGACAACACTTTGGAATTTTTCAGTTTTGACTCATGAACGTTATCATGCTGTTATACATCTCCACTCCTGTGTGAATCTCACGATACCCCTCAAGACTTTCAAGAAGAAGGGGTGTTCCCCAAAAGTAGAAATGAAATGTAAAAAATACTTGTTGAGGTTTAAGTCACAAAGGCACTTCAAAGTTTGCTTATTTTTCATAACTGATGCATACTGAATGCCTTTGGTCTGCATGAAAATAGACAGAAGACATGTCCTTTGCTTTGTTGCTGTCTAAGACCCTGCCTCCATTAAACATTTTTGCTGGATCCATAAGCATTAAGTTAGGCAGAGAGAGTATGACAGATAGGTTGCTATTTCAGACTTGAAACGGCACCTGGAGGGCCAAGACCTTTTATAGTGTAATAGTGGACAGAGAACCACAGTAGTGATCAGGGTGATGTGGTGGGCGAGACAATCACTGATAGTGAAATATAAGATGCCACGTGACAGCTGTAATAACCAGGGCTTACTTCCTTCAGCTGAAAAATACCCACAGAATACGGTGAATCCACTGCTGCAATATGTACCTCTTCTACTTAGCTTTCATGCTATAAACATTTTAACTCCTCAAGGCTCACAGTGCAAGAACAGAGCAACTAACCCTCACAATACATTTTAGAATTATGGGGGAAGTACGACAGAAGAAGAAGGTGTTATTTTAAATCTTGACAATTCAGCAGAAAAGTTGTTTGCTTGTTATTGACAATTCATTCCTCTGAGATAAAATAACTGTGTTACTAGAGGATCCCAAGGAGACAGCTGGCAGTGATGAACAGAACAACACCCAACTTGCAGCAAGTACACATCATGAAACAGACACCACTGGATTAAAAAGTAACCTTAAACTCTTTAGTGTGCAGGCAGCCTAGTCAAAACACTTCAACAACGATTTAAAATCTCAAGTTAGAGGCCAGTTTCAACCTTCAGGGAAGCCTTCTCTATTCATAAGGAGCTTAACTAATCACAACTTTCCATGACTTATCGGAAGTGGATGCAGTGTGTCACAGCATGATAACTGAGCTCTGGAAATGTAACAAAAGATGCCTTTTAATAAAAATAATGGCAAGACTAAACCCCAAATTTTAATCTTTGAATTGGTGGGAGAAAAACATCCTGTTACTCATTAAGTGTTTCCATTAGGATGCAGGGAATCTTAGCCAGGCAGCTCCTGTTCGTGTCACTGAGTGATGTATAGGGCAGCATGTGTATCAGGAAAGGAGTAGATTTCTGAAATCCAGTCCAAGGATGTTACATAAAGTGCATCACCAGGAAGCAGAACAGCGAGCATCAGACACACTGCATCTCTGCAGATAGCTACCTATGGAAAGAAGTCTACCTGAAACATAATATGACTTTCAGCTGATCAGTGTTAACAACCTGGTGTTTTAGAAAACATGTAGCATTTATTTTTTAACATCTCTAGCTGTAAGAAAGCTTCAGAGTGAGAGTTATATGGAGCCTCAAAAGGATCAGATTTCTATCTTTCTTCAGTGTAGCTCCAGATGCGTTAAGGCCTCAGCAGAGTCCTGCAAGTATTATGTAAGGCTTTCTTTTATCTTGGGGAAAAAAATAGGGGGGAAAAAAACAGTATGAAAGAATGAAGTAGTGCCAAACACTACAAGAAAGGCTTAATAAATAGAGCCCATGGTCACAATGTTGCTCTTATTTGCCCTGAAATATATCATTGAACTTCTGTATATTCATATTTGTTTACATTATAAATGTACTAAATGAGCTAATTATAGTGATCATAATTTACAATTAAAAACAAACAGTTAGAAATTTCAAAGGCTTTCAATATCTTTTCTTTAATCATTCACCCAGGCTCAAAATATGCATTTTTTAGATTAAAGCATTAAAGTTGCTAATTATGTTCTCAGAACTAACAATTATTTCTTTACCCTTTTACTACCTTCTTCTGGCAACAAAAAAATGTCAGCACTGATTTAATTTTTTGTTATTACAGGATTAAAAGAAGTTTCTAAAATGCAATTAAATGTGCCCCATAGCTATAGTAACTTTCCTATCAGAATGCAAAGCCTCTTCACTAAAACAACAGCATAAAAAAATTATTCAGACTTTCTAGACATACTTTTTTCTCCTTTTATAACACATTCCTTTGGTGATTATCTCCAATGACAACTCAACCATCTTAATGAGACTCTGTGCACATCTAGATCTTGGTGAAAGTAGATTAATAGGAGAAAATGAAAGTTAAAGAGGCTGTTAAGAGTGCAAAACCCCACACATGTCAAGCACTGGTTCTTCACCTTTGGGAGCTTGGTTCAAGTTCACCCTGAGGCCCTAAGTGAAAAGTTCAATAGTCTCAACTATGCCCCTACTTGATAGATCACAAAATCAATTATTTTATGGTGGTACATGTGGTAACCTATGCTCAGACAGAGTCAAGTTTTTTCCCATTGGGAATTCATCAATTATCTACTCAGTGAATTATTCTCAGATAAAATAAAAATACCTGCTGTCAGTAGGAGTTTCTTACTATACAGCCTATCAGTTTAGTGTAGTTGATCTGTTTTGGAATAGTGATGTTGCACTCAGATCGTGCACCATTAGCCACTCTGCAATCACAGCAATGCATGGTGACAGGACATCAAAGCATGATTCAGTGTTCAAATTCATACTGTTTTGGAAAGGAAAAATAGCCATTGCAAGCAACCAAAATTACACCAGAGAAAAATTGTAGCAAGGAACACCATTGAAAATTCTACAGTTGTTCAAGGACTTAGCTTCCTCTAGACAATCCTGAATAGTAAGGTCCTGTGTTTAATTTTCACCGTTGTAAACATCATTTTCTCATCACCATCAAAGTCATGCTTGGCCCAGGCTGCAGGAGCACACTGATCCACCTTTATTAGTTGCACTCATGAATCTACATCTCGTGTTACTTAATAGGATATGCCTGGTGCTGGAGTTGATATATTTATGATAATTATTTAAAATTGTTTCCAATCTAAATACATAGACTTTTCACACAAGTGAATGCCAGCCTGAATAACAAATACAAGTCAGAGTGGCTTAGATATGGAATATGCACTTTGTATCCTGGTGCATGACTGTTTAAATCAAGCCTCTTTCGTTGCAAAGGACTGTTTCACATCCTGCTGTATTCTCTCTAAAGCAGAAATGGCTGGATATGAACAGTGAAAATTATGGGGACCTAAAGGGAAATCCCAATGTGCAAAGATTAAAAGGACAGAGACTGCCCAAATAAAGGACAGTATAATAGAGACAGACCACATAACAAATGATAGAAAGACAACAAGTCTTATTTACTCTTGCACATAGCACAGGAACATGTGGACATGCAATATCACCGAGAGAACATAAATTTAAAAACAGTGCCAGGGAGAGTTTTAGTCATGTTGACTTCTTACTACTGCTCAGCTGATTTACACTTGTCCAGCTATAAAATGGGGATAATATTCTTGCCTCCTCCTCTACAGAAAAGCTCAACAGGGAAGTATTTCAGATAATTCTACAATGAAGAATGCCATTGAAAACAGTAAAAAGAAATTAATAATTCCAAATGCAGTGCAGGTTTGGATTACATTGGCTGACACAGCGGACAATAAATAAGGCCTAAGACTACAGACTAGGCAATGAAGTTTAAAATAACTATTCAACATCTTCCTTATTCCTGCGAATCATTGCTCTTGTAAGTGAAATGAGGCAAAACAATTAAATGATTTGTAAATACGGATGCTACCATAACATATACCTGAGGGAAGATGACTTAGGATTCAAGGGCCATGCTCTGAATTGATCTTGCAACCTAAATGACTTGAGATCTGGATTTTAACACACAGTAACAAACAAGTTACTTCTACAAGAAAAAAAAGCTGTTTATTAAGTTGACTGTTTGCAAAATAAACTTGAAAAGCTTTTATTGCTTCTCTAGAGCGATGCAGAGGATCTTTTGATTCTGTAAGCATTTAGTGTAAGCATTTGTCCTGTTGCTAGCTACCATCAAAAAAAGGGATTCCCCAACCTCCTGACATCCACCATTTAGATATTTGTAAATATTAATTAGATCTCCCCTCAGTCTCCTCTTTTCTAGATTAAACACCCCCAGTTCCCACAGCCTTTCCTCATATGAAAGATGTTCCAGTCCCCTGATCATCTTGGTGGCCCTGTGCTGGACTCCCTCCAGCACTTCCCTGTCCCTCTTGAGCTGAGGAGCCCAGAACTGGACACAGGACTCCAGATGAGGCCTCACCAGGGCAGAGTAGAGGGGGAGAAGAACCTCCCTCAACTTGTTTGCCACACTCTTCATGATGCATCTCAGGCTGCCATTGGCCTTCTTGGCCACGAGGGCCCATTGCTGGCTCTTATTTAGTTTATTATCAACCAGGACTCCCAGGTCTCTCTCTGCAGAGCTGCTCTCCAGCAGGTCACCCCCAGCCTGTCCTGGTGCAGGGGGTTGTTCCTCCCCAGATGGAGGACTCTGCACTTGTCCTTGTTGGACCTCATGAGGTTCCTCTCTGCCCAGCTCTCAAGCCAGTCGAGATCCGGCTGAATGGCAGCACAGCCTCTGGGGAATCAGCCAGCCCTCCCAGTTTGGTGCCATCAGCAAACTTGCTGAGGGTACACTCTGTCCCTCATCCAGGTCATTGATAAAGATGTTGAACATGACTGGCCCCAGAACTGATTCCTGTGGAACTCCACTGGCCACAGGCCTCCAACTCAATTCTGTGACACTGATCACCATGATTCTGTGATTCTCTATATGTTGTCATGAGATGTTGTAATTTTAACTTTGGACAACTAAATGTCCTATCATTGTCCCTCCTAAGCTTCAATGAAAGTATTTCTATCCACCATACCAAAAGAGATTAATGATTCTACTAGAAATCACTATGAGATCAGAAACCTTGCTGATGATCAGCTGGCAAGAATACAGACTGTCCATTGCCTATACCAAGTCAGGAAATGTTTGGATGGAAAGACTGGAGGCAATATGCAACTGGCAGATCCTTATGCACTGAGAGTAACAGGGTTGCCATTGGTATTGTAGGCAAGTTGCCCAGACACATCAAAACAAAATCCCACCAAGACTACCTATGGGTTCAGAGCAGCATTCACAAGTATCTTTCTCCATATTCACAGATATTCCTCAATTCAGGTTGAATCTGGACACTCAAACAGTATCATACACATTTGCTCTCTGAATAAAGGATTCATAAACTAAAAAGTTTTCAAACCATACACGCAAAGCATCCCAGCATGATCCACTAACTATTCTATTACTACAGTCTTCAGAAAATAAAATCTACCTTGTCCCTTGACAAAAAGCAATGAAATGGGTCATGTCACAAGGGTATTAAGATATCTAGAGTAGTGACCAGTCAGGAAATTTTATGAAGGAGTTTCCCAGTTCTCCTGTCTACATTAGCATATATCAGTGGCTTTATCTAGACTTAACAAGGCAAGGATCTGTTTCAGAGAAAGTTCACAGCATAATTAGAAAACAATCAACACTTTTTCTAATGCTGATTTTTGTCTTCACTTTAAACGGCTTCATTGACTTTAATTAAACTTGCCCTAGGTTATGAATGAAGCAGGCTGCAGAAACATTTAGAAATTAAATAAAATAAAACCATTTTTCTTATCAGGAGAGTTTTTATGGGCTTGCTTACCTGCATCACACTTCTGATTTAGAGGATTTAAAAATTATTAGAAATGCTGTATATGATACTGCAAGACTCCGTTGCTTTTGATCTTGAATTAAAAAGACCTCTCACTGTCACAGTAAGAATCCCAGAATTAAATTGTTGAGATTCTCTCCACTTCTCTAACTTCACTGCAGAATTCCTTTGCTGGCTTCTGAGAAATTGTACGAAGCTGTCGTTACAGACTTCTATACCAGCCCTACTCTGGGGTTTGCATAAGGCCAAAGAAAATGAATGTTGTATATTTAGGATACTGGCATTTTCTATGCCAATAATTCAGATCAAGGTTAAAAGTACATGACACAGACTTTGGAGGAATAAAGAGACTGCCTGTGTCCTACCCCATCCTGGGCCTGGCTCATGATAATATGATCAAAAGTCGTAAGAATGAGAATGAATAGAATAACTTACAGAACATAATCATGATGAGAAAAGATGATGAGAATAAATCTATTAAATATATTCCAGCCTGAAGTCGTCCAGTTTCATTAGACTTTTACTTTAGACATTTACTTTATTAAAATACTAAATAAAATCAGTTCTGTTTAAAGATGGGTTTGAGTACTCCCAAAATATTGGCAAAGCTCAGAATCACAGAATCTTAAGGGTTGGAAGGGACCTCAAAAGATCACCTAGTCCAACCCCCCTGCCAGAGCAGGACCTCCTAGAGTAGGTCACAGAGGAACTCATTCAGGTGAGTTTTGAATGTGTCTAGAGAGGGAGACTCAACAGCCGAATGGGGTAGCCCATTCACCCTCACAGTGAAGAAGTTTCCCCTTGTGTTTCTTTGGAACCTCTTATGTTTCAGCTTTCCAGTTGTAACTGTTGCCCCTTGTCCTATCATTGGACATCGTTGAGAACAGCCTGGCTCCATCCTCCTGACACCTGCCCTTTACATATTTGTAAACATTAATGAGGTCACCCCTCAGGTCTGAATTAACTTTACAACTTGGTCTGCTTTTGAGTTGTTTATGGAGACGTATTCACTTTGTCTCCAAGGAAGTTCTTACAGACAAGTGAGAAAGGCTCAAAATCTGCACTTTCTAACCCTAGAAATGTTATTAAAGCAAAAATATATTTTGCAAAAATTCCAATGCTTGCTAAGAAAACACAGAGCACCAATTACTTGTAACTGCATTCATTCCCTGATGAAGTTACAGTATTGATTTGGATTTCAAAAGAATTATATTCCATTTTTAACAACTGCACACATCCACAGAAGACAGAGAACAGTTTCCATGCCTCAGAAGGCTACTATGCCCTACTATTCTTATTACTTAGGCATCTTCACTAAAGTAAAAAGATCTTCATAAAGTTCAGTGACAACAGAATCAACCAGATATATCTGTAAAATTAACATATTATGTCTCCAACAAAATATGTATATAATCTGGTAATTGCCATTTGTTATATCATGAATATACACATAATGATGAGATGTAACGACTTTTCCAAGCTAGTAAAGATAAATGGTCTAAGTAATTTATAATAAGATACAGACTGTACTCATGTCCACTCAAGCAGTTTAATACCACAATAGAATTACACCCTAGTTTATGGACATTTTCCTTCACCAAAGCCTTGAGAACTTTCCATTAACTTCCATAGACACCAGAACAGGCCTGAGAGCAGGAAATGAAGAAATATATACTGTAAACAAATGAAACTGCTGTGGGAATTTAGGTAGGCAAAGTGTAATTATTCACACTTAAATCTGGACAGAGTACTAGGTTTATATCCCTGTTCTGGCAAACATGTAACAAGATACATAATAATCAAGAGGAGCAGGCTTACTGGCTTACTCTCGGTCAAAAGATAAGGCTTAAAGAATTATCAGCTTGCTTGATACTCAGCAAAAGGAAGGAGTGACATGTATTACACCCCCTGCAAGATTTGTCAAGAAACCAAATGTAATAAGTAAATACATACAGGTTTTGGGATCTTCATCTACATTGTAGTTATTGCCTGTGAAATACAGGTAGGTTTTGAAAAATTAGAAACGTGATTCTTTGCTGCATGCACTTAGGCAGACATGCAAATGGAAAGGTATGGTTTTCCTTCTTTTGTGGACAGTCCTAAGGGACCACCTCTGGAAATTAGTGCCTTTGAAAAATACTAATACTAACCATTTCTTTATTCATTGATGCAGATAAGGACACCAAGAAGCACTGAAAAAATAATGGATTCTCCTGCAAATGTACTGGATTGTAAAATAAAAAAACCTCCAAATCTTGTAATGGAACTGCATTATATTGGATCCATTTCTGAGGTGGAACATGACAGCTTTTTAACTTTCTACAACAATATGTGACAGAAGAATACTATATTTGGTTGATACCGTAGGGCGATTTATGGAGGCAGAATGTAATAATATAAATTGAGTTTCAGAAAAGACACTGTGACTAATCTTACAAAAATGCTACAGGATGTTTAATAATCCTGGTGGGTCAGAAGTTGTTCTTCAAAAAAATTCTCTTAAGACTGATTGTTATTAAAGTATGTACTGAATTTAGTTCATTTTTCATTTAACTATGTAGTCTAAAACTGCTGTCAAGTGCAAATATTTGAGTTGTAATTGGATACCCATAGAAATGGAATTGAGCCACCAACACTCCACCAAGATTACAAGCATAGAATATTTAAGGTAGTAAATGCTCTTTGAAGACAAGCATCTGTCCACATCTCTTGAGCTATCCCTAACAGTTCTCATTGGTGTTTATTGTTCCATTAATAAAAAACAGAGCAGTAAGAATAAGGTAGTACACTAGAATTCCTTTCTTTCGTTCACTCTGTAATATTCTTCAGTGACTCCCTTCAGCATTTAAGGTTACTGTGCTTATTCATTAAGCTCTGAGTGGTGATTTTGAGGAGATTGAAATGAGCAGAGAGGAGGAGAGAGAACATAATGTATATAGTTAAGGGGCTTGACTCAAATCCCACAGAAATTAGCGGAAGTCTACGTTTTACTTACATTGCCTCTGTATTAGTCCTAGTGAAGAAGCAGAGAAGATTCTACAGTGCTTCTCTCCTCGTCTGCAGGAAGGCTCTAACTACACATATTTGAAATCCCTGTCTGAGCCCATAAGGTTTTACAAGGAGATGAGAAAGAAACAGACACTATTCCATACGCCTGATGTATACATATTGTAACACAACATGGAGCCCTCCTGTTTTATTATTTAAGACCGGGACCCTGTGCAGATTGAGGCCCCCATGGGGTGGGAGTGTGGAGGCCCCACAGGATGGCAGGGCAGGACCTGGCAGCCAGGGATAGTCCCACTCCTGCAGGAGAGGCACAGGTCGAGCCCTGGGGCAGCCGCAGCCTGAGCATCAGGCGTATGTCTATGGACAGGGATGGGTTGAGGCTGGGCCAGGAGGTGGGCCTGTGGTGGTCCAGTTGGAGCGGGGTACACGACTGGTCAGGGCAGGTCTGTGGGGAGCTGGAGATGAGCCCTACCACTCTGTTGCTGGGGCAGGGTTGATGGCCCTGGAGTCCTGTCCATGGGCAGTGTGAAGAAGCCCCAGAGGGGCTGATCTGGGCCAGTGAGGTGGTACCGTCAGGGCCCCGACACTTTAGGACTGAAAATCAAGAAAAAACCCACGATCTTACACTCATTTTGTTTCATGGGATTTCCCTTCTTTTCATTTTGTATTTTCCCTTGCATTTTTCCCTTTTTCTTTATGATTGAAAATTACTTAGCCATGGTTTTCAGTGCTGTATTCAGCTCTTTTTAGTTCACCATTTTAAAAGAGAACAAATTAAAAAAGTAACATTTGTGGTTTTTCAAAAGCTATCCAAATGGGCTGGGATCCATTTATATGGTATCCATTCTTTGGCTTCCCAAAAAAACAATATTTTTGTAACTCCAGAAAATTTGCTCCACCTAAAGGTTTGGCTAGCGTTAGCATTTTCATCGCAGATTTTGGGCCTCTTATAATGCCATAAAGTTTTTGTTAACAAACCCATGAGTTCCTTGAACTTTTCTCAGAAGGTAAATAGTAAGATGTTTAATGTATACAGTGTGTCAGGTTTGGTCCCAATATCTTTCTTACGGCTCTCAGCCTTTTCCACCACATGATACAGTATGTGGCAGAGACCACCCAGCAGTTATTTTTTTCACTGTATTTCACATTACCTCTTTGTTTAGTTGTAGACTTCAACTCCAGAAGGTAAAATATTCCTAGATACTTAAAACCCTGTGGCTTTCAATCTATATTTAAACCCTGCCTTATCCACTGATCGTACAATATGTTCAGGGACATAAACTCCAACTTACTTCAGTTGATTCGCCATTCAGATATGCTTGCAAAACTCTCAGCTAGCTTCCATAGATTTTTTTATGTTCTAAGAGCTGAAATAAAAGTATCATTTCTACTGTATGATGCTTATTAGAGGTGTATAAACAATACATAGCAAATAACTTAGAAAACTATCGTTTAAAAAATATCCATGAGCTAATCGTGATTTCTTTGATTTTATTCAACATTCTCCAGTTGCTTCAGTTTTTACTCACTGCTTTTGAGCTTAGATATTTCAAATGTTGATGGTCATCAGCCAATCTGTGTAGTACAGGTCTGCTGATTGAGACTGAGCAGCAATTTAAAAATTTTCCACCAGCACAATTTTAGTATAAGCTCTGGTGATATTAATATTTCTCTTGGCTTTGACACACCTCTGTGCAATGGTTTCTGAGCTAGCTGAAACCACATTTGGATGTACCAATGCACCAGAACTGGAAGCAGCATAGCATCGTCATTGCAGTGATGTTCCTAACTAATCATCACCATCAAGATGGAGGATGTACTAGCTCAGGTGCAGAATTACTTGACTGTGGCTCTCTTGCTTTCAGAATCCAACCTTTACAATGCTACTCCACTCCCTGTAGATTACCCTTTCTGGAGTTATCTTGGAATTATTTCTGTTGTGCTATAGTATGCAGCACTCTGGTGAGGATACCATGTTTTCTGGCTACCAGCAGAAATTTCAAAGGTAGCTCTTATGCATGTTTTCTCTTTCATAGAGATAAATACAGAGAGCTGATACGAACATGAACGTTCTTATTACAGGATAAAATTTAAATGCATACAACTCAAAAGACAGCCCAGGAATGGAATTATTCAAAAGTTACATACTTGTGTGAAAAAAACTTTCTTTTCTTAGAATTATCCTTTCTGAGTTAGAGGTATCATTAAGCAATATGACCAGAAATAGGTTTGTCACTCAACAACATCCATTTAAACAAGAAGTACATTGTATAGCATAATTCTTCATGCACGGAGCTATCAGTATCAATGCGGATGAAAAAGAGAATCAGAAAAAGATTTTTACTTGATTTGTTAATGCACATAAGTGTCAACAGGTGATCAACTGGAAAGAGGCAGGTATTACCAACATAGTGGTACTGTCATAGAAAAAGGATGTCCTGCAGAAGTCTTAAACATAAAGTTAAAATTCAAAAGCCGTTGAAACCCTCTATCAGCCACCACCTTCCTTCCACCTTACAAGTATTCCATGTCTGATTTAAGGGTAGAAATGTGCCAGGAAAAAACTCTTTCACTTAAATATGTGGATACTAAAATACTTGAACTTAACTCTGACATCTGCACATTTAGATGTTTGTGTTCCGTAAAGATGTCATTTTCAAGGGAGGCATCCAACCCTACTTCCATGCCCAGTAGACACTCATTTGTAGTTTCAGCTAAATACAGCATAAACAGATAGCTGTCCAGCTAACATGTTTTATTTGTCTCTCCATACCATTCTTAGCAATGAAGGGTTAAGATCATCTAAAACATTAAGATTTAAAGTTCTTCATTTTGAGAACATATAACTTAATGAGAAAAAAATTAAGCTCAAAGAGAGAAAACTTAAATAGAGAAAAACACATATTTAAAACTGGCAACCCAAACAGAAAGTCTGTAAAAGAGTGCTATTTTTGTACTAAAATATTTAATCCAATTAGTTTCTAGTTGATGTTACATATAAAATCTAAAAATAATCTTCACTTTTTTTCTTTATGTTTTTCTGAACATACTTCATTGCTTGTGAAAGCACTTGAGATGGGAAAGCACAGTGTAGATTGGCACAGAGCACATTTTTCCTCAGTGCAAGGGTGTTTTACTATACAAGGCTGTTTTACTGTACTTGCTTGAGTCCTGAACTACACAAGTCCTTCTTTGCCAGTCCTCACAGAAGTTAGAGATAGAAAAGATCTGTGAGATTTCTTAATTCCAGAATGCTGGGATCAACATCAGTTTAGTCTATGTAGTTATCATACTTTTTCTAGTATATTATCTATTGTGCACTGAGTTATAAGCCCATCTAATGATGAGGGCTTACAGAAGTTCTCCAAAAAGTTCAACTATCTAATAGATAGCTCCTTGGAAAATAACTTTTCTTCACATTTTCGAAAATGTGCGCACTTCATTACTCCTAACAACACACTCTTCTAACAGTCCCGGGCAGCGATAGTGACGGCCAGTTAAACTGATCTGTCCCAAATGAAGAGGTAGTTTCATAAAACATATCACAGAGATTTACATATCTGACCTTTTCTAAATTCCAAATAAATTCTGCAAGGGAGAAGAGCTATTGCACTAACTCAATTTGTCCATGAGGTAGAGAGACTAATGTGGTAATCTTCAGAGAAAGTAGTATGATAAAGCCAAAATTCAGTGTGTGAAATTCTTTGTGGTGCAGAACACCGTGTAGATTGGTGATGATTAAACCCCACATAACTTCTGCTTTAGGGATAATGTAATTTAACTGGATCCAAGTTTCTTGTTCTTTACATGATATACATTTCACTCAAAACGTCTATTAAAAAAAAAAGGAATGTCCCCTTCTGGAAGATACACAATGTGCCAGCAAAAGAATTTCCTGAGCTATTATCTAGGCTGAAACGTTTTTCCATACAGCAGGACCATCTATGTGAGGTTTTGTTTTGTTTGTCACTATTCCCTAGCTCCTCACAGCTACTGTCTGATCTACTGAGTGGCCAATGATTTTTGAATTACCCTGTTGCCAAAAATACTCTATGAAGGCATCAGCATTTTCTGTGTTGAACTAAATAATTTCATTTTAAACAATAAAATTAGTACAAACAGTTAGTATAAAAGCATACTGGCAAAAACTACTGAGGAAAATACTTCTATGAAGAAGGGTATTTCAGTGTTTGAAGAAAGTAATTAGAGCTGTGCAAAGACTGTTTCATAGGCAGTTTCAAAATTTGGTATTACTTTAAAAATCCCTCAAATATGTTAAAATTCACCACTCATCAAATTCTGAAAAAATAAAAGTACTTCCTATCATCATTTTCCTTTGATAAGTTCTTCATGGTGAGTGAAGAACTCCCAAACTACTCGTGTGCTGGTACAGCCAAGACTTCCAGGTTCCTGACTACCTTTTATTACATATTTTGGACTGAAGTGCAGCTAATTCCCTGCACATCTTGGGAATTCCAAATGATGAAAGCTAGCCTGACTGGCTTCTAGTGACTTGACTCTCTGGTGGTCTTCAGCATAGGTTGGTGAAGAGAAAGGACCCTGAAATTCTGGTGACCCAGCACGTTCCACACAGAAGGGCAGGGAGTTAGGAGGGGAGACAGAGAAGCAAGCAAAGCTTTGGTGGATGCCCATTGAAATTAAATCATCGCTGCTTTTTTTTTTTTTCTCCATGCTTTGCCTTTCTGAATTATCTTTCCAATCCTCTTTTCTTGCCTGAACAAGAGGCAGCATCCAGATGATGGTCACATAAAGAAAAAAGCATCCGAGTGCAAGTGAGATAAGACGTGCTTTAAAGAAACCATTTTATTCTCACAAGTGGAAATATGGAGACTGAAGCTTCTCGGGAACTCAGATCTTGGGTTTTTTATTTGTCTCACATCCTGGTATGAAGCAGTTAAAATAATAATGCTCACAAAAGAATGACTTTGCAGATGTTGCATTTGCAGCAGAAAATTTGGGCCATGCCAGGAAGAATTAGAATAAACTGAACTGTATCCTACAGTCTAATAATGTGCCATGCACGGTACAAAGTCCTGTGCCTCTCGTGAGGGGGGGTTTTTTTGCCAGGGATGTTTCACTACCCACAGAAGATCTATGAACATTATTAAGCATATACCTGACTTAACGTCCAATCCTTCACAACGCAGGCACCAAAAGTAGGATTACAGTACAGGAATGTACTATAATGTATAAGAATACACATCAGGAAATTACTCCCAGTCTGGCTGCCATACTGATATCAATGCAACAAAAAGTGTATGGTAGAACAGAAGGTTTTGTGCTAAAGAACAGATAAGTGACATGGATTGAAATTATGGTAAATTTAAATTGATGGCCTAATTAGTATTATCTCTTTTTTTATTCTCTGTAAGAAATATTATCCAGGAGGAACTCATTTTGCATTAATGTTGATATAAAGTGTAATTCTGTAGCATTTCCATTGTAATCTGGCATTAATTAATGCATCATTATTCCAATGTGTTAATTAAATTATTACAGAAAGGGACATCTACCCCAGTTCATAAAGAAAAAAAAAAAGTATGGTGCAGAAGAATTAGACTTTCAAAGGTCTGAAATGGCATGTGAGTTCCAAAAATGCTGGTAGAAGCACAAAATCAAGCAAAAATACAGGCATGACAAGCTTTGCAGCTCATAAACCACAGAATGACACCAACATTAGGTCACTTGTGACAGAGTCTGATGACAGTATCAGAGTCTCAAAGCCAGGCAGTATTCATAAATTGGAAATGGCAGATTTCTAATATGGTAAATAAGCTGTTCACTGACTATCAGGAATTACTCAAAGGGAATTAAGGGCATTAAACAGGGGTAGAAAAATACTTACAGGTTCTACAGGCCCTACTAAATACTCTAGTTGGCTGTTGAGCAGGAATACAACTATATAGTCACTGCTAGTACCAGCAAAGTATGGGGACTAGTTGCAAACAATGCTGCACTCCTCAACATCAATTGTCTTGACCTTCTGCGTGCTAAACATTTCGGTTGTTCCTGTTCCTAATAGCTGGGTGACAGCTATTTTCAAGTGCAGAGAGGAAAAAACTCAGTCTTTTACCAAAGAATACACAGTCTAGGCCAATGTCCTGTGAAATCTACTGACTTCACACAGAATTGGCATTTAAACCTGCATCTGAGAACTGCACAAGCAGAACTCTGCAGGAATGCCACTGGTAGCAAGTGAGGCTCTCTCCAAAGGGCCACACAAGCTCTGTGGAATTGGGGTCTCTGTGAATTATTAAACTTGGTTAATAATTCAAGAAAACATTACTCCAGAGCCTGAAGCAAATTCTATGCGAAGTGACCTACCTGCCAGCTATACACCAGAGCCAGAGTTGTACAAGATGCTTCCAGGATATGGCTTCCATAACATTCAGTGTCTACACTGTTCAACAGCTCTGACTGTTTCAGTAATTATCACTTTCTTTTGTTACATTTGGGCTTGCATTGAAAGATCTTTAAAATGTAAAAGTTAAATGAGGCTCTTATAAAGAAGTGGTTTGGGCACAGTATATTAAAGGAAAACTTCAAAGGAGCTCAAGGTACCTTTCAAGCTAAGGTACAAAAATTTAAACAAGAACAAAAGCCTCTCTTGTATTTTGAAGCATTAATTGTTCCACTTCTGTTGATGTAAAGTGAAAGGAGAAGCTTTTAGTTAAAAGCACATAGTATCAACCAACATGGAACATTCCAAAGTCTCATGAAATAATTTCAGCTTTGATATAATGGTACAGGTGAATCCCGCATTATAATGCTTTCTGTAGCATATGCATGAATTTTTGGTAGCTGAATCCATTAGATAAACATTAATGCTTGAAGATACTATTGGCATTAATCAGTTTCACCTTTTATATTTATATTTCATATTTATAAGGTCTTTCACAACTTTCTGAGTGGTGTTTGTCACATAGCTTTGTAAGAGTTGTTTTATATATCATTATAGCTTGGTTTTCAAAGGATAAAATACAGAACACTGCACTGTTTGCTCTTTCGTCCGTCTGACAGTTCCCCTCCTTTAAGGAGGGGGCAAAATTGTAGAAACTCTAAGGATACAAAGTCTGCCATAAATTTAATGAAACCTGGCACCTGTGTAGTAAAGAAAGAGCCAAAGTAGTGCTTCCATGGAAGAAAGGTTTCAACTGAGAATTTAACAGTTCTGTTGACTATTGGCTCCTCAGCTGGCCAGTCTGTGGGTAGTTCAGCGCCAACCACAATACATTAGCTTACCCACTTGTAATTAGTCAAGGATGCTATGGAGGGATTTATGAGACATGTGAAGTGATTATAAGTCCCATGTGCAAACACATCATGGAATACACTCAGAGAGGAACAGTGAGTTGTCTTGGTGAAGAGATATAGGTAATTGGGACATAACATGCAAACCTACCACATTTATTGGTGCTGCTGTTCATGAACAACCTGTTGTGATATGATTTGAGCACACTCATAGACCTGCCCAGTTGAAAATACATGCTAGGTATTGACATGCCTGACACTTACTGTGTAAGTCTGTAGCCTGCAGAAAGCACCCATGCTGGAGCAGCTCGTGAGGAGCTGCAACACATGGAAAGTACTCACATCAGAGAAGTTAGTGGAGGACTGTCTTCCATTAGAGAGACTTCATGCTAGAGCAGCAGAAGAATGTGAAGACTCCTTTCCTTGAGGGGGAAGGAGTGGGAAAGACAATTTATGATGAACTGACTGCAATTCCTGTTCCCTACCCCTGTGTGCCATTGGTCGAGGGAGCAGGTGGAAAAATCATGAGCGTAGCTGAGCACAGGAAGAAAGGAATTGGAGGGAAGGTGCTTTTAAGATATAGTTGTATTTCTTTTCATCTTACACTGGTTTTGATTGGTGGGAGACTAAATGCGTTATGGTTTTTTTTCCCCAAGTCAGGTTTGACCAAGACCATCATTGGTGAGTGATCTCTGTCCTTCTCTCAACTCACAAAGACCTCTTCTCCAACACACCACAAGACGGAGGAATGAATGAGCATCTGCATTGTTGCCAGCTGGGCTTAAACCATGACACAGATTCAGGAGAATCATTTATGAAGGGAAGTACTGTAAATCAATAAATACAAGTAAATAAATATAACTAAATTACTGGTCTGTATTCTTTCCAACCAAAAAATAGAGACCTTCTAGTTTCTAGAATGGAGTTGCATGATTTTTTATTTTGAGAGTGAACTGATTATGCTACAGAAATGCAAACATCAAAAGTTTGTTGCTGTGCTCAAGGTCATCAACTTATAACACTATCATGAACCCCACTGCATTGTATGTTGTTTATTTTTACAAAGAACACTGGAAAAAATTCAGGTTTTATATAAGAGTTATTTTACTACTCAGCTTTTCCTGACAGATGTTTGAGGGGCCAGACAGGCATACACAAGCTTGACCTACATGTATGCAAAAAATCATTTTAAAAGTAACCTAATATTCTTCTGTTCATTCTTTAACAAACTGAGAGAGTATTTTCATTATTTGCTGAGTACTTATGGATAATAACAAATTAAGTGTTGATCAATCAATATAATGATCCATTTGACCCAGAAATAATAACAAAAGAAGATATGCAGAATTTCTAATAAAATTACAATCCCAACAGAATTTTAATTCATTACCTTTGAAATACAAGGCAGACAGATCCTTTCACTAACATGGATTTGAACTTGCAGAGGGTAAATTATCAGAGGCCCTTGTTACTTGCCTGCTGCAATACAATGTTATTATGAATTGCAGGGAAAAATTAGTAAGCTCTCCACTGCTCAAAGTCCTGAGGTACATCATGGCTTAGAGCTTGGCACAAATTTGGGAACATGTTCTGCTTGGAGTATGTATTCTTTCAATTTAAACTTTATTAATGTTGTGGGCAAGGTTAAGAGCTCAGCCCATGTCACAATGCCAACCTGCAAAAAACCTCAGAACCCGCCAAATGGTCTGAGTTTGTCAGTGTGCAGTGTTCCTTCTCTGGATGTTCAGTGCTAATGAATGAGTTACTGGAAGTACACATTCCAGTGCTGTGCTCCTAGCATCCTAATACAGCAATTTCCTTTCGAGAGGAGTTGGGAATTGCCACATTTCTCTGTATGATGATCAACCTAATTCAAAATCATCACACAGCAGAGCCCCAGTAAGCACAAGGATAATCTTCATTTCAGGACAAACTTGGTGCATAAGTTCACTTCCCAAGTACTCACAGTTGCAGCTCAGACACAAAGTTCTTTTTCTTTCTTCCTAATCTCCCTTCTTTCCAACTTGAACTCAAAAATTTAGTTCCTACACTGAAACTTTTAGATTGAGATGATAATGTTACAGAAATGACTGATTATCAACCATGTTAATCCCACCAGCATGTGCTAGGTTTATCTTCTGCCATAGAACAGATCCTGGAGCTAAATTTAAATGAGCTCTCTTAAATTCTGGAGGGAATCCAGCCCTATAAGTGTACAGCTCCGTGCTGCTGTAGCTATATTGCTTTCTACAGCACAGTGCAGTGTGGATGAGCCCATTCATTCCCTCTGTGACCATCATGATGTCACGATGTTCAGGAGGAGAAACAGAATTAGCTACACGAATATCACAGTAGAAAAAAAAAAAGGCTAGAAATAATAAAAAAAAAAGAGTAAAGACAAATCTACACTCAGTTTCAAGAGACTAAACAGCTCAAATTAAGTTTCCTTGTTTTGCTCTGTCTCCCACTTTGTTCTACTGTGGAGCAGAGGATTATCTTCTAATTCTTTTCAAATTCTTAATTTGAAAGTATCTCCCTGGAATCCTGGCCAAACTCTCACCTCGTGATCAAGCAGTTCCTGGTTCAGATTAGAAAAAGCAAATATTCAAAAACTGAGTCATTGTCTGCTACTGAGTGTCAAAATCTGTTAACTGATGCTGTTCTTCAGATCTAAGGCCAGAACAGCTGATTTAATTCTGAAATGGCCCTTCAGAAGCCTTGTATCATCTAGAGAGATACACATGCAACGTTTAGAAACATAACACAGGCAACATCCAGACTCCTAAGAACACATCAAAAAGATCAGTCAACAGATCTGGCAAATTCAGGTAGATTTGCTAAACAAGGAAATCAAAGATTGCTCAGGAGGATCTTTCTTTCAAAGGCATTTTTCTACTTCTAAGCAAGAGAATTTGAATACTTCCACACGGCATAACTGGAACACAACTGCAAACAAGTCATTATCTAAACTATGATTGTTTATTCTGCTGTATTGAAAGCCAAGGATGAGTATGCAGGATTTAGGATTCTTCTTCAATGGTAAATCTAGTTTTATTTCCTCCCTCACCATTCGGTATTCTTGCAAATGCTCAGGAGTATAAAACCTGTCTTTTTCTCTGCTCTTTTTTTTGTGTGTCCTAGTTCTGTTAAAAAAAAATGGCAACCATTTCTTTTGGCCTCTGTGAATTAGATGCCCAAGTGAGGTGATGTGAATACAAATGCAAGTTGACGAGTACATGAGTATTATCAGTCTGGATGTGGGTGCAGGAGATGGCAAATGTACTACAGAAGAGCAGCTGCCAGAGGTAAGCATACAAAATGTGGCTCCTACACAAAAGAATGAGATTTTCAGAGAATCTGGTGGAAAGCCCGACAAGTACATTTTGTTGCTGCTAAAAGAATTTATTTCTGCTGAAACCTATAACTCCTGGGTTAATAAAGTGAACTTTGATGGGACTAGAGGGAAATATGGGCTTCCCAGGAAAGTTAGGACAAACTTAGATGCATTTCTAGAACACAGATTTATGGAAGTGATTGAAGCTGGTAAGATCAAAACCAAAGTTAACACTTTCCTTTGCTTTCCTATCACACGCTAAATAGACCTCTGTCACAGTTGGCCAGCTACCTATAAAACTAATGGTGCCTGAAAACAATGCATTTCACAGAATTATCAGGCTCACACGATTAGTGTCCATGCACATTGTTTTGCTTTGAATTTTGAAGGATTTTACACAATCTGTTATTATGTTAGAGCTAGCTGACTGTGGAAATAAGTCAATGGATTGGCTATTTTCAGGATTGACTGCTCGCAAGACTCAAGTTAAAAAAGACGTACAGAATCTGAGTTTATCTGACTAGGTTTGTACAGTAAATACCTTGGTAAGGGTCTACAGAACCAGTAACAGTGAAGGATGTCAAAAAGATTACTAGTTCTAGAAATTACGCATGTATGTACTAAATACATACACTACCGAAGTGCTGAAAGTTCATTCTTTATTCTATTCTCCCCTGCTTATTAGTGCACTATTGAAAAAAATGTAAAATACAAGCCTGTGTCATGCTGGTTAGTCAATACACTGCCCAAAACATGAGCACAGTGAAAACCAAGAGTTTGGCAAAGCTGATGGGCATATTAGAAAAGAGCAATCCTCATCTGCGAGGAAGCAGAAGCTTCCTAGATAGAGCTAATAACACACTCCTTCCTGCAGGCACTGAAGGCCAGCTAAATGGCCTTTCTCTCGACACATACAGAGGAGGCTATTGAAAAAAAAAATCCAACACAAATACTTGCTAAGCAGGGATGTGGCAGATATAACTCAGCTGTGTGATAGGCTACATTTGCATTTTGGGCATGCGATGGGCATATTTCCTTATGTTCCCCAGGGAGGGCAATAACAGCTCTAAGGGAAAGAACAAGGCATGGGCTGAATGAATCATTCTGATGAGATAGATTCAACCTGTGGGCCTGAGGTCAAACTAGAAAAGATAGGTCTAGGGATAACCTGTTCTCTGTTTCCCATAAATGTAGAGCACAAGTCAGTTTACGAAATTTAGGCAGGAAGCCAGGTTTTAACTACCTCTCTGTATCTAATTTTACTATTGAAATGTTAACTCTTTTTTTTCCTTTGATAAACTGGGTTTTTTCTGCTTTAATTTACATAGGAAGTGTTCAAGTACAGAGCTAATTTAAAACTACAAAAGGTAAATAGAATTGCATCACTAGTTGTTTATTATATAGGGATATCCATGTGCATATGTGTGTGTATGCATGTGTACCTGTGTGTGTGTACATACATATATGAATTTCTTGGTGGTATCAGATACATTAACTTCCATATTTTTCATCTTTCTAGTTCACCTATTCAATATAAACCATGTCAGAGACACAATTAGGAAACAATCACTTAAATATATCAAAAATAATTGACTAGGATGTCTGAAAATAGACACTACAACCAAATACTATGCATTGCTATACTTGCTGAGGACTTCCTTTGCAAAGCTCTTGCCAGAAATTGGAGCATTTTGTGAAATTAATACGTTGTTTCTGATATTAGGGAATTACTACATTTGAGATGGCACCTAGAGATAACCTCTCTCGTCATTTGAAGGAAATAGCTGCATATTTTCCTTAACGAGCATTAAGGAAAGAATCTTAGTAGCTTTTCACAGGTAAAAATCTTTGACTAACCAACATGCATTTTTAGTCTTGGAATTACTTTAGTCCATGAAAATGTCACATTTCCACAATAAAGCATTGGAAATTTCTAGAATCAATTCACGACTGTCCTTCTGTGATTCCAGTTTTGCTAGGTGGTGTTAATAAAGAATTCAGATTTATTTTTGGTTTGCAGTATGTATATTAGAACTCTCCGTGGATCTATTTTTATTCTTATTTCTGAACTAAAACAGGCCATGTAACTTTTTTATAAATAAGCATTGTCTTTCACAAAGATCTACCTGCTTTACAAGTTTTACTGGGATAGTCTTTAAAAATCATAAAACCAGGGAGATACAATCTCTTAAAACTAAATCTCCACACCTACATTTTTTCTAAGATACTCACTATGAGCAGTATCAGAAAACACACGTGCTTCTGTCCTGAAGAAAACTTGCCTGGCCTAAAATACTTAATTCCATTTTCAACATGGTGATGTAGCAAATTGCAAGAACCTCTAAGCACAGAGGAGCACACACCAACTACTTTCTATTATTACCAGGAAAACTTTAAGAATCAATACATTTAAGATTACAAGCGTATCTCTTCAAAACACATACTTGGAAAAACCACGACTCATGAACATACATTAATCTATTGTTTGTTTTACTGCTACTACTCATGTGCATGACTATAACGACACACAAGATACACAGAGCAAAGCTCTGCCTTCCTCTATGATTCCTCGGTTCTTAATTTCACAAAAATGGAAAAGTAGCATCTGAATTTCACAGGTATTCACTTAAAACACTTTTTAACAAATGGTACTGAAAATGTCATTGAATCAAGCATACTGTGCCTTAAGTCAACAGCACATATAATTCATTTTGTAATCTGTCTGTATAAGTAAATGCCACCCAAACAATCTGAATTTCAGGTCTGAGTTGGATCTTATATATTTAGAACCACAATATGCGAGTGACACAGTAGGATCTTGTTTATTGAGATACACAGTAGAACCTAAGGAACTGATATTACAGTGGAAAGTAATCTAAATTGCTTCCACAGAATTTCTACTACTTTCAAGTAATAAAAATGTTACACTCTACACTCTAAATAAAATCTTAGTTGCTATCGACAGTTAGTATGAGATTCAGTCAGAACTACCAAGCTGTGAAAATAAGGCCCAACTTCTGTTGTTTTTGTTGATACATTTGGCATCCAATCATGAAAAACAATGTCCATGTCACTAAAATGGCCTCCAGGCATTCAGTATATCTACATCGAGGTTAAACATCTATGTGAAGATGTGACAGCACACCTTATAAAAGATATTATTGAGTAATATAGACTTTCTGTAATAACCAAACAGTAAAGAATATAGCTTTTTAAAGGTCTCCCCATGGCTGATCTCATGACTCAAAGATGAGAGACTGTGCTGCAAGCTAAGTAATAAAATCTGGTGGATACTGTGGGCTAGCTTGTGACAAATCATATCAAAGTATTATTAAAGAAGGAACTTGAGACCCAAGACTATTATTGATTCTTGACAGAATTTCTTATAAATAAATGTTGCAATCTGATCCCGGACTCCCAAGGCCCTGGTAGAATTCTGACTATTATAGGGCAGGTTGCAAAACAGTAACATTATATTAGTGCAAGTTGAAAGAAGCATATTCAGTGTCAAACAGGTAGCAAGGTCTAAAAAGACCAGTAAGAAACCATTTTTCACAGGTCTCATACACCTACAGCTGCGGATTACTGTTAAAAATGGCAAAACAATTTCTGAGCTTATAATAGGGCTGTGAACGTGTTAGTGGAATGAATCTGTGACCCTTTAGAGCACTAAGGACACACCTCCATTAGTGTCCATATTCCTGCACTGAAGAGGCTGATACAGTCAACTGAAATGACAGGGTGATAAATATAAAACCACTATCATCAATAAGACTGGAATGTAAAAGCACTTAGTTTCAGCCTAAGTAACTCACAGAAAGTTTGGTTTCAAGAACCAATGTATCATCCATCACTACTCTACCTTCTGTTGACAAAGTAATTGTAAGATATCTAGAATGGAGGTTCAATATGAACTGACATTTTTGAAAGGAGGAATTGTGTGCTGCACTTACTCATTAAATGTATTTTCCTCCACTAAAGATGTTTCCTTTTTTAGTTTATGTATGAATAACTTTAACTAAAGTTCCCTTGACACACTGACTTTGCTTTGAATAGCACCTATGTTCATTAACATAAAACCTGAAAGAAAATAATTTTAATGCAGCTTTTTTAACACTTCAAAAGCCTTTAACAAATTGATCGAGCACAATTATGTATTCTAAAGGGAATTGTAAAGAGATCACACAAGGTTGAAAAGTTCTGGTTAATAAAAAAGAAAAAAATCCTAAGTAAAAACAGGCACTCTGTGTGGAACTTTGACGCAGAGAGGAAGAAAGTAATAAAATTATATAAAAACCCCTAATATCTCCCTATTTTAACACAGACATACAATTATTGTCTATATTACCTAGTGCATACAAAACACCATAGTAGCTGGATAATGTAAAAAGAAAATGCAGAGGTCAAGACAGTCAGAAGTTAGAAAGAAGATAAATTACCAGCCCACTTACTACTGAGACTAGTGAATCAAGGCAAACCTGAACAACTACTTAGCAAGACGATCACACCGATTTATAAATATGGTTGTCTGCCTTCAGGCATCTCAAAATCATGGCATTCTTCTCTTACCTAATGGTATAGTATTACTGGTATTATTTTAAAAGACTGCATGATAACAGCATTCCTTCCAAAACCTTATAAACTAAAACAACAACCCATTGCAGCCAAATGGATCAGATGATATTGAATGAGTCATTACCAGATGGGAAATAGATTCCGATCGGCAGAAAGCAGTGTTTATTCCCTTATGGGCCTAAATTTATATCTGATTATTTTAAAGGAACATTTTAGATGGTACTTTTGTCATTACAGATTACTGAAATACAGCCACATTGGTTAAATTCAACACAAAGATGCAGAACAAAATCATCAGTAGATGGAAAGTATAGAACCTATGGCTTCAAGCTCTAAAGTCCCACACTTCTCTTGACATCAGAGACAACCAGAGATTTTTTGTTGTTGTTGTATGAAGTATTTTCCCAGAATGGCAGAAAGCTCTCTTTGGGAAAATGCTACAGGAAGACCTCTATTTGCATACCCTTTCTGTTCACCAATGCTGAGTGCTGACAGAAAATTGCAGAGACTCAGAACTGTCTGCACAGGGAAACTGTGAGGGGAAAAAAACCCAAAAAAACAGAAACCAAAAGGCTGTAACTAGATTTTAGAAACTGTAAGTTGCAGGAATCCAAAACCTTTTCCCTCCAGTGAACCTCTGTGTTATTGAGAAGACTTTGCAGATGGATCTACTGTACATTGAGGGAATTGTAGTGGTATGAGACAGAGATGCTTTTTAATGGAGAGCGGAGAATGTCCTTACTGACATCTCAGAGGATTGCAGGAGAGCTCAGCGAACTCCACTGAGGATCTGTTATTCTTAATAGTCCTGAAAGCACAGCAGCAGGAATGGGCAGAGGTCATAGAACAGAAGTAGGGAGGACTGCAGGGAGCTCACAGCCCACTGTGCCTGCACCCTGGGCCAGGCCTGGGCTGTCTGCTAACCAGCACACTCCACAGCAGGCAAAGGAAGGTGCCCGGCAGCATGGCTGCACCAGGGAACTACTCCACCAGCCATGGAATGACACGGAACAGCTACTGGGAAAAAGTTACTGTTAGGAACATATTGGTGGATGTATTGTTACTAATACTGCTTTTGGGGCAATTCTCTATTCTCCCTCAAATTTTCTCTGTTGCACACACAGAATGAGGGTTCCTAAGCAAGAAAATGTCAATTTACCTTCAGGCAATGTTTACTGAACACAGGTTTGCAGTGTCAGGCTTGACCTAATGTCTTAGTTTTAAGAAAGCTGCTTTGACCTGCCTATTCTTTGCATCTGGTGACAGCACTGGGCACAAGGAACACATGACTGATGGTTTGCAACAAAATAGCTATTACTTGGTATGAGATCATTATCATCATTTGAACAAGATTTGCATTTTGCTGCAGATAAGAGGGAGTCTGGGATTAGGCAGGTGATGGTGTCAACAGCAGGAGTGTGGGAACAAGACCAAGCACAAGGAGAGCAATCTTTATAGCCATCTCCAAAAGGCTGAAGACGTAGGAATGTGGAACTTACAACCCTTCAGTCTAAGCACTTATCCCCTCCCCTTTCAAAAGTCAGACAAAAGAGAAACACTCCATGTCCAATGCCTTCTGCTCTATCTAGACTATCAGATTCAGTGAGATAGGACTATAGACTGAATGAAGAAATGCAATTTTTGTTTCAGTATTTCAGAGCTGCTGACTCAACACTAAAAATGTCTTCGTGATAGCTTGCTTAGAAAAAAAAGTTCCATAATACAAGGTTAGATAAAATAAGTAGGATGGGAAGTGTTTCATACCTCAAAAAAAGTCTATAAGGTTATATGGGCTAAATAGGCAATAAAATGAGGAAAAAAACCAAATAGTATTGGCAGCAACAAACCAATAGCACTGTGGATCAAATTATTTTATCCATACACACAGCACAGAAACTCATGTTCTCTCATAGTTCTGTTAGGATGTATAGTGTGACTGGAGGGATAAACTACCATTCGGTAAAATGAGGATGACAAAATCTGGCAGAGGATGGATGTTGGAAGTAAAGCTAAGTTTCAGCAAAGCACGGACTGAGTATATATTTTGCTTATCCATCAAATGACCCTACAAGATGGCAGTTTATTCTGTTAGGTTTCAATGTGTTTTTCTGGATAGGCAGTAGTGGATGTTTATTTTTTTTTTGAAACTCAATGATCTCTGCTGAAGCGTCATTAAAACAAAAACCCAACCCAACCCAAACCCAGATTAGTGCCAAGCAATCTTCAGAGATGATAAAATGAGTATGACTGAAGTTGAGATTTGAAAAAACAAATCTGTGTGTCGATAAATATAGTGATCAAGACGAGCGAGAGGTGTCAGACAGAAAAACCTGCTGCAATGTTTGTTGCTGCCAGCGCACAGAAAATAAAGCCTAGTAGAGCTTGTTGGAAAAATTCTTAGGGAAATTTGAAGAGCACTACAGATTGATGTAGTTGTTGTCTTCAGCAGTGTATCATTTGGGTGGGCAATGAGCAACAACCCAAGGGAATGTTCCTACAGGGAACATTCCTATAACAAGATAAGCTTTTTGTATCATCTCCAGTGATGCAAGATCACAAATACTGAATTCTTCCCTACATATATTATACTTTCATAGTATCAGTTTTGTCAGTGCTGGAGCCAGTTTAGGAGGTTCCTGGCCCTTTCCTAACATACTCTTTCTGCTCCTTCCCATTCCAATATACAGATGGTCTCACGTATAGACTGGTAGTTGATTGGAAGGGAAGAGTATGGTGAATGAAACAGGCACCAAAATGGTTTTGATTAAAACTCTCTCTCCCTCATTCCCTTCTCCTCCTCAGAGCTTACAGCTTCCTTACAGACAGAGGTATGGGCACAACCAAAATGGCAAAAAGAGGCAAATGGCAAAGGCAAGGGACTTCAAATGCAAAGCACTCCTTAGGAAAACAATCTGAAGTTACAGTCTCATCTTGTGAGTAAAGACCTTGGTATTGAATTAGAAAGCATCGTCAGACTTTTAATCACTGTTTACTTTAATTAAACACAAGGTACTAATGTATTCAGAGACTAAATGCCAGGCTAAAAAACACAATGCCAAGTAACATCCAGGCTACCTCTGGGAAAGTCTGCATTGATATTAGAAAGGCATAGCTGCCTTTGTTATACCTTCCTCATTCCTGTGGAAAGGGCTGCAGAAGTGGTATAGACACAACCAAGCTCATACTGAATTCCTTCTCTAGTTAAGGCTACTAAGAGGTAGAAAAACACTTAAAAATACAAAGCACAGATAAGCAGCTGTCATATTGCCAACTTAAGGTGGGAAAAATTACTGGATTAGAAGAATGAGAAACTAAGTAAGATTTTACAACATTCATCAGGAGATGAAATGTAGGAACAGTCACGGCAAAAGAAGGGAAAATCGGACGTGCTGCCAGCAAGAGTGGAGGAAGAGCTAGATATCAAATTTATAGGTCCTTTGAGCTCCTGAATGAAGAATTTGGAGAAGGTAAAATGTCACCTTCATCAGTCTCACCTGACTTCCAGTTCTATTAACAGATGGGACCATTATCATCTGATTGAATTATAATCATGCCAAAACTATACTTGGGTCCAGGAATAAGCTTTCAGGAAAACCCTGAGTCAAGGTAGAGCTTCCTTGCCTTCAAGACCTGTAGAATATATAACCTAAAATAGGATTTAAATGTCTGTCTTTGACTCTTTGAAACATACTTCTATGTACATTTGCTACTCTTGGGAACTCCTGTGTGCCTTATCTCTATATTTTTCTTCTTTTTGCTTTTTTCTATAGATAAGACTGTTATCTAAAGTTAAAATGAGATAATTTTTTTTATTTGACTCTAATTCCAGAAAAAGGGGTATGAAAGGAGATTCATTTTGGAACAACCTGAACACCAAAAAGTCAAATATTTGGTTTAGACCACAAGTAAATTTTAGACTGCACTGAAGAGGTGTTTTGTTTTGTGTCAGCCAACTGATTTTCTTAAAATAGAAAGTTACTTCACATAACAATGAAATTGTTACATTTTGAGAACTTTGAAACATTGTTTTGAAAATATTTGAAGTCCAGTGAAATATTCTAGCTTAAAAAATTGAGTAGTTCTTGACCAAATGCTCTAGAAAAAACAACAAAAAAAAGTAAGCCTGTAGAATTTGTTGTTATTCAATGAAATCAAAACTTTCCAATGGTGAATAAAAAGATTAGGGGAGAAGTATACCTCTGGGCTCATTCACTCATTTGCAGTATTTTGGGAGCTGAGGAGGCTATCACAGAAACTACATTTATTCAAAGGAAAAGCTTTGAAACAATTATTCTGATAGTTATTTCCAACTGGCCAGGAGACATTATATTGCTGCTGGCACGTCTGTCTTTGAAGAAGCAGAAGTCACACTCCTGACTTGCACAGTGAACAGATCACCCAATAACGAATACTTCAGCTTTTTGTTCTAAATTTCAGCAGAATAAGAATATCCTAACAGAATAGTCAAGAAATTGGCATTAGTCTCCGCAATCTTTTAAATCTATTGCAACCAGATTCTGTGCAGTTAGGTTTGCAGCATCAAGAAGCCATGTCTTATGTTGCACATATATTCACTAAAATTGCATAATTATTCCTGTTTTGCTTTTGCTAAGAATTAAAAAGTGCATTTTTGCAAGTCTTGCATCATTCTCATATCCTTTTCCTAGAAGAGATGTCTAGAATTGATGGTGAACTACCCCACAAGGTATCCCACTTCTGCTTCCAGCTGTATTTGCTGTTGACAGCACTGTATCATATTGTTGCAAAAAAAAAGGACTGATAAAGCTTTCTGTCTGAAAAGCACCTCCTTAGCATCTCACAGTTTGCCATTAATCTCAAAGGTATTATCATTTATTTTTAATACAAGTGTTTCTGTATTTTCAAGCTGTATGCATTATATCTTCAGTATATAAATCACAGGCAGCATAGAAAACTGAGCATATTCTCATTAATAGAAAGCTCTGCTACAAATAAGCTATCCCAGAAAAACACCTTTATCTTCTAATGCCATATAATAATAAAGAATAAGGAAATAATTCTCTTCAGATGAGACTTCCAAGATGAGATTTATAAATGGGTGCCTAACTCCCTTAGACATCACAGTCCACAACAACAGATACAGGTTTACATGGGTGTTTCATTTACAGATAAAATCAGAAGAAGTTGGATGTAGTTTTCATTTCCAGAAGAGCTTTGTTGTGGTTACTCCGCTGACTAGAAATTGTGATTCCCTGAAACATTTAGCCCTTGAGAAAGAGAAGCAGGAGACAAATCGTGTGAGGAGTGGTAGGGAATAGCAAAAGATTGAGCATTTCTTCGAGCTTGAACATGTTTTACTAAATTTTCATCTCTGTTTGGCCAGGTGGTAGTTGAAACACATTAAATGAAAAGCTATGTGGGAGTGTAACACTATGCTGCAGTTGCACTTTGTGCATTCACTTCTTATCTTTTTAGGAACTTCTTCCAGATGTTTCAGTAGAGGAAAATAAAACAATTATCTTGGTCATGTTTTATGATAAGCTCTCAGCAGGTCTGGAAAATGTTTTAATCTGGCCTTCCAGCTCCTTCAGCAAATTCCCTATAACATTAATTTTCTAAAACTGTTGATGCCCCATTTTATTTTCTTTGCTATTTGATGTGTGAGGAAAATTCAGCAAACATGATAATAAAATAGGAATAAAACTGCATAAATATTTAGAGGCAAGTACTTCCTAATGGTTTACTTCAGTAAAATGTGGCTGTAGACCATTGGAACCCTTTCGCATAACTAAGGAAAATATGATGACTTTAATTTACCACTGGTCTCCTGATACATAGATTCCAAGTTGAACTTTTACGTAATTTATTTCAAATCCTTATGGAAAAAAAGATAATTTCAGCATCATCAATACAACATCAATATTTGTCAGGGATAAATAAATTCTAATTTGCACTAAATCTGGGCAAATCCTCTAAAAGTGAGGAGAAATTACATCAGCACTTTCCATTTTCTCATGAGAAACAATAGAATTTACAGAACATGGATGAATCCAAACAGATCAGCAGCAAATCTCCAGGACAACACCTACTACCTGTTTATTATAGGGAACTGTTCAAAGAAAAACATGTTCTTTAAAATGAAGGGAAGGGAAGGGAAGGGAAGGGAAGGGAAGGGAAGGGAAGGGAAGGGAAGGGAAGGGAAGGGAAGGGAAGGGAAGGGAAGGGAAGGGAAGGGAAGGGAAGGGAAGGGAAGGGAAGGGAAGGGAAGGGAAGGGAAGGGAAGGGATGTAGTGTGTCACCTCTACCATTTATTACTCATAAGTTTTGCTTGTAATTCTCAGGTCAAGTCCCTTCATAGTTCACTAAATGAATACATTACTTCCCTCCTCTACACTGCTTGCCACAGACAACCTGCCCCTTTCAGCAATAGTCAGTATACACAGCACTAGGACTCCATGTCATTTCTACTTCTTTTCATTTTGATTTTGTTTATTCAGTTAGACTGATAAACACACATTTCCAATGTTACACAGCTGTTATGAGCTCAGTATTGCCCCATGATATATGATGCCACAAATCTTGCTGAATTGCCCTTCTTTTCTCCAGTCTAGGCCCTTTTCAGACGTTTTTTCTAGCTATCCTGATTTCATTACAGCAAATGTCATATCTCCTTTAGCTTACAAATTCCCAGTCACAGAACTCAGGCAGCTACTTTAATGTAATGTTAAATTTTTAAAAATACTTTCACGTTATACATCCATTCGCTTTTTCAGAGTCATTTCAAAATACTGGTATGTCCCGACCAATTTTATTAGTACTTCTCCCCTCCTTTCCTGTGATCAAAATTAACATCTGTACAAAGAATACACCCTCTCTTTTAAAGGATTACTTTTCATCTTGAATCATGCATATAATATGCCTTCTAACTCTATCCAGTGTAAATAATGTGTAAAATAATCAAAGCATCATCATGACCTGACAGGAGAAGCCTTTTGATGAATAGGGTTTTATGTAGGATTATCAAATGACATTTCCAAACTACATTATATTTGAGTCATATATTATTGCATTAAATTCTTCTATCATGCTGGATTTGTACATTTAGCAAGCTATCAGCATTCTTCTTTGTGGTCAGGTTTATACAGCAGTTGCAATCGAAAGCACCACAAGTACAAAAGGGAAGCAGAGGGGGGAAGGATATTCTATTAATGAAGAATCAGATTTTATTCTTGTTACATTGTGTTATTTATTCCAGTGTTTAGCCCTGACAATGTTATTGAGTTTATTTTTATTTGGCACCAGATACCAGTGCAATATCTAAATATGTTATAATTTAGATTATTAGATACCCTGAAAAAACAAGCGGTAGATTGGAAGAAATGCCTTCTCTCCCACACACCACCAACACTACATTCCATTCATGGTAGTCAAATTCTTGTTATGCTACAGCTTCTCTGCAAGTTAGACAGTGACCTACAAATGCACCATTTTCCCCCAAATTCAACAAGTACTATGCGTGGTGCCTTCAGAATATGCATACAGCAGCAAACTGATACTCAGTTGGGGGACAGTCATGTTTTCATTCCAAATGCAATCATGGACCTTAAAAAGTGCATAGTTTAGCAGAAAGTGGCTTCCATGATGGGGCAAACATGAAGACTCATCTGGACTTTGGCACACATAAAACTTTCAGTGCATTAGGTTCCTCAGTTTTCATCAAGGATGATGCAGAATCACCACTACAGAGAATGACACAACAAGGCTTATTTGTAACAAAGAAGCTGTCACAGAACAGACACTAAAACACTTTCAAACTCTCACACACCCTTCAAAGGACTGCTTTAACGCACCTTCCATTAAAGGTGTGTGTAAGGTAAGAAAAGTAGGCCAAGAGTAAGGTAACAAAATGAGAAATCAAAAAGAGAGAAGGAAAGGAGGCCAAAAGATGGAAGGATAGGATGGAAAGGAAGAAATGCAAAACTTTGTGGACCTAAGAAATCTGAGTAACAAAGATGACAAAAGAAAAACAATATTAGAACAGTAGGAGATGGAGTAAACAAACAAAAAATACCTGCTTCAGCAAGCCCATTTCCCTTCCTGGACACCCTGCCTCGCAAAAATACACTTTTTAACCACTGGAACGTACTGAGTTGCACCAAAATGCAGGTTTTTAACAAACATTTCCCAGAGGAAGAAACCATTTTAGGGCTTTATCTCCTTTCGGGAAGTTAGTAAGTTTAAACAGTAGAGTGGAGAAGAAGAAGGAAGAAGAGAGAAGGGGTGCAGAAGACTGGAAGGTAGAGGAGTGACCACAAAGCCCATGTAGTGATAGAAACTAAGCCAGTGCTCAGTGGTGTCCCCAAAACAAGTGGTTGGTTCCTACCCAAAAGTCAGTAAATGCCATTGCTATGACCCAATTCACACATTTTACCGTGAAGCAAAGGTGTAGTTATACAGTGTTTCTCAGCCAATGAACTCTTCATGCAGATGACCCTCTCAGCAACTTGAAATAATTCAGAATCCTACCCTTTACTATGGTTCAAAATCCATTGGTCTTCCACCCAAAATATCACGTAGATTTCTGACAAAAGAAATAGACTTGACTTTCTCTGCTCTGAACTAATATTGTCCACTCTCTGCACACAGAATAAGCAGATTTACGAATAAATAAAATAAAATAAATAAAATGGATCTATCTCCATTTATCCTTCCTCTGTCAAGCACTAAGTCTCTAGAAGTTCCTTCCAACCTCTCACATTTTGTGAAGAGACTCAGAGAATCATGGCCACTGATGGAGTTTAATTGCTTATCACAGTCTAAGATCTAATTAAAATTGCCAAGACTTATAAAATAATCACAGAATCTCAAGGGACCTAAAAGATCATCCAGTCCAACCCCCTTGCCAGAGCAGGACCACCTAGAGTAGGTCACACAGGAACCCATCAAGGTGGGTTTTGAATGTCTCCAGAGAAAGAGACTCAACAACCCATCTGGGCAGCCCCTTCCAGTGCTCCCTCACCCTCACAGGGAAGAAATTTTTCCTTGTAGTTCTTTGAAACCTCTTGGGTTCAAGCTTGTACCTGTTGCTCCCTTGTCCTATCATTGGACATTATTGAGAAGAGCCTGGCTTCATCCTCCTGACACCTGTCCTTTATGTATTTCTAAACATTAATGAGGTCACCCCTCAGTCTGTTCTTTTCCAAGCTAAAAGAGCCCCAGCTCCCTCAGCCTTTCATCAGAAGGGAGATGCTCCACTCCATCATCTTTGTGGCCCTGTGTTGAGCTCTCTCCAGCAGCTCCCTGTCCTTCTTGAACTGAGGGGCCCAGAACTGGACACAATATTCCAGATGTGGTCTCACAGGGGCAAAGTAGAGCGGGAGGAAAACCTCTCTCAACCTACTGCGCACAGCCCTTCCAATACACCCCAGGATGCCATTGGCTTTCCAGGCCACGAGGGCACATTGCTGGCTCATGCTCATCCTACTATCCACCAGGATATCCAGGTCCCTTTCCCCTACACTACTAAGAGTTCGTTCCCCAACCTGTACTGGTACATGGGTTTATTCTTTCCCGGATCGTTCAATTGATATCAGAAAGAAATTCATTACTTAAGGACTTAAAACACTTCAGCTGCTAAAAAGCCAGTATATTTTAAATTTTATCCACTATATCCAGTGCTAACTGACAATTTGTGAAGTACTAAATTCCCTCTGAATTAAGCCAGAATACTGAAGTTCATTCTTTAACATTCTATCCAAGCAATTCTTTCCTGTAGTCAGGTTTTGGGTATGAAAAAGTAGTAGTAGGTTTCTTGCTTCTGGCAACAAATATAACCCATATAACATCATACATGGAAAACAGTGAAAAACAACTCTCCCTTCTTAGGAAAAGTGAGTTGATATAAGTATTTCCTGTTCAAATAAGTATAATCACTTCTTAGTTTGGAACACTTTAGTAGCACAAGTGATAACAAAAACATTTGGATGAACACAGTAATGAAGAGGTTAAATCTGATTGTAATTAGATTTCAGTATGCATGGTCATGTGGCTAATAGTAAATTTTCCTTGATTAACTGATTCTGTTTGTTAAGAGCTCCTATTAACATTAGCACACTCTATGTCGGCTGTAGAGACACACCATGGACCAGTGCAAGATTAATGAAGGCAGGTACGCATGCTGATTAGAATGTGGCAGTTTAATAAACTCTTCCAACATTAAATTATTTAATGCATTCATGCTCATGTAGGCTATTCGATGGTCAGCTTGACCACCTATGTGTTAATATTGGGAATTGAAATGCAGAGGATGGAAGAAATATAGCAGTGGATGAGGTAATTAGCTCTCATGTCTGATAAATGGGGCAATACCTATGTGTATACATGTTTTAGCACATCACAAATGGTGCTTTCATTAACTGGAATCTCTTGCTGAAAATTTTCTGAACATTTAGTTTGATTTTGATCCCATCAACAATTCAGCTAACTACTACAGCCAGTGTTTGTTTAATATTTGAAGCAAATTTAAAGCGAGCTATAGTGATAAAATACATTGTTAAAATATAACACAAAAATTATCCTTGAAGCTTCCAAGTCACTTGGATGTTCTTCCAGCATAATGCTTTGAAACAAAGATAATGTTTAATAAATGTTATCTGAAAAGTTACATACTGTGGGCTGATACTTGTTTTATCTTGTGTATTTCTCTCTTCTGTGTCACTAGTAAGTTGTTGTTAGCTGGGCAGGAAACTTGTTGAAGTTTGAGGAAGATGTCAAGCCCAACAAGCTCTTAAAACCAGTACCAGCATCATCCAAATGTGCACTTGAGTTAAACATGGAGTTGCATTCCATCTTGTTATGGGGCAACACAAGTCCTGTGTCATCTACTGTATCAATTCATATGAAACAAAGGCCATATTTCAATGTGACACACTACATTACAATATGAAGCACGGCATTTTGTTTGCAGTGGCATCCAAAACACGACAGTGGGAGAGCTGAGGACTACCCTGGTAGTCATTCTGCCCAACCTTTCTTGTTGGCATTTGAATCTCTTTTCAGATCATTTAATAAATAAATGACAGAATGGCTGATGGGCTTCAATTCAACACTATGTCCAACTTCAAAATCTTTAACAAAATAGAACCTTGCTAAAGCACTTTGGTGAATGAGCACTTTACTTATTGTCTGTGGTCTCTGTCCATTCGTTTACAGTAAGCCACTCATTTCAAATAGCTTTTGTAACATTTCAAAGATTAAAAAGATATAAAATGAATAGTTTCAGTACTGATCAGCCATGTTAAGTGCATATTACTAGAATTTAATTAGCCAAGCTATTACATCATTGCCAACAGTACAATGTGACAATATTAAAGAAAACATCCCCATCACTCCAGGCCTTGGAATCTTACCTAAACATAGGGCTATTAGACAGGACTGGGGTGGGAATTTTGCCCTTCCTGATACTTTGAATACTCTCACCAGAAAATATTTTTTTTAAATTAAAAAAGCAGGTACATTAAAGGTGTATGTGGGACAGAAAGATAAAATATAGGCAGCATTTAAAGACAAAAAAGTAGGACATTGTCAGGAATAAGTGGATGCCTGGTGTTGGCTTGCTTGTGCTTATTTATGACATCAGAAAGACTCACAGCATAGCTCCAAAAACAAGATAAAGATGAGTCCAGAAAAGAAACTGATCCCACCTTTCATTCTAAGGGAAACAGACTTCATTAATTTCCTTCCCCCATCTTGCCATACAACATTTAATTTAAAAATCTGCCTCTTCTGACTTGGATCTCAAGTGGTTATATTGGATTTCATCTGGTTTCACTGCATTTCCCATGCTGTCCCTCTAGGCAGTGTCTGCTTCTTAAGACTAGTGCTCTGCTGCATGCCAAATTCTACTTACATTATGGTTAGAAAAGACTGCTAATCACCAGGTAGAGGCCAGAAGGCTGGCAGTGACAGAAAAGCATCCAGATCCATGCCAAATCACATGGGAAATGAATGGTTTGGAGGGTCAGAATCAAATAAAAGAGCATCAATAAAAGTAAAAACAGAAGAACTGGGAAGAGACAGAGACAATGTGAAAGTAACATTAGGAAAAGAAGATGGAGGCAAAGTCATAAAAAGAGAATGTACATGCTTAAAGCTTGATTTAATCCCTAACTCTAGCTCCTGAGCACTTGCTGGAATAAATGATTATGTGGCATGGCAAAGAACTGCCAGGCACTGGAAGATGCCATGTCAATTAAAGGTAACCTTTCAATAACATTGTTTCAAAGAGGCTATCTGAACATTGAGAAACATCTGTGGGTGCAGGTGGATCATGGACCCCCACATCTGTGAGGTCATGTGCCAAATAATGTAAGGAAAAATGTCCTGAAATTTGAACACCTGTCCTGCTTTGACAGATCTGAAGATAAGGAGAGACTATTTAATATATGGCAGGATTAACAGGAGGCATTGTCAGATGAACTGCTTGCATCTTCCTAAGCAGCTTCCTTTAGCTTGTAAAGGCTTTGACAGTTTGCATTCTCAGATGCAGATTTCTCTAACAGAACTGAAAGGTGTGTAGTATTGTACTCTCTGACAAGCACAGGATCCTGAATATCATAAAGACACAAGAACTGCATTGCATTAGGTAATTTTCTGAAGTTGCTGTACTTATGCCTGTGCTTGTCTAATCCCCTCTTCTCTCTCTCCTGTAATCTCTCCAAGTCCCCCTCCAATGCCCTTCCAATTACAGTTCCATGCTGCCCATCATGTCATCGGTTGGAAGATACTAGGTTTGGATTAGCACTAAATTCCCTTAAGTCTTTCAAAGTCTCCACCTGGGTATGAAGTAAGCCTGAAACATTAATTATATCTGCCCAGCTGATACAAGCTGTTCTTTCCAGCTAGGTACTTGCGTTTCAGGAGACCAGACCAGCTAGTAGCTCATATCTTCTGAGCATGGGCTAGTAACAAATTTGAAAGAAAAGCTCCCTGAACAAAATGGATAATGCAGTATGGTATTTTCAGTCTTGAACTGTGGCAGTTTCCTTAAGCAGATAACATATTTTTCACAAGTAGCTGCTGCACAAACAGATCTCAACAGGAATGATGTTGGAGTCTGCTCACTTTAAATGACCATTGAACTCAAACAGATCGTGTCTTCAGTGAAGTTGCCAAAAATCTTACATCTACAAATATATAGATTAGCTAAGCCCTGCTGAGGAGGACACACAGTCAAGTTGAGTGAGTTCAAGCCTTGCCTTGCTCCAGATGAACACCTATGGCCACTCTGCATGTACTGCTGAGGAGCATAAGCTAAGGAGTATCATGTTCCCATTCACAGCATTTCCTCGCCTGTGTTGTGCTCTACTTGCATTATTTCTATGTGCTACTTTGACTCAGCATAGACTTTGTCGGGGTAAGATTCTCTTTTATCATTCCAAAACCAAACCTCCTTGATTTTCTGTCCTTGTATCTAAAAGAATAGAGTTTTTTATTACGTGTCAGGAAGACTTTATAGCCTAATCTGACTTCATTATCAGTCTAACTAGAATATCTTTAATAGCACAGATAGTAAAGTCACATGCAAAATCCAAAATGTAACTGCATTGCAGTGTCTTAAGACAAATAAACCTGAGAAATACAATACAATCCTTCCTTAATTTCCTTTAAAACCCACTCAGGGACATGAGGATATAAATGAAATTTTGGGTTGTTTTGTTTAATGCTGCCTCTCATGTCTATTTAAGTGCAACTACCTGGATCAGATGGATAGATAATTTGCCTCCTAACAGCTCATGCCCTTGCTTTATTAATCTGGTTATCTTTTAAGAGCAGGTTTTCCAGGTCGAGACCCTGAGGGGAGCCACTTAAAAAGAATATTGTTTGTTGGCATATAAATGATTATGGTGTGCCAAGCGCCTTTCCCCATTTTTCCTGGGAGAATATAAGGTTTGGTTAAGAAACAACAGCTGTGCCACTGCCTGAAAAGTACTCTCACCCACTCCACCCCACAGCTGCCATCAGCAAAGGGTGGAGCTTCATGGGGATGTCTCTGCTCCAGGGACAGAGGATGACTCTTGGATTCAACTTGCCTCACCACAGCATGCAGCCACAAAGCTTGTGCCCATAGAAGCATTTTTTTTGATGCAAAGAAAATATTTAAGGTCCTGCTACAGACTGACAGCAGTTAGGAAAAAAATGCCAACCATTTTATCTTGGTTCCTCCTTTCTTAAGGATGCTGGGTGCACAGCTAATACAGCCAAGACTTACCATGACAAAATATTCTTCAAAGTAGTTTTTTCTAGTAGAGGATTTGAGAAATACTATAAATAGCCCCTAGTAAGCACTTTGTAAATAACACCTAGTGTACTGTATATATTTAGACATATAAATATCCAGTGCAATGTGAAGGGATTGGGCCAGACAGCTACCATTAGTAGTAATGGCTGTTCCACCCCTGCATTCCTGGGTGTGACTGAAAATTACCTTCAAGTATCAGATTTAACTGGTTTTTGGGGTGGTTTGGTGTTTTTTTTTTTCTTTTTGATTTCAATTTTTTCAAAGGCTGCTTCAGAATCTTTTTAAGTTGTTTCAACAACCAGAAGTGCTGAAAGGTCTTCTCATGGAGTTAATTTAAGTTGGTAACTTGACTTTGAAGAATAGACACCTATATATATACACATAAACTTAAAATACTATATTTAAAAACCCATTAAATTAAAGGAGCACTGCTGTTGTGAAGACAAGCAAGGTTAAGAAATGTAAGAAGTGGCTCATATTGGCAGCAATGAAGGTAGCACTAACATAATCTTAATTCATCCCCCTTAAATTCACAATTTACTATGTGGTTGTAAATTAAATTATTACAGCAGCAATTTTTCCCACAGGAAATACTTCAGTAGTGCTCTAGGTAGGTGGTGCTCACCAAATGAACAGGGCAGGTATTCAATATTTTGGTTACCCTCGCTGTTCAGAGAGTAGTCCCCCATCTTCCTTAGCACACTCTCTTCAAATTGCATTTTACAGAAGAAAGAATTTTCATTTACTTGGGGGATAGTCTATTACCCTCCATGGTATAGTAGCTGAATATTTCTCAAACATTAATGAATTTATTTTTCAGAGCATTCCTTTGGTTCATTTAATTGTAAACTATTTTACAAGTGGGAAGCTGAGGCACAGAGCTAATAAGGTTAAAAATATCTGCTCATATTGGGTTCTTCTGAGATGCCTTACACTGTTTCTCCTTACTATCACACGTTATTCAACACTGCACTTGTTTAAGTGTACTTCCTATTGACCTATTCCAGTTATGAAGCACTTCACCAAATCAGAGCATACCTCTGTGGAGTAATGAAAATACACATCTTCTGGGTCAGCTGACACAAGTGTTGCCATTAGCTGCAATGAGGATTGGGTTTAAATTTATGGGAATTACAACAAAAACTTAAGACATCATAATGAACCTAGAGGTAATTACACTAAGTTTTCTGGTGCTAAAACCAGAAACCTCATTTCCCCACTTCCAGAGCAGCACTTTAGCAACCCATATTTGTGTTACAGACAGAACTATGCCCATGTAGATAAGGAGAGGATGACTAATTTATAGAACTACAACTTTACAGCCTGCACTGTCTTCCACCAGGAGCCCACATGGGCCAACGGGCTGCCTTCCCGTTCAGTCCAAGCTCTGAAGTAAGCCATTCTTGCTGAGTAGCAAGGCCTGTTTCAGGCTGGATGAAGCCAGGAGTGTGAAGTGTTTCTGCAGCTACCCCGACTGCCTGGCTCCTGCTAGCACCAAGCCCTGTGCCGCCTCTCTCCCTGGCTACGGCCGCACTGATCCCCACCTCACCAACAGCACTTCAACACTTTTACCAACAGCCTCTGCTACTCCATCTCTGGGAACACTACACTGGGTACTGACAACAGAACACACTTTCTCAGAGTCCCTTTCATAGCAGCACTCCAGGGCTGGGAGCTCTTGTTAGGTGACCATTTTCTCCCCTCTCTACCTACATGGGCACATACAGATGATTGGCAGGTCCAGATCTCTGTACATTGGCTCAGGAAAGGTTCTCTAGTTTCCAGGAACTGTTGTTCTTTAAGAACACAAGTTCCTGTTAGCAGAAATTACATTCAAAGGTAATAAAGCCCCACATGCAAAACCTGGCATGTTTCCATCTGGAAACAGCCCACGGCAGAGCTGTCTCCCCTTTGCTCTTCCTCCTAGCTTCTCCTGCCTCAGGGTTCTCAGGCCACAGAGGAGTTGGCGGTTGGGGGAGAGGGAGGTCAGGTCACTCTTACAATAGACCTCAGTTGCTTTGCTTTTTTAAAAGATTTCTCCATCTTAACAGACATAAGATAAGAATCCAGTTCTCCACAGCAACACTCATTGCCAGCATCCTTAACTGACCTGCTTTTTTCTCTCACTGTCTAGTGGGAGTCTTGTGTTTCTTGCTTCCCACCCTAGTCTCATCATTCCACCATTTTCCTATCTTTTTCTTTCAGTTTCTGTACCCAATTTACCAATTTGCTGCTTCTACCCTCTTCACATTGAAATGAAGTAGGGTCCCAGGATATATCAGAAGGGCACTGAGATAAAACGAAGTTTATTTTCACTCTTAATTTTGGCGTTCAAGTGCCTAAGTGCCCACCTTTTGGTGCCAGCAGCATCACCGCAGGAGAAGTGTGCTCTGCTTCAGCAACTCTGGGGAAGGAATGAATATTGGTGCTCCCTAGGGATGTATTCTCCACATTCACTGATGCAACCAAGGAAGGAGAGATTAAATCTTGGCACCAAAAAAAAGGACAAAGAAAAAAGAATAACACAGCTGCTGAACTCCAACAACTCTCCCTCAAGGAAACAAGTGAACACTGACACAGCCGCTGGTGACTTAGGCAAACTTTCATGCTTCCTTTGTGACGGTGAAAGCCACACCTTGACATTCCTATCAGCCCTGCCAAACGGCAAGCCCTTCAAGCTTCACAGTAAGAAAGTAACTTAGAGTAATGAAGACAGACAAAGCAACATGTTTCCCTCTATTCTATTCTCTGAAATAGCTGAACACTTTCCGCAAAATTCTGAAACAAAATGGAATTTTGCAACCTAATTTTTTCATTTGGCAACTGAAAGAGGTTTTCTAATTGGTACCTTCTGTCCAGGTTGTGGCTAATACAACAGTGTGTTAACTGATGTGACTCTTGCAAATGGGTGGCCTGACGAAGGTATATATTTTTTACACCTCTATGAGTCATCTGGCTAGTGAAGAAATTTTTAAACTTGAATTTTGTCTCCTGTTACATGCATCCACTTGTCATCAGTCCACTAAGGGGCATGATGCTGTGGGAGAACAACTGCCTACACCAATTCCTTGTCCTCTTTAATCCCTAATTATATATCCCTGGGAAAAAGGTGCTAAATTTTGTACCACAGACACCTCCAAGTAATTACTTAACTCTGAAATTACATTAAAAGTACTCTGCAGAGGGTTTTTGTAACTCTGTTCTGAAGAAGGCAACGTATTTCAATAATCTTGTGTTGATTTTTTTAAATTAAGCTCCTTAGAAATTTAAGAAAACATTTTAAAGGGTTTTTCTAAAAAAACTGTAAAATCACTTTCTTTAACAAGAAAGCTCACTCTTAGCCATTCAACACCTAACATGTCAAAACGAGAAAATGAGTATGCAACGTAAGGGTAAAAGGGGGTAGCTCTCACTGTGACAGATTGCTTTCAGCAACACCATCAATAACTACAACAGAAAAGCTTCTTGAATCTACTTGGATGAGCCTTACACTTAGCTTACCAACCTTACAGCTCAGGAATTGCTTCTTCTACAGTTTATACAAAGCCAAATAGAATCAGGGGATCATGCCCTCATGAGGTATCTGGACTGTATAATAGTAATAATTACAGAGCGGTATTATTAACAATCAGCCTACATTTTTCACTGTGACAGATTCAATGCACTATGGAATACAACTTTTAATTGAAAAACAGTCAAACTATAGCATTCCTGCTTGCAAAGATAAACTTTTAGTTTGTACATGGATGCAGTCTTGTCGCAGTCTAGCACAGCAGCTTTGAGGAAGATTGCCCTCATCTGTTTCAACTGTTAGGTATTTGCTAAACCTAATTCTTCAAATCTGACCAATACTAGATAGCAAACTTGAGACAAATTCAGCCTATATTTTCCTTAGTATGCAAAAACTTCTCCCTTCAAGCATGTCACGCTTGAGAGATATAACAGTCTAGACAATATAACATGGAAATAAAAATTCAAGCATTAAAAAAAAAGGTAATTCATTAAATTAGTGAAATTATAGAGATAATCTTCTGAACTTTTGCTTAATCTCCTGCCTACCTGTAACATGGAGGATTGAGGCCAACAAAGTTTCAGTATTGGTGTACTTTTAGAAATACTAGCAACTACATCCAGGAGTTGCCGAGTCCTAGTAAAGACCTTTGCAATGGCATCATAGATAGACCTCCACAGAGTTTTCTCCCTGCAATAAATGTCAAGTACATACTCATTTGACCTTCTCAAGTAAACTAAGAGTGAGACAAAAAATGGAAAAAAAAATACTCTGATTAAAAGAGAAACATGTGTCTTATCTTGCTTTCTGAGATTTTTTGCTATGGAGTGAACACAAACACCTCACAGACTCATTCTAATTACTACTCAGATAATTGCTGAAAGAATCTCCGTGTATTTAAATAGAATTAGGGCAACTGACACAGTAGTTCTTTTTGCAATAACTTTGATAGACAATAAGTGCTCTTCCAGATGTCATCCTGGAGAAAGCAGTGCACATCTATCTCACATATTTGTCTCTGGGACAGGTGGCAATAAATTTCTACTTCTCTGCTTTAATTTTGATAGTCAGACAGACAGACAGGTGTTTATTTCACAGTAGATTCCTTTCTGTCAGCATTCAGAATATTAGCTCTTCACAGTCTTCCTAGAACTGAGACTTAGTTTGACTTTCACAAACACCAGTAGTCGGTTTGCATTAAGGTCAGTTTTATAAGTTTCATCATACTGCCTTATATTGGTTCACATTAGGCCACTCGTAGATACAAGCTCACTTCTGCTTCACCACAAAATCTCTTGTATGTTATACAGTGGGAAATTTAACAAAAATGAGTTGACCAGTTTGTGAAACCATGTTAGGGTAAGTTATGTGGAAAGCTGGACTGATGCAGCATTTACAGCTAAAATAAACTAAAGCACAAGAAAATAAATTACATTCCAACTAGACATGCACTCCTACTAGTTATCATGAATCTGGGTGGGGGAACTTCCTTTAGCACTTACTACGTCATGGCTCTCTTTTCAAATCCTAGACTCTTACCACATTCATGTTGATTTAACATTCAGAATAAAGTAAGATCTTTAATGTTTAAATGAAACAGTTAATATTTAAACAGAAAAGTTATGTTTCTGATAGTAAGTCAATATTAATGCACAATGAAAGTTGCTTTTTCAGTGTTTGATACCGGGCTCTGATACTGCTAATGTCACTAAAAATGTCATTTTTAAACCACCTGAAGAAATTGTAAATAACAAAGATGTTGCTTGAGTGGAGTCTTACAGCACAGTTGTACTGAAGCCAACTTAAAGGATTCAACTCTTCAACACGGAGTAGCTAACTTGTCTCATATTATATTGCAATTTCCCATGTGGATATCTCTTATATGTTAATTACCAGAGCAGCAGTCAATATACTCACTCATCACTGGTGGCCCAATGCCCAACTCTTTTGCTATGGTTCTTAAATCTCTGCTCACCAAGTCATTGAGAAGAATCCTTGCTACTATTTCACTACATACAGTGAATACCTTTGTCTTCCAGATACCCTGACGGCTCCTACAAAGCATCTGTGCAGCTACTACAGAACACTCCTGGGCATAATGGAGTATTAAAATGGACTCACTGGAAGAAATCAGAAGCATAAACAAGAATATAAAGGGTCACAAGAATCCATACAAGTGCTTTAATGTAAAGAATGAGAGGAAAAGAGAACAGGAGAGTGTGCAGAAAAGAAGTGAATGAAACAACATCAGAAAAGCATAAAACAAAACACAGACAGAGGTTAGTAGAAGAACTGGATTTTTATCCTGCACTCCCATAGCTGAGTTTGGCTACTACTAAAGCTAAACAAGGGGACTAGACAATGGATTTACTATGAAGGGACAGTCAAGTCCCTGCCTGAGCACGGAAAACTTTTACAAGGACCAGATTGTGTCTCTTTCTGATGGAAATATGTGAGGTTTCCTTGAGGGGTAGATGGAAAAGAAAATACCCCCACAACCAGAAAGTAGAAGAGCATAGCAATCTCACTGTGCAAACAGCTCCCCCAGCTCACGTGGATATGAGATTGCTAAGAGGTGAACAATCAAAGCGTATACTGTAACAACACCACTTCAAAACCACGTCAACCCAGCTCCTATCGTGCATGCCTATATGTTATGAAATAGTAGTTCTTTTTCAGTTTTGTACTGCCTTTAAACAAATGGGTGATGCTGATCTGTTAACACTGAACATAAAAGCAATCTCTTTTACAAATTACAAACTCTCATGAAAAGCCCGTTTCTTTTTCTTACTCAATGCAGCACATTAGCAATCATTAAAAAGTATAGACTTAAAGCAATATTGCTGATCAAATATAATGCATCGAATTAGAACTAAATTCCATATGAAAATAGGGACTTTTACTACAGAATTACATTTTTAACTTTTTTTTTTCCCAAATAAATTACTGAAACTTTTGCACTACGAAAGCTCTCAGGCAAAATTAATGGTTTTGTTTTGCAAATTAATTTAGATATTAAAAAATTATATTTTCAACCAAGATCTCAGTTACTCAGATTAAATATTAACCAAAAGCTGTCTTCTGCTTAAATAGAATTTAGCCTTTGAAGTGTTTTTATTAATCTCTTCTGATGTAGGTGCTTGAAATTCTATGAAAGTGCTGCTGCTACTAGTTCTGTGCATCACTTACTGTAATTTATTTTCAGAACATAATTCTATTTATAAATGAAAATCCTATTAAAAGAAGACAAGAAAAATTAGTCCTAGACTTTGCATTGGTAGAGTAGAAACAAAATGAGCGGCCTAACCTGAAGTGACATTTACAAATTACCTGTTAATTTAAACTGGGTTGAAGGATGACAGAGTTTAGTCAGACTGACAGGAAGTACCAAAGGAATGACAGTTGGGCCTGTAGTGGCCATAAAGCTTCCATAGCAAGCACATTTATCTGCTTTCTCTGGGAAAAGCTTCCCTTGCAGTAAATAATATATTTGTAAAAATATTTACTTTGTGGCAGCCCAGTGAGTGAACGTTTTATGGAGCTGAACACCCCCACCCAGCACCCTCCCTCCCTTACTTTTAATTCTTATTTTTACTAGGGATAAGAGCTGCTTTAAGATGGCCACCTGCCTTTAGTCATATGGTTGATTCATCACCACCGCCCTAAAGCTAAATCACACGACTTTCTTAATGAAAATGAGACAAGAAGTGACAAGGCTTAAATCCTTTAGTCCTTTCAGGATAACATTCATGCCCTGAGACCAGTTCCTTTGTTCACTAGACATTCTTTGAATGGACACAATTGCATATCAAGGCCATGTAGTGCCAAATATTTATAAAGATAATAATAGCTGCTCTCACTCCACTTATAAACAGTACTGAGAAGACTCAAAACCAAGTGCTAAAAGTCTTGTTATTTATTCACTTTTGAAAAACAGAATGGTATTTGAAGGAAGAGGCTTAAGTGTCTTATACATTAACATTAAACACTTTCCAAGTGTCCAAACATTTATAAAATACTTGAGCTATAAATGGAATAATCTAACAACAATTACTTAGGAAACTGTCCCTCTATGACAATCAGTAAAGGAGCATATGATATAGCTACTGTAGCTCTTTTCTGCAGGGCAGCACCACATGTATGTGGAGAGAAACGCAGATCACAGTTAGCTAACTCAGCCCACATACAAGATGTTCTTGTGCATGCTTAATAAAAATCACTTTAATATTTTTAAACAGCAAGTTGTATTTTATATACACATAAAAACTACTGAAAGTAAATTTAAAATGCTATATCTTGGTTTAGGGATCTCAAAAAGCACAAGCTGATTTCATTCACCAGGCACCCACTGCCCAGGTCTCCTCCTCATCCCACCCACATTGCCTTGTGCAGTGTACAGGTCACGTTGCAACAAAAGAACTGGAGTGAATTATGCACATTTTGCTTACATTTGGGGTAACTAACCTATGCTGATATAAGACCACTGATTATAATCCTAAATGTATCTCTCAAGTCTAAAAAATAATGAATTGTATCAATTCCTCAGATCCCATCAACGTAAGTGTATTTATAGATAACCAACAAATAGTGCATGGAGACTGTGTTTATGTTCCAGAACAAAGGCATGAATTCCCTAATCTATTCCAACAAAATCTGAAAGTCCTTGTTTTAATGCCATTCACAAAAACCTTGCTTTTGAAATTGACATTCAAACCACAAAAACGTCAACCATAACCAAGTTTGTGACACCAAACAAAGTCAGGGTTTCTGTAGGTTGCTGTGGAAGACTTGCCAGTTATTACCATCATTTCGCAGCAGACTTTTTAAATGTAACTCATTTCTGATCTTAGCACAGGACCCCTGATTCTTTTCTTTTTAAATAATGGCTTGACAGAGATGTAATTTTATACCTACTGTACAAAAGATTTTCCTTATTTAATATCAATATATAAACTCTGGAAGCAGAAAAAGATATTATTATGGAAGAATAGTAAAATAGGATCTACATTACCATTATTTTTTAAATTAGACATTGCACTTTAGTCAAAAGATCCAAATATAGACCATGCTCTGGCCTGTGGTATGTCATTGATGAAAAACTAGCCCTCAGGTTCTACCTAAGGAGTCCAAGAGGGCACAATTAACATTTTGATTTATTTCACAAAGAAAAAAAAAGAAGGTCCTGCAATAGAGAAAAGTTTTAAAGCTCTACTAATAGTGGGAAGAGACAAACAGAAAAGAGTAAAATAAAAAATGAAAAATGAGTTACTCTAGTTGATGTGTTATCCACAGACTTCCTCCCTCACTAAAACTGGTAAGGGTTCACCCTAATTACAGAAGGGAGAAATGATCAGTGGGAGTATTCAACTACAGAGCAAGAAAGATCTTTTCTTCTGAGGTGTCCAATAAAATGAGGAGAACCACAACACCATCTCCAGCTTGACTCTGTGATATCGAGAGCTTTCATACTTTTTTGTACGTCTTCCATAAATCTTTGGGGAGATTGTCTTCTATTTAGATTCAGAGATTAGAACTAATATACAGCATTTTATTAATTCTCTCCCACACATCTTTACCCAGAAACTGTGTATACTTCTCTAGCCAATTGCAATTATTTATCCAAGCTTATTAAGTGTTCCTGTACTGTAAGACTGATATTCTTGTCCTTATACAGTATATCAAGGACATATGATAATGACAACGATCAATGTTATTTTAACACTGCACAAAGGCCAGGATGTCAAGGCCATTTCTTCATCAGAAAAGAGGACTATTGATTATTAACTAGAGTCTGGTTAGAAATGAAGAAATTAATAGGCAGATTACCCAACTACCAATTACCTGCAAAGACTTAGTCAGGTATTTGGGATGCAAATTAATTACATGCAGTGGTGGAAGTGGACTTGTTCATCTTTTAGCACCTTTATTTCAATTGGGTGTATTACAGGAAATGGAATTTTGGGTTACACTTACACCAAATGGAAAGAAAGATGTTACTTTTTAGTTTAGTAATGTAATGTCCACATAGACAGACTTTGAAACCATCACGTGAAAAGTTGTGTAATCTCTCAGAATTAGTCCAGCAAGCTGCAACAGAGGAAATATTCATTGTGCCCTGAAAGTCATTGTGTGTTAGCCAGTGACAGCATAGCATGAAATGCTCTACTGGAAGAGTCTGACCTCTTCCAAGTACCTGAATGCTACTCTAGCACCCCTGAAGCTCCAACCACAGGGTTCACACCATAGGTACTCACCTCACATCATCTCAGCCCAGAGAATCTCCTTTGTGTTTCTAGAATGAAAATATCTTATTGCTTTCTACACATTCAGAAAAGGTGAAACTCACTTCTATCTGTTGGGGTTTGTTCTTTACACTGTAGAAATTCATCCCTTTCCTTTTTTTCTTCTTTTTCCCCCTTTTCTCCTTTTTTTTTTCATTACCTGCTTTTTATTGACATTTAGAAGAGTTAATTTTGATGCCCTGGCAGAAAAAATAAAGAGCTACAAGACACTTTGCAGCTCAGACTGCTGCTTTGGGAGGTCACGTCACTAGATATGAAGCAATTTAGGTAGGACTTTAACCAGTATTCTCAATTCCCTGATTCCTGTTAGCCCAGGGGAAAAAGGTATGCCAGCAACGAGTTCTGTGTCTGAATTGATAGCAGGAGACCTTATTTTTCTAACTTTGTTTGCAAAACAGTCAATTATTTTTAGAAAACAGTCCCAAATGTTTTTGAGTTTTATTCCACATCATAAAATTATCACTGTAAACCTAAAAATATCACTGTAAACCTAAAGTTAACTGTATTTTCATTTAAGTCCTTTATTTTAGACAGAATTTAAATTATCAGAACCCTTTACTGTACATGTATTGTTTTCTGCCCCTTGGGGAAATCAGCATCACAGTACTGATCATTCAGCGAAAAGGAGAACTATGGGATGTCACCCTAAAATATTTTTTCTAGCTTTACCACAGCTATAGAACTTGAAAGAGGAAGTAATTCAGAGAAATCCTTTGGCTTATGTTTCATGTCCAGCCTTAGAACTTATAAAAATGAGTAGAAGCAGGAAAAATTTATTCCTTAGAATTCTGTGTCTCTTAGTGATAAGACTGCTTGAGGAGCACTTCAGTGTTTTAAGCCTGTCAGATATCAGGTGAGAAAAGGAAGTTCTTACTTCCTTATTGACATCACACTTTTATCTTTAAAGTGATTTAAATTCTTATCACCATTTTCTAAGTGTCACAGGGACTCTTAAAAATCACTGTTCTGTTCTAATACCTTCACAAAGGCCCCTGAATTTCTACTGGTAGCAAAGCTGGAACATGCTTAAACATGAGCATGTGAAGCAGCTTGTTGACTGATCCACACCTGGATCTGACAGCCTTCAAAAATTAGAGATATATATCCATCACCTCAACAGCTAGTTGCCTGTAGAGCACATCAACACCCCACAGAACGCAGCAAGCTGGAGGTTCCATGTTGCTGACACTCAGCCTAGTAAATCTAGCCCTTGCTGTAATACTGTCAATTCCTCTGACTGATTTGAAGCAAGGTTTGAACTTAGATTTCCCTTCTCCCAGGCAATGTAAGGTCCTCAGAGGCAAGTCTTTCTCAATATTGCTCATTGAGGTTGCTTTACTTTGTTTAAATTGCTTAAACACCCCTTGGGACAAAGAAAGAGAGAGTATATCTATAGGCTCGTGGCTGAATAACCCCTAAGAAACCAAATTATTCATTATTGCATACAAAGCTTCTCCTATACCATTCTGACCATGCCAAAGCAGCAGCCATTTATTAAGGCCACAAGTCATAAGAAGAAAGTAGTAAGGGCAGGAGAAAAAAAACTACCTCTGCCTGCCAAACACTTGATGAAATCATTAACACAGTCAGGCCAGGTCTTCATGGCATGAGGGAAACTCAGAAGGAGCAGCAACAACAGCAAGACATACTCTGCATAACAAGAGGAAGGCTAACAGCTGCAAAACTAAGCTGGCCTCACAGCCAAACATAGTGACACCCCAGACATGCATTGAAGCTCAGAGAAGGTAGATGGAAAGGACAGGGAACACTTTCCTTTACAAACCATAAAATCCACAAGGCAGGGTTGAAACTTCACCTGTAAACTTTCTGATTTAATCAGTCTTAGATAAACTGCACAAGAAATACACAAAAGGGAAGGGAAAGGTGTGCAGAAAACCATCTATCAACAGTAATTGGTACATCATTGCCATCTTCTCTTTCTACAAAGGCAGTTAAAAACAGTGCAGAAAATGCACTTCTGGGACTATGAGGTAGTTTTTTAACCTTCTATTCATATAAACTAAGGCTGTGATTGCCAAAACTAAAGTTTCTTTCTGTCAAAGATTCTTTTAAAGAATTTTCTGTTCCTTGTCCTGTGCTTAGGCAGTGCTTGTTTGAATGTAACTATTGAGTCAGCAACAGTATTTTAACTAGTTTACTTAGAGGAGGCTCAGACTGATGAGTTTGCTAATTTCTACAGGTATCTTTCAGTTTTTGAATCAGATCCTTGTTGCTGCTGATAACATACACCAGAAAGACCATAAATGCTTTATACCCACTGGAGTATGTGAAACATCTGAGGAATGTTTCCAGCTTTGGCAATAGCTCCACATTGTTATGACATTAGCCTCTATTATCATGGCCATTTTCATTTCTTTTTTTCTAGCCTGCAGGTACAGAGGTCTGGAAGTGGTAGTGTCTGACAGAACCTGTGCTGCAATATGTGTAACCTCATTGATCCTTTCTTTTCAGACTGCAAGTCATTCGCATTTATGACCAAGGCAAGACCAAGGCATCCACAGCTAGGGTTTTTGGAGCATTCTTTCCAAAGAAAATTTAGTTCAAACCCTACTGAGTTTAAATTCCACCATGCCAGAGTGAACCAAGTGGTCTTTGCTTTTTCTTTCTCTTTTCCCTCTACTTTCTCTTTCCTTGTGCTCATTAATTGCAATTGGATGCTACTATAATGGAAAGCAGACACACGAAAAGCAAAGAGAAGTATTAGCAGAAGTCCTCAATCCCATCTATTATACTATTTGTGTTCCTTTTATGACCAGTAAAAAAATTAAGATGTAAATCCTGGCATCTCCCATGAATATCTGTCTAAACTAGTAGAATTGGTTATTGTAAGAGGGTTTTGGGTACTTATTAAAAACCCTAGGGCCTTTATACTGGATAGAGTCAGGCCAAGATATGCAGTTTAAGGAGCTCTTCTGACTTTTCTCTCATTATGATAGTATCTAAGTAAATAAATATTCTCACCACCATGGGCTTTAGGGAATAAATAACTGGTCTTATAGCCATAGTAAAGGCTCTTAGAGGACTATGAACTGGCCAAATACCATAACTACAGGCACATTCTGTGTTCCTTTCCAGGACAGCCTGAAGGATTTCCTAAGGTTTGCATGAAAATGCTGAGGAAGTAGTTGTTTATACTTCCTATAGTTTTTCAAAGATGGTCTTAAAAGACTTAGATCTTTAAATGAAAATAGATAATATCCCAAACCCACCCAGGGACCATAACTGCAGAATCTCAGGAGTTTCTTCAGTGGGTATATTCTTCCCTGTTCAAGGCTTCTGTTCTGTGACACGGTCAGTTAATTCCCTCATCTTAAACACTGACTGGCACACAAGATACACTAAGTACACTAGGTTGAAATAAATACATAAAATCTCAGCTTCCTTAATTTTACCAGGCAGATTTAATAAATGCACATAACTAATGGGGATATAATGACTTCCCTAAACTCCTACTTGTAGATCATGCTTTCTGTTTCCCAGTACATCTTTTTCACCATGAAAAATTAAATTGGAAAGTCAACAAGAGAGAAATCATATTGGGGACATTTTCAACCCATCCATTTACATTTTCACTCTTTGCAGAACATGGATAGTGTATTTTTATGGCATGTTTGGTTGCTATTCAAAGCATCTTTTTTTACTGAATAGCAAAATTATTAGATGAGCAGAATCCTGTATGCATAATAACAGCACAATTTAAAGCTGTCCCTAGGCTAATTTATGAAGCACTAAATCAATTGCAAAAGTTTTCCTTTTTTCTTAAAGAGGCACAAGGTTGCTTTTTCAGCTGGTTTTGTCTGTTTTCATGGTCTGTACATTGATCACTGTCTGGTACAGTTAGCCAAATTCTTGTGGGAAAAGAAATATCTGAGGGATGAAACTAATGATATGTGCATTCCTTGATGGTTTGTTTCCCTTCACCTCCTAAATGAATTCCCTGTTAACTAGTGCAAAAGTTGTTACTGGATAAAGTTCACAGGCACTGACCAATGTGTAAGTGAATATAATTAATGCACGGGAGTTTTGCAAACTGATGTTTGTGACTGTACAAGGCTTCTAAGTCAACCTAGTAAAATGTGTGAAGCACCTTCCTCCACATCCCAGCAAGAATTTGTAAGAATATTAAGTTTCCAATAAACCTTGGGGGGAAAAAAATGTGCATTCCAGAGTAGTCATTGTTTCTTCTTAACATCAGTATGTGAAAATAATGATACTTGGTGCTTACATACAGACCTCAAAGCACATTACAAAAGCAAGCAGTTGTAACTCTCAATCGTACTAATAGGGAATGGAATCAGATCACAATAATACCTTAGATCACCCACCAAGAGGCAAAAACAAAATCCAAGGCTCTTGCCTAGATCAGCACATTTCAGGACCATATTGTCTACTCTCATTTTGCATTTGTGATAGTGCTTTAGCCTTGACATTTCTAATTTACTTACAAAAACAGGTTCTGAAGTGATATTTTATCCACAGATAATTGTCACTGATGGTGGTTGCTGGATTTTCCCAGTCTCAAAGTTCTCTGAGGGAAAATGGTTTGCAGTTTATACACTGCTCTACAGATAGCCCTATAAAGACCTTTTGTCCTAGTTTCATGGACAAGAAGTTATACAGAAAAATCATTGTATTAGTAGGACCCACCTGTCAGTTTTAGATTGACTAATATGTACACTCACCTCAGACAGATGAGTCCTTCTTGAGAAAGAAGCTGAAAAGACAGCAGAAATTTCAGCTCTTTGGGGGCTGCTCTGACAGTGTAGTCACAGACTGAGAAAGCAGGAGGAAACTTATTGCTATGTTTTAGTTGTTTTCATGTTTGTTTTAGAATGTACTCCGTTGCATTATTATGCACTCTCATTAGACACATTTTGGAATTTCAGACTTAAGCACATGGTCTGTTAAATTGACAAATGTTACATCCTAAACTGGTAAGGTGGACCTAATTTTATCCAGCAGAATTGCACTGTGGATTGTACAGTTTAGTCTTTGATTTCATGGTCATGTTTTTTGGGGTTTTTTTTTTATTTTATGGTCCCAGCTAAAGAAAACCTAAGAATTTGCATATGTATCATTTTGTCCTTCAGAAGGGCAAATTATTTCTCCTGTTCATGTAACTGGCTAAGTGCTGCAGTCCCCTACATGACACAGTTTAAAGGGTATAATTACCAAAACATAGTCCTTACTTGTCTGACATTGGAGGCTGAGAGGGAGAATACTCTATGCTTCTATTACTGTTGACAACAAACCAGAATAGTTTGAACTTCCTCAGAAATCCTGTTGTATGGAGCTAATACACACATCTTTCTAATTTCACATCTATATTTTAAAGAAAAGAATGAAAAATGCTTCTCAGAAATATCATTGGGAGTTTTAACACACTTTACAGCATTTTAGGTCCATGAAATTGAGATAAGCATATAATATTTCTATCAATATAATATTTCTATTTGGTATAGATAACATTATTCCATTAGTAGTTTTTATCTGAAAAAAAAGCTGTATTTTTACTGGCTGGTCCACCTTCATGCTCTCCTCTCCACATGATACTATCCTCTGCACAGCTATGTCATTGGTACAAAAAGTTGTTGAACTAGCTGCTTAGTACTCAGAGAAATGTTTCAATTGCTCTGAAAAATCTCTTCCAAGATGCCTTGCACTAAACTCACCACAATCAGAACAGTCATAGAAAACTATGATATAAAAGTGCTTAACAGTGCAATATGCACTTGAGTATTTCAGCTGTATGGATCTGTATGTGTACACTTAGGTTTTGTAAGGTAGGTGTTGAAATCTTCAGGCAGCATATTTGGACAGGGTGAACAGTCAGGGTCACTGGAAGACTTTACTAAAAAATGATGTCTGGTTTCATCACGGTAGAAGGCAAATAGGACAGACAGAACTTATCATAGCACTTAATGACTTTAGCATGTCATTCAAGTGACATTGAGGAGGTGTGACATCTATTCCACAGGCTGGAGTTGCAATGAGTAGTAAGAGAAGTGTTCCCCTAACTCAGCAGACATAGTTTATTTTACCAGTTGGAAATAATGAAGGCAAAAGAGGTTCAATATACACGCATTGCTTTTAAATGTATGCTTCTACTACATCTTTAGGCCCACAAAACTCTTTCTGAAGGCATAAGCATTGCAACTGCCTCATGTTGGCCCCATTTGCATGACTGAAATTCACCCCAAATACACCACATGAAATACAGTAGAAATTTGGTGCCTGAAAGAGGAAAATGTTTTATTAAAGTCTCATAGTTCTGAGCTAGTGTAGTGCCATTTTATAAGTGTTGGCAATATCCTTATGAATACCTATGACAAGTGTCATTAAAATAAAATAGAAAGTGCAATGGGCATGATGAGACATTTAACACGTAGACATGCACTTGCCATATATCAAAATGTACTTCACAGATATATTTTTTCGAACCTGTACATTTCTTAAAAACAAGTCAATTCAATGCCTTATATTTTGAGTTTTCGTTCCAATCAAGCTAATTTCTAGTCATTACAAACACATATCTGCCAGTAATGAAGCTGTTTAATTAGGTCCAGATAAAATAGCTACAATTCTGTTTCTGATCCACCTGTCAAAGCAAATCAGTCTTTTACATGACTTAAAAAAAAACCCACCACAACAAATTAGACTAGCTGATGATTTCTGAATATTCAAATAGACACATTGAAGATAAATCCAAACCAAACTTGTGACAGAACAAAAGCCTGGAATGTGACCTCAAAGATGAGGAGATCTTGTTCTGCCAGAAGTAGATTTCCAGGCTTGGTATTTGGGGATTACGAAGTCAAGGGCAGGGTGCTAAAAAGGGGCTACTGGAAAGGATAGCAGTTTCTTCCACAGCTTAGGGCAAGATAACATGTCAATGCTATGTAAGATTAAAGACAAATAACAATGTTAAAGGTCCTATTCAAAGTCCCAAAGCCAAATGATTTCAGAAGAAATCTGCCCAACTCATACCATCATAGTTCTATGGAAAAAAGAAATCTTTGGGTTTTTGTGCTATTAGTACAGAAATCAGTAGAAAATCTGAAGGGCTGATAGGGTTGAATGCTAAAAATATTGTCCTTTTTGTTGGCTTCTAAGATGGCCTAGTAGTCTGAATACATTTATTGGTAGGCAGATAGCAACATAAATCGAGCATCACAAATGGCATTATTTGACATCTGAGATATTAATTAAAACAACTCAGGACAGCTCTGAGAGATTACTAATAACTGCTTAATACCGTGGGAGCTCAATCAACAGCTCCCACAAGTGTAGGATTGGGCACAAATGATGGGTGGTAGACTAGAGAGAAAATACTGGTTAAAAACATTGTCAACATCCAGAACATAAAAAAGGTAGTTCAAATTATAAAATGGAAATTATCTACTAGGCTCTGGTAAACAAATCTGTCCACATATCTTCACTGTTTGTGTGCTTATCATGGACTCAATCTAGAAAGTGAGAACTCATTAAAAATGTCAGGGTTTCACGTGGTTTTTAAGCCTACCGGTTACTGTGCTGGAACGATGCTTCTCTCATTTTCTGGTTCTCTGATTCCCTATCAAAGTGGTTCTAGCGATGTTACTTATTAGAGGACTAACTTTTCTCCAGTCATTTCTCCATATTGTATTGGCAACTGTTGTGCCTTCTAGAAGATGAACTCATCCATTTTGACTAATTTTAAAGGCATGATGGCTTGCTCTTTTAATCTGGCCGACATTCTAAACACCATCCTCATTTTGTCTTTAATTTGTTTAGAGTGGACATTTTTTGATTGGCTTTCGAAATTCAATGGCAGTGGATTGATTCATCAGACGTCAAGATTAAGTTCTTATCCTATGTAGATAATGCCTATAAAGCACAGTTATGGTAGCAACAGGGCCCAGTTGTTATGACTGTATCAAGATTAAAAAATGTTTGGGGGTTTTCATTCTTTATGAATAAAATCCTGACCCAGTAAAATCAATCAGAGTTCTTCCATTTCCCCCCTCATATTCATATGACAGAAAGTTATGAGTATCAGTCTCAAAATCCATTCACGTTTGTTTCATTAGAATCTCTCCACTGCATCAGGAAATCTGTCATGTTCGATGATGAGGTCGGATGTACAGCTCACAACCTTATGTTGTGAAAACAGTAAGGCATGAACTTGTTATGCCTACATATGGCAAACAGTTTCACAAGTCCCGATCGAAATGAGGATATGACTTGTTTTCACCCTTAGCTTATTTTGCTCAAGATACACCAGGAATGGAATAGGATCATGAGTCAGAAGATGATTTTATTTTTTTAATGTCACTAGGCCTCAGCCTGGGAAGACCTTTGTGGTGACTTGGCTGCCAAATTAAGGAACAGACTTCCCTAAGTGGTTCACACTCGGTCTGCCTAGAATACATGTCGTTCCTTCTAGTACTGGATGTTCACAATCATCTGTTATTTCTACAAGTCCAAACCCACAGATTGATATGGCCTTGCCTATATGTGTAAGAAACAGTGGCAGCTTTAGGTAAGCTGTCTGTTTAAAAGGGTTATGTTTTAACTTGGACATTTGCACACAATTCCCTCGTGACATTTGATGTACCTTTATACTTGATATTAATTAGCCACTGCTTCCAAAAGACTTCTAGATTCTTGCCTTTCATTTATCAGTCACTGCCACCATACTTAAACTTGATTCTACTAATCCATTCCATTTATGTACTTCTTTGTCTCTAGATCAGGACATGATATTTATTTCAAATACAGATGCTATGTTGTTTCAGAATATACCATACACTACTCTTGTTTTTCAGAGTTCAGAAACTTGTGATAACTTTATGCATTGTAATTAATATTTAACAATGACTGGGACAAAGCATCTTGCTTTGTAGGCAGACTCCTCCTCAAGTGAATACATTCTGAAGTGATTGGAAGCTCTCCATTGTGAGGAATATGGACAGACATGTCCATATTCCAACAGAGGAGAACATAGACATTTCCCTTGACCCCTGCTCATTTTATTCCACAATTAAATTGGTGGCAACATAGGACAAAACTGCTAAAGAGACTACAAAATATATAAATGTGTGTTTTTTCTTCATTTGGAAACTAACCATCTACTTAAAGGTCTTAAAGATAGTGGTAGAAATTGGTCAGTGGCAGATTATTGATGCTGACATTTTGCTCTTGCTAATTTTTATTTCATGTCTCAACCTTAGTATTTCTGGCACAATGCTTTGTCAATTATATACAGCACAAAACTCACTCTCTCAGTGCTTAACTGTGTTGCAAAAGCAAGAAAAAAATCCCAGGACTGTCTTATATCATGCGCCTACCTCTCCAGCGTGCTCAAAATTATGCCCTTAAAACATGCTTTTAACAAGCCAGTAAGTATTGCACCTTTTCCCCAACTACAGAGAGCAGGGAGGTGAGGCACTTCTCTGTGTAAAATGGCATACACATTTTGTAGATCTCATGTTCTAATGCTATTAGCTCAAAAGATCGAATTAAATAGAGAAAGGTTAATGAAAGGTTTCAGTCATGATTGCAGTGACCATGATGAAGCAAAGGGGCAAGAGAAATGGCAGCTTTAACAATTAAACTCCCTCAACACATTCCTTTAACACTACTGCCATATCACAGTGAAATGCCACAGTTAATCAGATCACGCTCACTGCTAACACCCTCTACTAAGAAGTCGTCGTGACTCCCCTGTTCTACAGGGATGTTCTACAAGATGATCATGTTCTTCATTAATGCTAAATAAAGGTATCACATTTTAGATACAACACAAATTAGTATCCTTAATTGTTTATAAATACAGCAACCATTTATAGATATTCTTTAGTTTGGACATTTTAAAACGGCATTATAAATACATGAAGTGCAATCAAATCCTTATTTCCCTGTAAATCTCAGCTCTACCACAAAATAAGAAGCTTCAATCACCTAGTAGCTGTGTTGTACCATATAGAAGTTTCCAATATATGCTGGAAGAACTTCACTTACCTCACTAAATGCCAACAGTGAGTCTGGCACTACATCAGAGTCAGACACATCTTCTTGCTTCAAGTATTTATTTCTCTGACTCTATTAAGTTGTAAGCAAACATCTGAGTAGCTGAACCTCCTGCAGGGTCTCATCACATTTTAGAATTGGCCCTTTCTGCATATCAATAAAATTCAGTTGCAAAATATTTATACTGCTAGCACATGTCAGAGGAATAAATTATCCTATAAAGAGCCCACTTTTTCCTGTAGTATGCTCTGATGTAATTTCTGAGGATAAAAGAAAACAAAGAAGCCCAGGCTTGCAGAGGAAGAAAGACAATATTGGCCAGTAATAACAGCATTGGATGTGTATGTACAAGACCCTGGTTTAAGTCACTGTTTCTTCTGTGCCTTGGGCAAGTGAGTCAGATTATCTCTACACAACAGGGTTAAGAGCACTTACAAGTACAACTCCAGGGTATCTGAGGGTCAAATAATTAAAAGATTTTGGCACATTTGGATATTTTAGCAATAGAAACAACTCAAAGCAGGAAACATCTTCAGGTTAAACTGAAGCTAACAAAAAAGAGATACGAAAAATAAAATATCTTCCACAATTTGATTCACCACTCATCATAAAAAGTTCTTTCAGCAATATCATTTACATGTCATATCAATATTCTGAAAATGAAGATAAATGCACGATGTGTCAAAGAGGAGAAAATGTGTTCCCATTAGCTGGAGATGGATAAGTCATGTTTTGTGTGGGAACTGGTAAACTACAGTAAGGTTCTGGTAGATGTAGGTGCAAAGTTTAAAATGTTATTACTACCATCTATGTGAGGTTGCCTGCTCACAGCAGAGATGTGGTATAATATGCTCTCACATATAAATGTGGGTCCTTGTGAGCCTAAAAATACTTCAGGCTATGGACTACAGCAGTTAGGAGGGAATATTTCCAACACTGGAACAAGTGCCTCCAAAAGAGAAGCAGAGTGGATATCTTAAACTGTTGCAACTTAAATCTACCAGAACACATTTACCAGAAACCTATATGAATAAAAGTGAGCATAGAACTAGGAATAGGAATCATTTACATCACTTACAGGAATAATGTTTGATAGTTTTGCTCTGCCCTTCAGGTAGTGGATTTTTGGTAACTTTTGCAATTTTATAGACATTGACTTGAGGAAATAAATTCTAGGGAGGTTAATGAAAGATTTTAGTCATAATTACAATGGCCACGACCCAACAGAAGGCCAAGGAACCTTGCAATTCAAAAAGAATACCAAACTTTTATTTATCCATTGCCAGAGCACAAAGAAATGCCATTGTTAATTATACACCACATTGATTACTAAGAAAGTTGTCATGTATCCCTTTGATGACGCAAGATGGTTGTTATGGCAATGAGATGCTATTAAAAATTCTTTGTAAAACCTATTTAAGACATTCATTTAATCTCATGGATGGTTTTATCACCTTTTTTAACATTTTCTTTCTACTTCTCTCCACGGTTTTTTCTTTTGCTGGTTGCTTTTTAAAAATTAGGGAGATTTTTTTTTAAGTACTAGAGTACTTCAGAGGGGTTGTGGAGTCTGCTTCCTTGGAGGTCTTGAAGACCCACTTGGACATGTTCCTGTGTGACCTGATCTAGATGAACCTGCTTCTGCAGGGGGGTTGGACTAGATGATCTCTAAAGGTTCCTTCCAACCCCTACCATTCTGTGATCCTATGACTTCCACTATTTATGTAAGTTACACTAGATATCTTCCTCTGCTTCTCATGTCACATATAACAATCATTAGGACAGTGCCAATACCATCACTCTACACTTTCAAAGTTATTTCTATTATATACCATGGTTCAAAATGCTATTCCGCTTTGAAATCTGACTTGGATCTTTCTTTACCATCCTATAACACAGAGCAGAATCCCCCCCTTTGTTCATAAAAACATGTACCTAGAAAATAATGCATGTTATATCTGCTGAATATTCTCTACTATTCATGAAGTTAAAATTAACTTCTTGTTTTAATTGCTTATCAGTTTCACAAGCATAATTCCCACGATTTAACCTGCTTTCTTAGGGATCTGCTACCTTACCATATAGAACTTCACATTTTTATGAATTTTTACTGTTTAAAATGTATATATATGTAAATTATTCTGCATCTGAGCCTTTCACATCAGAGGTAAAGTATAAATACTAAATCAATGTGGAAAACATCATGTCTGCTTTAACTTGACTTGATTATACCTAAATATAAAAAAAGAAATTAGCATTTTGCTCTATTTTTAGTTGTCTTCATTGTATTATACTATGTGTTTGTTTAAAGCATGTAGTTTAACATCCCTCCCAACTATTACCTGTACTTTTATGCTAATAAAGTGAAATGTCTAATATGCAGACATTCCTCAACTGAATGGCAAATGTGCTGGAAACCTCAGCACAGTGAGTTTTACCTTTTCTGAGAACCGACCAACCTACTGCAGATGGTCAATTTAGCCCAAGTTTTGAGAGAGTATAAAGCTTTCCTTTAATTTAGATTATATTTTTGCTCATGTTTTCCATAATTTATTATTGATTGCCCTTAGATTTATTGCCTATATTTTAGCTAACAATTTAGTATTCAAGAGGTTTTAAAAATAACGCAGCTACAAAATGCAGCAATTCGGCAATTGTGCCAAAGACCATTTTTCTTGTCCATGGACGTGATTGACATACAAATGTGACTCAGGAAGAAAACATTATTAATATGAAGAAAAGTTATGACTTTTGAAGGATGTTGGCTTGCCTTGTAAGTAATTCTCTGGGTTATGTCTGCGTTGCATTGCATTTTGATAAGTGTATATTGTCAGATTCTCTTTACACATTTTAACTTCTTTAATAATTTTGTTAAATGTAGAAGAGGGGAAAATAAAGATATATTATTAATAAACAAGCAATTAAACAGGTTAGGGCAACAATGCAATGCTGGTCATTCAGGAACCCTGTGCTAATTTTAATTAGCTGCTTTCCCTTGCTTTCAAATGTAATTAAAGTAGCTTAGTTGTGCTCAGTGATGCAAACCACCTTATTTAATCACTAACGTTATTTCCCTGAACTATTAATGATTTTCAAAACGCTTGTTTATGCAGAATTAGAACAGTAATTATCTTACCAGTTAATTTTGTACCTTCACATTTCACACCTCGCTCAAACGTCATTCATTTACCACAGCCTCTCTGTCAAAACAAAGAAATGCTTGTTCTAAATGTGCTTCTGACTGCCAAATTGAAAGCCAAGTTTTGTTAACACTAATAAAGTAGCTCCCAAGTGAAACAGGTGTAGTAATTTAGACCCTTCCTGTCTCAAGCTTGCACGTACATGCTATGTCTTTTCTTTATTAGCTTTAAAATGAGAGCTTGGTGTGCAAAATAAGCTATTTAATTCAGACTTGTGGAGCAGAATATAATCTTTAATTTAAACTAGGGCAGTAAAAAAAGGCCTTTAATTTTAACTGGCATGTGCGTGTGAATTTGAATTAATAATCCAGAAAATTGAAACTGTTTTGCTGCTGTTGCTGGATAGTGACTGTTCTTCACATGCCCTTAGTTTCACTCACTATTTCTCTCTCCCAAGCTTTGCGTAGTGACTGTTTTATGATGTTGCTGTCTTAGAGAAAGTGAATTCTTCTAAAAATGAAATTTTCTGTTGACTGAATTCTCACAAAAACATGTTGTATTGAAACAAATTCTCATGTCTCTATTAAGTCAGTTTTTAAAAAGAATATAATTGGTGTATTCATTAGATCTACTTGAGCCAGAATTTAAATGCACCGCCGAGTCACACTTCACGAATCAGAGGAGCTTTCCCTGTTATTTCTTTTAGTGTAAGTTAACAACCAGTTGTGTACTTATAATCACAAAATACAATAACCTTACAATCAGCAAATAATTCTTTCTTCTGACTCTTATGAGAAAGGGAAGTCTTCTCTATTACCAGGAAAATTGTCTGCCCAAACAAAAGAAAAGCTGTGAAACAACTAGAAGGTTTTTTTAGAAAAGTAAGTTTCGTCTTTCAGCTGTTCTAAACAGTCTCTGAGGTGTCCTACACTTACTCCAAGTTGTGCAGCAAGTGCTAGTGATGAGAGCACATTGCTTGGTTTTCAGAAGATGGCTTGTGAGCTAAATGAGCAGCCTATAAGGAGTCATTCTGTCTCTTTCCTTTCTGGGGCTACATATCAGATAAATAAATAAATAAATCTTCAATTCAATTCAATCAATTCAACATTTCATCCACAAAATGAGAACCTAAAAATCCCACTGCAAATCAGGCCTATCTATAACACCACATCTGTGGATAGCACAGCTATATACACATTTGGCAGAATTCCTTCCGACAAAAAGCAGCAAAAAACCCAGCATTTGATGTAATGCTTCTACCACTGACATCACATTCTATCAATGAGTTTTTTGAGGAAATGTAATTGCAAACAGAGTATTAGATCTTAGCTTTTAAAGGCTTGTTAATGTAATTAAACTTAAACATGAAAGCAGTGCATTTGAGCTCCACTGGACTACTTCAAAGCATGTAGTTACCCATGTAAGCAAAAGGATGACAGGACGGACAGCTAAGAGTACAACAATAATTTTGCATGTGTTCATTAGAGGCACTGAATTACTGCAGTCAAGATTTTAAATATTACATCACATTTTCCAAATATTCTTTCTAAATAGGGTATAAATCACACAGATGAATCATCCAGATCAATGTGCAAAAAATGCCATTTCAGTTAAAAAGTCATGTTATGTCTAAAGGCTTTACATGCACAAAGTAGTTATATTTTAATAAATTTAAATGCATTAGATTTTTCCAAAGATTCTGTAAATTTGAGACAGCTAAAATTATTTCAGTATTTTCAGAATGCCCAAGATCCATGGTCTCCTGGCAACTAGCAATCACATGGCTGTAGAGGTTTTGGCCTACTGTTACAATGCTGTTATATGTTTTGTTGATGATTTATTCAAACCCAGTTTCAAACCTGCTGTTAGCTCCCTCATTGCTTTAATGCAGCTAGTCTACCATTCATAACTGTCAAGAACCAATTCATTGGGACTTGGGCTTATTAAGCACCCAAACTGTGTAGTGAACACACTCGGTTTTGTGCCTGGGAATGTGAATAAACACTATAGTTTCCATCCAGTTAAATTGATTGCTGATGTTTTTAACACCATGTAATATTTTTATCTTGTTATCAAGATACTCAACCATGAACTCCAAAGAATACATTGGGTACAGCTCAGTGTTAGTAGGTGGCAGTAAGCTTGACTGCCTCCTTTCTAGCAGGGGCACGGAGACAGGCAGAGAGGTTGGTTTAATACACTGTTCTTGCAGTAGGTGACTGTAAGTACAGAGTACAAGGTTTATGATTTTACAAAGAAACAGGAAGGATGGAGAATCAGCAATGGACTTCTTTTCTTAAATAGTGACACTGCTTTCTTTGAAAGGAGAAAGATTGCTCTGGCAATTAAAGAGGTAATCACAGTGGATATTTACCCTATTGAGGACAATATATCAATTCTCCTGGTCAAACACACCAACTGTATAAACAATATAAAGACAAAATGGGGTTTGAAAATAAAATATTACTTAACAAATCATTTATATTTTAATCTAACTATGTTAATTCAATAGTAGCAAAAAGGCATATTTGAATTGGAGGCTTTAATAGTTTTTCATGTTGAATAAAATGGTAATATGATATTTCTCCATTCTGCACACATAAAGAACATCTAAAACGTGTTGTCCCAATTACACAGCAGCAGTGTGCCTGTTATTTAATGTGAGCCAGGGAATAAAGCTGGTTCAAACCATTTGGTTTAAAATGACCATAAATAGCCATTTCAACATAATAATTCTAGTATAGTGTGCTTTGCTTGAATTTCAAGGATTCTAGTGGGGACAACATAACATCCTGAGTACTAATTGAATTTAAATTAGGACTACTGTAAAACTCAGGTTCTGACCAAGCAGCATTTAAATAAACTTTAAAGTTGTTTTCTAGGTTTGGTTTGGTCTGGTTTTGCTCTGACATAAAGTACTCCATATTTCCTGAAAAGGAAACTATTATAAAAAGATGCCAGTAAGAATAATTGGAGGGTCAGGAGGGGTTTGGTGGGTTTTTTTAGTGTTTGCTGATGTTTTGCCCATCCCATCAAGAATTTTAACAGAGGAATAAAATGGCACTCCATCTTCTGGACAGCTTGATGTTTGTCTTGGCTGTCAAGCAAAAAGGGATGCAACTCCATTCATATAGAGAAGATTAGAATAATGCAGAAAATATGACAAACTAGAGAAATTCACAACAATAACTAGTCATATCACACATTAAGGAGTCTAGGCTCCTTTGGTACATGAAGACTAAGACACAGAGCACTAATGAATAAAGGTTGTTAATTAAGAACAAATGTACTTTCTTACCAGCTCTCTACATTTTCATAAAGATAATAATTTAAATAACTTCTTTAAATTATTCAGAACTATTACAACATCAGTTAAGTACATTGCCCTTTAAGCCTGATGCTGTAAACTCAACAGGCCCCAGGAGTGGCTGCAACAAGACTGTTCTGCATTACACCTTAGAGGTCTTGTGTGAAAAAACCCACAAGAACATTGGTAAAGTCATGAGTTGGAAGTACGAATGCATACGTAGCTTTTTCAAAAGGATAGTTGCCCTAGAAAAAGAGTCATCATTAATTTTCTAAGACTTTCAGTGCAAACTCATGGCTTCCTTTAAAATAAATACAATGGAGACAGTTCTCCAGGCTGTTACATTTGTTTTGTGGCAATGTAATGTCATTAAATTTAACTAGCCTTGAATTGACAAATATATACAGTGTTTGGGCTTTATCTTTAAATGAAGCTTACTGCTACTCCAAGTTAATAAACATCTTTTGCAAACTTCATAAAAGGCTGGAGCACTTTCAGATCTGGTTCTTTTTTTCCATAAGGACCTATAGAAAATACCTGTTCTTTGGAAGGCTAGGTGATGTACAGCACTCCTACAGTCTTCATTGTTTCACACTGAATGTTGTTAATTTTTGAGATGCATGAAGCAATTCAGTATTGGCTTACTCTTCCTACTTGTTACTCTGGAATGACACCACATGGAATTTAGGTAGGATCCATATTGGTTAAATTTTCCTATAGTGATCACATCTACAGAAGATAAAAGTTTCATGGAATAATGGTTGAGAATTTGGATACAACGTTTCATGCTCCTAGCCTTATGGATAAAAAACACCTGATATCTTATCTTACCCTATCAGATAATTACAGAATCACAAAATATCTGGTCCTTAATGCAATTTGCATCTGGCCCCAAATACAGGAGTGAAATTAAATGAATTAAAGAGGATGGGTAGTGGTAGCAATTTATGTTCTCCATATTATTTAACCGTTTCTTATTCAGACTTAATCTGGAAGAAGTAATCATCAGTTGAACTAATTAAAGAATACTATCAAGAAAGAAGCTCAGTAGGCCAACCAGTGCAGCTGTGTACTTTTAAGGAGAGTCTATTATAAGCAAGACACAACTTTTAATTTCTATATAACCCATTTCTTTAAAATTATTACAATTATATAGCATCCTTAAATAGCTGCTCTCATCCCCCAATTAGCATATTGTCTGACAGATTGCTTCTTTTCTTATATTTAATATAAAACTTTCCTACATATTAAATATGTATTTCTTGCCCTGCTCTTAGGGTACATAGCAAACAACTGGTCACTATCCAACTTGTAGCTTACAGTATTCACCCCTCAGCTATTCTCAGCATTTCCAAGGGAGTTATTTGTCCTGTTTCACAAGTCTTTCATCAGCCCACATTTATCTTGACCAAAATCTGGACAGAGTCTTCTATCTCATATCTCAAGGAGTAATTTTCTCCCTGATTTATAATCTCAGGGTCTTAATCATGCAACCTGGAATTATACCTTGTATTTCTTTTCTTACAATATTTACCAAGATCTTTTGAATTCTAAAGCTAATCTCCCAAGTGCTTGCAAACTCTCCCTGACTGATGCCAGTCAAAAATATTTTAAGAGTATTTGCTGTATTTGATTTCTCATCAGAGAACAGAACTAGACCCATTCAGACCCAGGGAAGCCTGTTGTATATATTCCTGTGCTGCAAAACACTGTATGACTATCTCTGAGCACTTAAAAAAAATTATATGAATGTTGTACTTAAACTTCACCTTATTAATAGTTTCTTATACTACAATTTGTATTATTTAAGCATAAAAAGATGGTATTTTAGAACGTTTTTTTTCTATTTCAACCACAGAGCAGATTCAAGTTCTTTCGTGAAATGAGGAAAAGGAAACAAAAGTCAATGCATGAGGAAAACTGAAAAACTGATGAAAGAATATATGAGTTTAGAGGAAAGTTAGAAGGTTATCAACAAGCAGGTTCTCAGCAAATAGGATGGACAACACTAACTTTAGAACAAAAAGTCTCCACAAAACAAATTGTAAACACAATTCATGAAAATTTCCCACTAAAAACTACACAAGTTAGTAACGTTATTTTGGCTTTATGTATAATTGGAACTCTCAACTCCCATATAAAATGTGTGTTTACTGGAGAAAAAAAACACCCAAATGTTGGTTCTTCCCTTACACTTCCGTACTTGAAAGATTAATAATACAACTAGTCTGAACAAGGCTTTTCCTTGATCACTTTACACTGCTAATCATACCTCAGAGACCTGGGTTTCCACAGAAGTTGAAAGCTATGTAAGTTACCTTCTCCTTTTGTAAGATATCTTTCATAAAAGACACACT